>NC_049222.1:1396893-1699393 GCF_011100685.1 Canis lupus familiaris
TATCATGATGTGTATGTGCTGAGATGGTAGCATTTTTTTAAAAAAATGTTTTCTCTAACAAGAAAACCCATACTTGAAAACTCTGAATGCAGGACTTCTAATGCCCTTTAACCCTGCCTAGTCTGAAGCCAACATTCTTTCAGATTCACAGGCACACCAGCATCATTCAGTTAAAATCCACATATTTAAATTGGCTTTGTAGTTAAAGATAGAAGTTATTAATTAATTATACCCATTAGTTAACAGGGCTTAAAATTTTTCATCTCAAGGTAAAACCATGTCAACGCGAGGCAGTACAACAACAGGACAGCCCTACAAGCCTGAGGGATTTATTTCCAAAGCAACTGGAAATTTTTTCTTTCTTAAGGAAGGGGTTGAAAAACAAGCATGAGAATCATTATCATTATCGTCAAGGTAATTTCTTTTTGGCATCCTCCTGACTGTTCAAGGATGGAGAGACCGGGGCTTGTGCACAGACCAGGGATGAGGCAGGAACTGACCGTGCAGGGCGAAGTCACACAAGGCAGGAGGTGCCGAGTCCTGGGCCAGCTCGCAGGGGAGCCTCCCCTCCCGGTAGACAAGCCCCTCTGGAAGAGCTCCCCTGCCAGTGCCCCGCGGATCTGCTGCACGGGCCGCACGGGCGGGAGGAGCCGCCGCCGCCCCGGGAGCCAGTCTCCTTGGCTGATACCAAATGTGAACCAGCCTTGACTTCAAGCTGGGTGCGGGTCCCTCGTGCTGAACTGGTTCTCCTGAACAGGGTCAGGAGGAGGGAGGAGAGGCTGGAAGATAAAGCTGCTTCAGTTTACGGGAGGAGATGTATAATTAGTTCAGCTATCCCCACACTTGCTATTTACACCGAAGACTTTCAGGGTTTCTATCACTGTTCGAATATTCTCCAGCAAGTTCTATGTTGCTCGGTTCTCCAGGAGAATGGAAATGGGTTCCACGGCCTTTCAGAGACAGCCTCTAACAAAAGGATGGCTTCCATGGGAGGCTTAAAAATAGATGGATTTTTTTTTTTCCTCTAACAGAATGTTTAAGAAAAAATGTTTCTAATCTTAGGAACAGATCCCTCAGAGTGAGAGGAGCCCCCCAAAACTGTTTCATTTCTCTGTTTTAATTCCTGGTCAGCTACATAATATGCACGGATCATGTTTTCACTGTCTGTAAGAGCATACTCTGGTCTGAAGAAGACGATAGGCAGGACATTTATAGTTGTGATGGTCTTTTTAAGGTCACAAGTGAAAAGCACTGTTGGAATATATTTAAGAACATCTGAGAAATAACGCCTTCCTTTAAAAATGTCCAACTACAGCCTTCTCTGGGAAGTCCCATGCCTGGTGAGGAAGCGAAGCAATTACAAACACAAAGTAGAGAGGTGCTTTGTAATTTTGTGTATCAACCTCAAAGACTCACCATTTTTCTGCTACACTTTCGCTACCTATTTTTAATTACCCAGATTAACAAAAAAGGAGAGTAGAACTTTTTGAGCATGGGGAAAGGGATGTTAACTTTTCCACTTTAATTAGCAACTGTAAAATGCCACCTGGGTCTGCAGAGAAGGGAAAGGTACTTTCTGCTTTGCTTTTACCATCCCTTAAAAATCTAGAGAGCATTTTTCAAGTTTTCCTAAATTGTGAAGAGACACTTATTTTCTTGCAAATTAATTCTTTTTAACTCCTTATGATAGCTTTGAATCCCATAAAGAAAGATGAATTATCACATACTGAGCCCAAGCTGTGAAACAGGAGGAGACAAATAGAGACCCCTACTGTGTTTAACAATGTAGAAGAAATTCCAGACGCAATAGAAAAATTTTGTCCTTTCCCCTAGACCTCCAAGCTTGTGCGTATGGAGCTGAACAGTGGAGGGCACTCGTGTTATGCTGAACGCCAGCGCTGACCCGCACGCTGGCTTTCCTCGACTCAGTGGCCCACAGCTCAAATTTGTTAAGTAACGACCACCTGTGGCACAGCCACCAAATGTCTTCTGTTTGAAACACTGGCAGTTCCTAATCTGTGTGGTGAAGCACCAGGGAGGGAAAACACTGTTTCCTTTATGGACACATGCAGATGGAGCAGCCACAACACACATTGGCCTTAACTCGGCCTCGACGCCGGATCGAATAATAAGATGTTTGTTACACTTCAAGGTTGCACGGCAGCCCTTTCACTGACATGCTGTGCGGAAGGCACACGCACCAGCATCCACGCCTGCTGCACACATGCACACGCGCGCACATACACACACGCACACATACACTCCTGCCAGGGGTCCTCAAGGAGAACCACTTCCACCAGAATCGGGCCAAGGGTGAAGACAAGGTTTGTGCGGGGGCATTTCTGGTTAAGCTGAGGCCGGTCTGCAGTGCACTTTGCCACACGCCAGGTCCCAGCGGGGCTCCTCCGGGCTGCCCACGCCGCGGCCCTCACTCACGCCACTTGGGTTTCAGATCCGCTACACGGAAAAATAAGTAAGTAACCCAGACCACTCAGACCTACCAACACACCTGGCTGCAAGCAGACAGCGCCAGAGAGGCACGGACACCATCCTGTCCAGGAGCAAGGCTCTGATGAACTGTAACCGCCTCACACCAGGGCTCAGGCTATTAAATCATTTCCAGTATTTGTCAGCACTTTACCAGTGAAGTTTACACATATGCAAAAAATCATCTGGGCAGAGCCACTGCCCTGGGCCCTAGGTCGCTAAAGCCAGGGAATCTGCATGGCCCCAAGCCACACAATGGAATTATCTAACACTGCTGCGGAGGGGTCACTCTCGAGAGGAGGACCAGGAAGGCCGCCTGCACACCAAGTGCCATGGCACCTGCAGGGTTAATTAAACAGTTCAAGATGTAATGGCCACACAAAAGAAAACCGTTCTCTCTTCTTTAAGAACTATAAACACTTGTGCTGAATGAGATGGGCATTTGATAAGCCCTGCAGCACGGAGCAGGCTCCCGGGTCTCTAGTTAACACTCGGATTCAGTGTTAACACTTAATAGAACAGCGTTGAGTCCTGTTGCCAAGGTCAACAGCACAGATGCACTAATTGTATTATGAGCTTGACATCTAGTGGCCACCCCTGGCAGGGCAAAGCAGGCAAAGGTTAAATCAGCAAGGCCTGTCACGGCGCCTCTAACTACCCACCTTCTGGGAGAGCCAGCGGAAGCGCCCCCACTCTTGCAGCCCTACCTTCCTCGGACCTCAGCCGGGCTTGATGCTGCGCCGCTGGCAGCGGCTTTCCGGCCACGCAGGGAGGCAGGGGGGCAGGGGGGCAGAGGGGGCAGGGACTGCAGGGTCAGCCTGACCCCAGCGGGGGTGCCTGGGGAAGACAGGCCCACGGAGGACAAGGTTTAGACACCACACTGGTGCCGGCAGGTCTCTGGTGTAAGTTCCTGCTGCCGCGAGAGGGTCCCCTTTAATTAACAAACAAATCAATCTTAATCTCTCACATAAATAGAGCCCGTTACTTAATTTCATTATTTCAATTAATATTTTACACTTTCTGTAACGTGACTTGACCTGTTTGTTGGCTTGGAAATCACGCTGACAGGGAACTGTATCCTAAATCCTAAAAGTGTTCAAATTGCAGGAGAAAAATCTAAGGTCAGGGTTTTTTTTCAGATGCAGAAGTTTATTGAGAGTAATATTAAAACACTCCATTTTTACATAGATTTTACTTATGTCTGATTTGATATGAAATGTGTAGCAAGTTAGCATATGCTGTCATCACAAATCTGTCCCATGAGTAACAGAACAAGATCTCATCTTTATGGAACTAAATCAGATATTCTGGTCCTACTCTGGCAACTAGTCAAGAAATCATGTAGGAAAAGAAAAACTAACAAAACAAAACAAAAAAAAGAGCCCTTCCTGTTATAAATATCATGCAGAGAGTATCCTCCTTGAAACTATTTTGCAACGTTAAAAAACAGTGTAGAACATCATTAGCAGTGAAGACTTATTTTACTTAAAAACAAAACCAAATAAAACACCAAAACACTCTGTGTCAATTCTCACACTGAAGACTGCTAAATTCCAATAGACGTTCAGAACACACAACACCTCCTTGGCTGTATCTCTGCTGAATTCCTCCCCCCCCCCACCACCACCCAGTGTTCTCAGAGCTACCTTGAGATGAATGGTAAAGCCTCTTAGAGATTGCAGTTGAAAATGAAATCTGACCCACTTTTGCCTGCTTTTGCCATCATCTTGTATACAAAAAATAATCAGCTTGCTAAGTAATTCCTGCTGTTGGTACATGCCTTCTTCTTTTTCCGGCTCTGAACAGATCTAAAAATATTGGATTATGCATGTATTGTCGAAGTTCAACATGTACATAAAAACCCCTTGACTGCTGCTACATAATCAGTTCTTTCTCTGTAAGGTGGGAATTGGCATGCTTTTGTTGACCACCAATTTATGGATTTTTAAAGAGGTGAAGTTTTTAAAATGTTATTTTAAAAATAAATATTTGCAAATTCTTCTTTTCCTCTCCTGCCCCCCTTGGATACTTTTCACCTTTCATGTTTCAGAGAAAACAATCTGCCTACAAATGGTAGAAAGTGGCTTCTGTATTGTTTGCTTTTGGAATGCTGAATTGTAAATGTGTGTAGTGTGGGCTGGGGGGAGTACTCAAGGCAAACCATGCATATACAGATAAAAGAAAAAAGATCTCTTCACCGAGGGCTGGTGGCCTTCTTTCCCTTAATTTAAACACAGTCTGTGAATACCACTGGTAAATTCTTAAATCACAGGCTTATCACATTTAAAAGGATTTTTAAGATAGCCTCATGACTGTAAGTTGGCAGAAAATAAAAACACACTTTGAAACAATTAGTGCTCACAAACAAAATACAGGATGGCAAATTGTTTTAAATTGTAATAACCTTTTGTTCTTCCTTAAATACATATTTTCTAACGACAATAAAACACATCTTTATTAAGCTGCATTTCATACAACAAAGGAGAGCAATACCACACTTTTTAAAGTTCTCAAAAGTGCTGTTCTGTCAGAAGTTTTAATTAATTTTTCTTAGAGCAAAAATATTCAGCTGGCTCAAAAGATTTCATCACCGGTGGCACACGTTTAACTGAATTCTAAAGCTGCCTCACATTTATTTTCTAGATTTTCAGGAACAAGAATGAAACAATTTGCAATTTTAAATGGTAGTTCTTGCAGAGAGAGTCAGTCTTAGGCATCCTTCAAATAAAATTTTACAACAGGGTAACTTCAGAACTTAACATAAACCAATATTACTTTTTCTCATTTAAGATATGACATCGTATTTCATTTCTGCCACGGTAAGGTCTGGATAACACTGAAGCTATTTTGGGATAGCTACCATTTTATCGCTTGCCTAAAAACCAAAGCCTGAGAAATAGTCCTATATATGTTTTAAGAACTAATCTCTTTTAACTGTAAACTGACGTGATTGTGCATCTCTGCCGTCCCCCACACCGTACTAAAAACTGTGCATGTGTTTGTTTTCCATGGCATTATCAATAGCCTTCAATTTTACTTCATGCATCTACTGCTTTAATTAATATGTCACGCCCAAAGTGATACAAAAGAATTATCTACTTTGTCTGTAAAACACTGTAAACTAACTTAGCTCTCTTATAACTTCATGCACCGTCTGCTTCTTCCCCCTGCACTTAACAAAATTAAAATTTTGAGAATATCTGATTCGTGTCAGAGTGAGGGAGTTTCCACAACTGTTTCTCTTAAAAAAAAAAAAAATTTTTTTTTTTAGTTATCTTACTAACGACGATCAGCACGACAGAGTAACACATCCGTGAGCATTCCTTGAGTGAGCAGAGAACAGAGTATCTTTTATACTCCACGAACAATCAGCTTCAGAATAATTAAATCAGAAAGAACTATTTTTTAAATAGTTTGCCTAAAGTACCTTCAAAACAATCCAGGAAACATACTATTTGACTAAAGCTCAGCCCCAGACAGGCTATTTCTGGCCTGTTGCAAAATACGATCAGGAACTGTGGCAATATCTTGATTACAATTCCCAACGACTGTGAAAAACCCAAGCTTGACAAACTTTAATCCTATGATGGGTAAAAACTCTGAATACGCCTCACCTCTAAATAAATTCAGTAACAAGAGGAATTCAAAACACAACTTGTAAATAATTTACTCCATCTTAGGTTTTCAAATATAGGCTACATATCCCTCAACATGTTTACACTATTAGGCTCACCAAGCTCACATTTCTGACGTGAAATTAAAAATGAATAGCAAGGCCTCAGCTTGTTAATTGTTAAATACAAGAGGTTTTACTCTATTAATTAAAATATGCTTTAATAAAAGGAGACATTGCACATTTTGATAACGGCCCTACAAAGCTGAGAAGTATTTACATTGTTGCATTTTGGGGCGGCTGTGAAAGCCGATTTTAAGCTATTCAGGAGCCACAATAATAAAGCTTTAAAATTCCTCACTGGGATGCAATGTAGTTCTTTTGAAGGAAAGACTGTCTTTCTCATTCGGCAGAAATAAATCCATTCATTTGATCATGTAGTCATTGAGGGCAATACAAAACAAACCAAGTGTGAGAAATTCTATGTGATGAAGTAAACAAAACAAAAAAAAATCCATTTCCATGACAAAAAGATTCTTTGTCCTTAATCTACCCACCATATGCAAGCGTTTCTTTTTAGCATATCTGCTGTTCTAATCTTGGGTGACTAGGCTACAGATAAGGCTCCCTACCTCCACGGCGACAAAAAGACCCTAACGAGTCCACTAATTTTATTTAATTCATTAATTCCCGCCGCGTTAGCAGCATTTTCTCCCTTTGCCCGTTCCGGCGTGGACACGTACCTGCTTCGCCAAACTTTACAACGCCCCGGGATAAACTCCTAAACTCCTTTTGTTTTTTGTTTTTTGTTTTTGTTTTGTTTCGTTTTGCTTGTACCGTCTGAGCCTCCGGGTAAGAGGATGCACCTCTGCCTCCGAACTTACAAAGGGTCCATCACAGAAGTTGGGCAGCGGGTTTTGTGCAGGAGGCCGGGAGCCGCGCTGGGAGCTCGGCGCCCCGGCCGCCCCTGCGCGCCCCTGAGACCTGCGGCAGCGGCTCCCGCTCCCCGCTCCCGCTCCCCGCTCCCCGCTCCCCGCTCCCCGCTCCCCGCTCCCGGCGAGGGCAGGCCCCGAGGCGCCGCGGGTGCACACCGGCCGGGCGCCGCCGCGGGGTCCGGACCCGCCCGAGGGGACTTGGAGCCGCCGCCAACGTGCCGGGTCCGCCGCGCTCAAGGACCGCCCCGCCGCGCGCCGGGTCCCCAGGCGGCCACGAGGAAGGCCGGGCGACCGCCGACCGCCGACCGCCGACCGCCGGCCCGGGAGAGGGGCAGGCCGGAGGGAGGGCAGCGGCCCCGGGGCCCGGCTCCGAACAAAGCTGCCCCGGCGCCGGCCTCCCCGGCCCGCGCCCGGCGCTCGCGAGCCCCGACACGTCCCCGTCGCCCCGCCGGCCCGGGTCGTCCGCGCGCAGGAGCCCCCGGGGGGCGGCGCGGCCCCCAGCACCCCCCCCCAGGCGGGCCGGGCCCCCCACTCGCCCGAGCCCCGGCGCGTCCGCGCACCGCGCCCCAACTCCGAGCAGCCGGACCAAGTTTACTTGCCCGCAACTCCGCGCCGCGCGCCGGGGAGGACCCGGGTCCCCGCGATGGGCCTGCCGGGGCCGGGCGGCGCGCCCCGACCCCGCGGCCGGCGGCCCCCCCAGCCCGCGCCGCCCCCCGCGCCCGCCCCCCGCGGCCCCTCACCGTGCTCGGGAGCCCCGTCCGGCGGCGGCAGCTCCTCGTCCGACTTGAGGTGCTGGGGCTTGGCCTGCTTGCGCCGAGACATGCTGCTAGCGGCGCGCGGGCCCCGAGCGGGGCGTCGGCATCAGCATCAGCATCAGCATCAGCGGGGCGGCCGGCGGGGACGGCGCGGGGCGCGGGGCGCGGGGCGCGGGGCGCGGGCGGCGGGGACGGCGGCGGCTGCGCGGGCCGCGCATGGGGCTGAGCAATTAGGCTGGTGAATAATGCATGGCCATTAGCGGCGGGCCGCGCCGATTGGCCGGGCTCCAGCGGACTCGGCGGCCTATGCAAATGAGGCCGCGCTCGCAATTAGCGGCCGCGCGGGGCGAGGGGCGCCTGCGGGACCCGGCGCGGCGGCGCTCACATCGCGGCCCCGGCGGCTCGGCTCGGCTCGGCTCGGCTCGGCTCGGCGCGGGCGCTCCTCGGGGCCGGGGCCGGGGCCGGGGCCGGGGCCGGGGCCGGGGCCGGGGCCGGGGCGGCGGGGCGCGGGGCGCGGGGCGCGGGGCGCGGGCGGCAAACTTTGGCAGCGTCCGCGCGGCGCCGTCTCCGCCGGCGCGCCGGGCTCGCCCCTTTATAGAGAGTCTGCGCCACCGCCCGCGCCCCGCGCCCCGCGCCCCGCGCGCCCCCCCGCCGCCCGGCCGCCCCTCCCGGAGCGAGCGGCCGCGGGCAGGGCTCCGGCCCGGCGCCTTTGTCTCGCCGGCCCGCCCGGGCGCCGCGCTGCCTGCGCTCCGGGCGCGCAGGACCGAGCGGCCGGCTGGCTCGGCTCCTCGGCGGCGGGGCTCGCCCGGGCTCAGGTGCCCCCGCCCGCGGGCCGGCCGTCCTCTCCGAGCTCGCGTCCCCTCCGCGGGCTCCGCCGGCCGCCGGGCGGCTCCCAGGCTCGCGGCCGCAGCGGAGCGGAGTGCGCACGCCGGGGTGGCGGGACTTCGGCAAGACCAACTTTCCGGTTCGGAAGCGGCGCGGGCCGCGCGGCTCCTCCCCTCCCCTCTCCTCCCCGTGCCCCCTCCCCTGCGTCCCCCGCCTCCCCGCCCCCCCCGGGCCTCTCCGACTCGGAGCGCCCGCCCCGCCCGCCGGGCCTCCCCGCCGCCGGCGGCTCCTTAAATCCAGCGGGAGGGAGGGGACGGCGGGGCTCCGGTGTCCCCCGCACTAGCTCCCCGTCCGACGGGTTCCGGCCGGGGCGTCTGCGGAGTGGGCAGGGGGCGCAAGGTGTCCCAAGGCCCCGCGACTCAAAGTTCCAAGTCCACGAAAGTCGCGCGCGCGGCCCGCTGCGTCCTAGGACTTTCCGGGATGACGGGGTGGGGGGCGCGGTGAGGGGGTCGCGCGCGTGCGGCCGGGCCCAGCACCCCCGGGGAGCCTGCGCTGCGCGCTCCCGCACACCCCGGCGCCCCTCGCCCTCGCCCTCGCCCGCACGCACGCGCCCCGCGCGCGCACCCCGCCGCCCCGCGCACACGCGTGCTCGCCCACTCCCGCGTGCTCACTGTCGCGCGTGTCCTCGGCCCCCGAGATGTGCCCCAGGCCCGCCCGCGGTCCTAGTTTGCCTTTTTTCCTTTCCTAAATTTCTTATTTTTGTGCCTCACAAGTGGCCCTGTGTGGTACGAAGCTTTGGCACAGATGGCCTTCCCGGCGTCTGCGCTGGGGAAGCGGGAGGTGACTCGTCAGCCCCGAGCGCACGGGGGGCTGCGAGCTGCTCGCGTGGCTGGGGGGGGGGGGTGCTCTGCCTGGCTGGGGGTCCCCCGGAACGGACCCCAATCCCAGGCTTCTCGCCCGCCTCTCCGCGGGCTTCTCTTCCTTTCTAGAATCTTCTCGCTTCCAGCCTGGTTCTCTCACCCGCCTGTAGTTGTGTAAGTTTCACGAAGCAACAGCTTGGGCTGCAGGAAAGCGCAGGGTGATGGGGAGAGGAAGGACGCGCACAGGTCGGCGTCGTCTCCAAAGACACCCCACACCCCCCGCGTCGCCACATGCATCCCCCCCCCCCCCGCTAAAAAAAATCCCAAAGGTTGGTTCTGTTTCGCTTTTGAGTGGCGCCCGTATTCATTTAGGGCGATCTTGCTTTTGAAAAGAAAAAAAAAAGACCAATAAAAGATGTCTGAAGTCTAGAGTTGACTGGCCCTACACCACGCTTCTAGGGTTGAGCTGGGAGGTTGTCCTACCCTGTGAACTTTCGCGAACGCGGCGAGCATTGGGGGACGCTCTCGGCCGCGGCACCGAGGCGCTTGGCACCGGAAAGTTTGCAGCCTGCAGCCGGGCTTCGGGGCTTCGGGGCTTCGGGGGCGAGCGGGGGAAGGGGCGAAGGGAAACGGGGGCAGGGGGACGGGAAGGGGACGCGGGCGTGCGGAGGGGCGGCTGTAGCGAATGAAGTTTCTTGCAGAATTTGCAGGACCGGCCAGAGTTGGGGAAGTTGCAGAGCTGCCGCTGAAGGTACATTTCGGTGACGCAAGAGAAAGAACTCGAACACAGTCCTCGGTGGGGCAGACCCAAGGGTAAAGGTGCACTGCTTTTTGGGGACCTGGTTCACTTTCTCTTTTTTTTTTTTTTCCTCCTTTTTACAAAAAACTCACACCTTAAGCAGCAGCAGCCGATGTAGGCTGTCGCGGCGCCCGAAGCCCTTTCAGGGAAGCCCGAGCCGGCTCCCCCGCAGCCTCCTGGCCTCTGGGGCACCGACTCCTCCTCTTTGGGCCACTAGGCGCGCGCCGACCTCCACCTTTTTTGTTCTTTAGGCCATTCGTCCGTCCCCCCCCAACCCCCCCGCCGCCAACTGCTTTCCCACAGGCTGGCACGATTTCCCAAGTCTTCCTGGCACTTGCAAACGCAACTGTTTAATTTTGTCAACTTGGCTTTGCATTTTCTACGAGGGTGTGGTCTTTGAGAGGGTCTTCGAGGGGCCTCCAGTGGAGGCAGATCTGAGACCCCGGCCTTTTATCTGTAAGAAGCAAGCCCGCAGACTGCAGAGGTGTCGCGCCAGTCGTGCTGAGCTTTGTACGGGGGAAGGTGCAGCAGGCTGAGCCTGGCGCGGTGTTGGACACAGTGGACCGGCGCGGACGCAGGACTCGGAGCTGCCCCAGCCGGACCTGCCCGCCGTCGGCTCGGGTCGCGCCGGCTGTGCAGAGTGCAGTGGGCCGGGTGAGGTCGCCGGCCCAACACCGCCCTCCGCGCCTGCTGCGCTGGGATTTCGTTGAGAAAATCGAGCAGACGCGGAGGAAGGGGTCAGGAAGGATATGAAACGGGAACCCTTGCGAATTCCGGCCAGCGCTAGAATGGTGCAGATCAGTGCATCTGTGGCGCATCCTTCTAAAAATCGACTGGGGTAAACAAGATCAATACATTTTTTTAAAAGGTCTAAAGCAAAAGGCGCATTACCTCCTCACTCACCTGTTCTGCTTTCCTTGCCTCCCTCCACTGAGATCTGAAACTTTTCCTTAATTGTTTTTATTCACTGCAGCAAGTTTTAATGAAAGCATATGCATCTGAAGCTTGAGTCACAACCATAGATTTATTGTGAGGTGACAGCATGTCAACAGCATATTTTCACAGATGAGGGACAGGATTATCCTCCAGTCGTGCCTAGATTAAGGGCAACCACAGAAATGGAAATGCGTGCCCGAGGTGCGGACACCGGCTCCTGCATGTGAGACACATACACTCACTGTCACATGACCACTGCCTATTAAAATTTGTAATACCTAAATACTATTGCAAAAACAAAAGTTGCTTTTCTTCTCTGTAATTAAATCTAATTTGTTAATTGTCTTCCTCTTGCAATGTTGTTTTCATCTTATGAGGCGACATGTTATTATTTTGTCTGCTTAATAATATTATTTACAAATTAATACTGTAGATTACATTAGCGGAACATATAATTAGATGTTTGATTTAATTTGTATCATTTATTCAGATAAAACAGAAAGCCTATCTGCAGGATGGATTTGACAAGGGGAGTTGAAGAGTGGGTTCTGTTCTAATACCTCAGCTTAGTGAAGCTACCTGGCTCTCCATCCACAAAGCACACTTTTACCTGAGGTGCATTTGGTACTTTATCATGTGCTTATTTACCTAGCCATTTAATACAGAAAAAGTATTCAAGTATTACAGCTCTATTTTCTGTCTCCTTTCAGGCTTTCCCCCTCAAATCAAAGTTCTTGCCACTGGCTTTCACTCCCTTCTCTCTGGTTCCTCCTCCACCCCCAACTTTTGTTTTGGGTCCTTGCCATTAAATCCGGCATGATTTTGTGTCTTTAATGCTGTGACAAGTGACCGCTAATTGGTTCTCACTTGAGCAAAGATATTACCATACTAATATTATTATTGGTAAGAAGAGGTAATTGATAACACCACCTGCCACTCTGGGGCAGTCACAATGATAAATGTTTCCATCAACAGGAAATCTGTGCTTGGTGTACCACAGCCCAATGCAAACAGCATGTCAAGTGCCAATTATAAAGATGTTGCTTTTCTGTTACATTGTGGGGGCGCTAGGAAACATGGAGCCCCAAATTATATTTATGGCTTTTTGAAAATGCTTTTCCAAGCTTCTTGCTCACCCACTTGAAGATAACTTTCCCCTTTAAAAAACAAAAAATGTTCTCCTTAAATAAACCAATACACAACTAACTGCCCCGCCCACATTCCACTCAGCCCCTGCTGTCACCCTCTTTCTTGGCTTTCAAAGCTCTTGAGGTGAATATGCCGAAATTTTTAATAGATGGGAACCAAGAACATAGCATATAAATCCATCTAGGTCTATGCGCTTCGCAGCATCATGTCTGTTCATTACAGGATGGCTTACTACCTCCCCGGTAGGCATCCCAGGCAAACATTTCGTAGCTTTTTAGGTCTCACAGAGAAACACCAGCACATGGCCATTCGTCTTCACACTTGGGGATGCAAATGATCAGAAAGTGCGTCTCTTGTGACCGTTGAACTGTGTATTTGGGCTGCATATAGATCTAGGAGAGGCACTTGAGCATGTATGGTGGCATAAATAATACTGGCCGGCTAAAACTGTGACTCCCTTGCTTATAGGAAAGCTCAAACGATTATTATTAGCTTGCATTATTAGATGCAGGCCTCAAAAGGCGAAATCAGCTATTGATAATTGCAAGAAGTATACAGCAGCTACTGTATCGATCGGCTTGTCCCTATTCCCCTGGTATGGGAGAGATAAGAAGACTCAGTCTTTAGTGCAATATAATTTCTTTTGACCTATCTGCTTGCTACAGACTTATGATGAATAGCCAGAGTGGTTAAAGTCCTTTATCACGAAAGTTACCCCTTGATATAATATTGATTCTTTATAACTAGCTCCAAACACAAAAATCAAACTGTCCACTTGACCATCATCATCATCAATATCATCACAAAGCCTCTGGAATAAAAGATCAGCACCAGCCTGAAAACGCTTTCTATAATCTTACCAGCTAATCTTTATTTGCTGATGATGAAAAGAAAGTGGGGGGGGGCAGAGGGAGAGTGAGCGGAATGTCATTTGGACGAACACTGTATTTATATGCGGACATATGCTAGGCCGACGCGCGGCGGCCACTCCTCGTCGGCACCCGCGGTCAGCGTGGCCGGCCTCCCCCGACCCCCGGACTGGGGCGCGGACTGGGGCGCGGGAGGCCGGGGGTCGGGGAGAGACGGCCGGAGCTCCACGCGAGCTGATGTCGGAGACGGAAGGACCCCCGCGGCCTCCAGGGTCACATGTCCCGGGCGCTCGGCCGGCGGCCCCGGCGGGAGCGCGGGGAGCGGGGCGCACGCCGGGTGGGCTCGCCAGCCTGGAGGGGCCACGCCTGGGGCGCACATCAAAGGCCGCCGTGCAATTGGTGTGCATTTCCCCCAATTAACGGCATTTCCTGCCCCCTCCCCCGCCGCCCCGCCCCCGCGCCGCCGGCCGCCGGGCGCAGGGACGAGCCTCTCCCGGGAGCGCGCGTGTCCCTGCGGGCGCTGTGGACGCCCAGCTCCGGCCCCACAGAGTTTCGGGCGCCTTTTGGGGGAGGGGCTTATGGGAACGGGGGTTGCGGACAGAACCCCAACTTCTCAGTCCTTGATGTCCGCACCAACAGACTTCCATCCTGGTCTCGACGGGCCGCCGTACTCGGACACCTTCCGCCGGACACCCCCGCCCCAATCCCTCCTCCCGCGTTCCCGCAACCTTCAGCCTGCGGAGCGGGGTGGGGGCGGGGGTAAAGGACGTGCAGAGGTGCAGGGCCTCCCCTCCCCAGGCTCCGCGGTCTCCCCTAACTAGTGCCGCAGGGGCTGGGTGCTCGAAGTCCCCCGGAGCTCGGACCCCACTGTGTGTGTGGGACACTGCCGCGCCAAGGCCCCTCCCTGGGGGCTGCCCCGAGGGAGGCCCCTCAGGTGGGGCGGGGCGCAGGCGGCCTCGGGCTGGGGGCGGCCCGGCTCACTCCCCCACCTCCGGTGCCCTCGCCTCCCTTCGGGCCCAGGGGCGCCTCCCACCCCCACTCCCTGGTGCCGACCCCTCCACGCGGGGCCACTTCGCTTGATCGCAGCCTGGGGGCGCCTTGGACGAACCCCCACGAGGGATTTCATGACCTGGCGCCGCCCCACGGTGGTCCTGGAGCCCTGAGAGAGTGCTGGGGTGGGGGGCGGGGACGCCACACCTCGACGACCCAACCAGTCTCCTCCTGCTCGGTGTGGGGGTGAGAACGCAGTGGGCGTGAGAACTGAGCGGCCACCCCTGCTCGGGCCCCAGCGCACTGGCAGCGCGGGGGACACCCCCTCCCCATTTCCCTGGCTGCAGCACACACCCGCTCTTCCTAACATGTTCAAAGCGGGCCCAACTTTGATGTGACCGGTCCCATCGGTCTTGGCTTTCTCATTATCACAAATGTCATTTGCTTTGGCTCTGAGCTCTGCAAAAACGCAGAGCTGAAATTCTGCAGAAGGCCCAGCCTGTGGGCCAGGCGCTCACCCAGGGTCCTTGAACCACTGTGTTGGGGTCCTGCTCCCGTTCAAGGATGAATGTCTTCACTATGAACTAATGCACTGTGCTATTAGCAGAGCAGATCCTTCTGGCTGTCCTGGCAGGTCAGGGACAGGAGAGGAGGAGCAAATATCATACAGATCAGAGAGTTCACATTCCCCAGGCGGAAAAAAAAAAAAAAAAAAAAAAAAGCGAAAAACCAAATCAAGAAAAAGGAAAAACATCACGACAGCAGGAGGAACAGTCTCATACTCAAACTGTGCAATATGATTTCATTAACTAAATAAATGACCTGGTAGGTCCAGACATGTGGGCTGCCTCCTGCCGGGCCTCCCTAGCAAGACTGCTGGGCTCCCAGGAGGTGCCTCTTTGTGCCTTAGTGAGGCCCCATTGGGGAAAAGGACAGCTCTCAGGATTCCAGAGCTTCCCAATGTCATCAGATCTGCTTCTCTCTTCTGCACTGGGAGCCACTGTTTTGCTTAATAATGTATTCCGTGCCTTGAACTGTATACGCTTGATTCATCCAGACTTTTCTGTTTGAAATCAGGTTGGAGGAAGTGAAGTAGAGCTCCTGCATGAAAGAGGGCGCTCCTTGCCCTGCAGTGAAGGGGGCACGCTGTTCCCCAAAGACACGGATTTTCTTGGAATTGGAAAGTTAAAAAAAAAATCCTGTATAGAAATTTTGATCACTGGGTGGAAAGTGGATTTGCCTAAAGTCTAGAAATGTTGTTTCTGCACATGCATACTCTGCTTTAAGAAAACCTATTGAACCGGATTTCATAGGATTGAAAGTGGAAGGGGTCATTATTTGCTTTACAAAGAGTTCCTCACTTTTCAGGAGAATTCACTGCAGATTTGTCTTGAGGAGGCAGTGCTGCAGTATACTGTAAATCAGCCAATCTCTACCAATTTCACAAAGCCAGGCTCCCCATGTCCCTGAAGGTGGCATGCTGGTGGCTCCTCAGGAGTGGGGGGCTTCAGCGATGTCCTTCAGCTAGTGCGGCCAGCATGGTGGGTGTTTCGTTGCTCAGCTCCAGGGAAGAACAGCTCTGCTTTTCCGCGTCAGCCCCACCTCGGCCTCTGGGGCAGCAGTGGCAGTAGGCCTCATGAAAGCATTGGAAGGAAGGGTGGGCTCAGACGCTGAGAGATAACATGTGTGGCTGGAAGAAGGGACCCAGGCAGGAGGGAAAATCAAACGCTCATAAAGAGGGCATGTTTACCTACGTGATGGAACCATTTCCGGGGAAAGTGGGGCTCAGGAGAAATCAGAGGCCCCGGAGAGCAAGAGGAGGGGGATGGATGTGATCGTGAGACCACAAGGGGCTGTCGGGTGCAAGCTCAGAAGGAGGTGGTCTCAGAAGGAGCCAGCAGCGAGGGTGGGGATGGCTTCTAGGGCTCTGTGTAGCTGGCTGACTTGGAGGGGCTGAAGGAGAAGCTGAGGTTTGCAAGTGGCCTGTCAGCTTGCTGAGTCCCATGTGGTGTGACAGGCCTCACTGGTCCCTGTCCTCATGGCATCTGCACCAGAGAGATGCCCGAGCAGCTGTCTGCACCTCCACTGTGGGCTCACTCTGCACACCTGTCTTTGCTGGGCCCCCCTCCCACTCTGCTATGGGGCTCTCCAGGGTTGAGAAACAGTGCAGCTCCATTTGGTAAACTGCTTACTGGTCTAGGTGGAGAATTTGGGAACAAGAAGTGGTGTTTGCTTCCCTATTCGAGGCACAGGTATCATCCCATCTTCTCTGAGTGGGCGTCTTTTGCAACTCTGGAAGATTATGGTCCTTCCCATGTAATCTCACTCTGGTTAGGTTTCATCTTACATTGTTCTCAAATCCATTTCAGAGCCAGGTTTTGTGCGCTCCGGTCAGAAGTCCCTGCATGCGTCTCCTCCAGGACTTGGGGCCACCGTGGGTACTCTGTTAATGTGGGGCCCTGGCCCAGCAGGCCTGAGAGTGGTCATCCAAGATGTGCGCACACATCCACGAGCTCTGAGCTCTCAGGGTAGAGTCCTCAGTCTGTCCCCTTAGGTGTCCTGAGCTAATTCAGGGGGAGAAGTGTTCACGCTGCCTTCTCAAAGTGCCTCAACCCCAAGGCATCTTTGCTGAACATCTTCGGGGCCGGGCATCCTGCCGTGAGCCCTAGTTTGCTTGGTTTCTCCAACTGCTCTGCTTATTAACCTATTTTACAGATGCACTGATATCCATTTGATGATATTAAGGACGTGCCCAAGGTCACATGTAAGCTAGTAAAGGAACCTGCGCTCACTTAGGTCTTCCTCAGAGACCTTCACAAGTGAGCATTGCCTGTCCTTACCACCATGCAAAGTTCCATCCTGTTAATGCATGCTCTGACAATTCTGACGTTCAGGATTTTCTGCACACTGTATTTTTCCTTTTGCCTCCGCAGCACTGTGCCAGTCTTCGTAAGTGCCACGTCAGCCTCCTCAGGGGCATCTTGCTCTCGTCCTTCCTGTTATGGTTGCTGTTGTTTGGTTGGGTTTTGGGGGCAAAGTACATAATTTTCTTTTGCAGATGGATTTGTTCAGATGGTCTTCCGCCTTCCCCTTCTGTCCCACCTGAGCCAATGTCCTGTTGGAACATCTAACTCATCTGAAATAACCTTTCCTTTCATTTTCTTGGCTGATTTTCAGATCCAATTTGACTTTTTTTTTTTTTTTTTGAGGAAGTCTTTCAAGATTATATGTACTTAACTCTCTGGTCCTGCTTTCCTTCTCCTCCTCCTCTTCCTCCTCCTCCTCCTCCTCCTCTTTCTTTTTGCAATCATAGATACTACATAATTTGTCCACCTGTGTCCTTAAATACGATCACATACTATTTATCCACCAGTTCCGTGCTGAGGGTTTTGTTGTATCCTCAGATCCCCCAACACCATACAAGGAGCTTATTGGTAGCCCATGCTATGGGAAGGAGCTAGAGACCGCTAGAGATTTGGAACCTGGTACAGGGCCACACCGCTAGAGCTCCGTGGATGGAGGGGTAGCCATGGGCCAAGACACCTGTGCCCATGAGCTTAGCCCCTTCTTTGAATTAACACTGGCTACACCCTGGTGTCTCTGAAGACAGAGCTCCATCCATAGTCTCCAAACCTTTGCAGGGTTGAGAATTAAGAAAATTGCCTCCAATATGTAAGAACCCTTGACTGGTCATTAGAACCTTCTATTCTTTGTGCTAAATCAGAGGAGATAAAAATTTCAAGGTACGGGTTAGTGCAGAGACCACGTGTGTGGAGGTGGAGAAGGTGGTAGCAGAGACATATGGAAATAGAGTGCAGCCTGGTCTGGCCTGAGTGGGTGGTTATGGGACATGGTAGGAGGGGTGAGGCGGGGATGGAACAGGTGCTCAGTAGACATCTGAATGAAGGACCACAGTTGCAATCGTGGGATTCTGTCCCAGGCTTGACGCTGAGGCAACTCCAGCTAAGGACCCCTGACTGCGTGGGTGCGTGGGGAGTGGGGACCATCTGGGCACAGGCCACAGCTTTGGGGAGCTCTGTTGTGACCACACTGCCCTGAAGTTTTCCCCATCCGTTGAGGAAAATCTTTGTATGCTGCAGGGAGCTCATGCAAGCACGGAAATGGCCATCCAACGCCGTCACGTATGTTTGGGTGTGAGAACTTCCAGGGAGGCAGTAGCACAAAGTGGCATTTTGCTCTCCAGAAAGTCAGCGAATTCCACGATGTAGATGTGAGTGCACACTCATGCTCCCGCTCTCCTCTAACGCCTCCCGACAGCCCTTTCACTCAGAGGAAAACAAGACGGCAGCCCTCGTGATGACCTTTTGTTTTTCTGCTGGAGAAATGAATATAGAGTGGTTTTCCTTGGACAGCATGGACACGTGTCAGCCTTTGATTGTCAGCGTGAACTCAAATGGGGCCAAGTTGTGGGGTTTGCTGCTCTGCCCACATCTTGGCCACACAGTGACTGCGGTCTGTGAATGGGCTGACCACGTTGCCTCTGGTTTTGGAGCAAGGATACAGTCGTAGGAGGACGGTCACCTCCCCGCAGATGCAGGCCTGCTCCCGAGCACTGGCTCAGCTGGACTCACGTGTTGTTGGTGCGGGACTATGTGCGATTTTATGCGATGTGCTCTGCTCCCGTGTGTTGGGGAGGCACCGTCTCTCTGTGCACAGAGCTCTGCGTGTTAAACACACCATGACGCACATGCACTGATAGCCACAAGCAGCCCTACACGGTCACAGGGCTGTGGTGGTGCTGCAATGTCAGTTTGTGGCTTTACAACCTCGTAAAGGTTGAGGGACAGGTGAGGTGGAGTGACCATTCATGGTCACGTTTCCTAAAAACAGGAATTACTTTGTGTAAGATGAAAACTTCCATGACATAAATACGTATTTAAAACACAATTAAGAATCCTGGTGGGTGGATTTTGTGCATAAGCAACGGGCTCACAGGAGAGGGGGGTGCCCCCCGGGCCACCTGCTGGTGCCAGAGTGCTGTGGGAAGCACCAGGCCACAGAGAAGACTTGCATGGCACATTCCACATTTGGGGGCCTCTCCTGGGCCCATCGCTTCTGTTCTTGCAGGAAAGGGCTTGTGGGGGGCCTTGCAACCCCAAATAGACCCAGCCGTTTCTGTCTGCGAGTCGTTGCTGTATTCCTGAGAGGGACTGACTGGCTTTCCTCACAACCCATGATGCCAGACATGACTTGGTTCAGTTCGTTGTCTACCCTTGTGTGAGTATTTTTGGCGGGCCTCTCCACTCGCTCTGCTGACAACGGGCCCCCCATGCATCCCCCCTGGGGTGGTGGCGCCCTGATCCCTGCCTGCCACGTCCCAGAGCAGCCCTGGGCAGGTGTCCCTCCAAGACTGAAGGTGCTGGCGGTAGGGGGCAGCAACAGGGCGGCATGCGGGGAGGAAACCCGGGTAGACACCAGGCCAGTGGGCTGAGCAAGCAGGGGCAGGTTGGGGAGCTGGGGTGGTGGGGCGCACCCAGGAGGGAGAGGCAGGTGACCCAGGCCATGGGGAGCTGGCTGACTTGACCTTGTGTAGGGAAGGGAGGTGGCCTGGGGGAAGGGGCTGGGCTGAAGGAACCTGAGGGGGCATGGCCTGGAGGGACCAGGCTTGACCTCAGGGCCCCGCAGGGCAGGGCCTGGCAGGAGGGGCGTCCCTTCCTGGGGGCTCTCTTTGCAGTGCCAGGCCTGAGAGCTGACCCGGGAGCCCTGGACCTAGACTGGGAGGCCCCCAGCCGGCCATGGTGACTGTTGGCAGAGTGCAATAAGCGCCTCATGAGAGAGGTGGCTTGGTTCCCGTTTTTAGGAAATGCGGTCATGGAGTGTTACCCCCTGTGCCTCACGGAGACCCAGAACTTACTGGTCTCAGGATGGGGGAGCAGAAGCCCCTGGCTGGGTCCCCTGGTGGCCGCCAGCCCCTGGCAACCACCATTCTGCTGTTTCCACGGAGTTTGACTTTATTTTTTTAGATTCCCCATGTAAGTGATAACTACACAGTGTTTGTCTTTCTCTCTCTGACATATTTAATATAGCGAATGCCGTCAGTTATACACATGTCACAAATGTCAAGATTTCCTTTTCTCTTAAAGATTTTATCTTTAAGTAAACTCCACCCCCGACGTGAGACTCAAACCTACGGCCCCGGAGATCAAGAGTCCCGCGGCCTGAGCAGGTGGTGGTCTGTTTCCCGCGCCTGAAGACTCCCGCAGGTCACACGTCTGCCTCCTGCATCTGTTGACAGACACGCGACGGCCCCGTGCGGCGGCTTTGTGCTCCACCGCGGCCCTGTTTCCGTTACGTGCGCGCCCAGACACGGGACTGCTGGACCACGTGGTTGTTCAGTTTTAATTTCTGGAGGATCCTCCGTGCTGTTCTCATAGTGGCTGCGCCAAATACTATGGTTTCTTAAAATTAAGACCACAGCTTGGACTCACCTCATGTTTTATTTTCAGACTAAATATCTTCTCATCTGAATTGAAACCCCAATTAGCTTTCTGCTTTGAGAATAAGGCTCGTGTCGTTGAAGCTCGTTCTGAGCCCCTGTGTCCTTACTTTATACGATGTATTCATTTACTATCGTGAAGGAAAGTGTTGTGCGGTGTAGGCGTGAACCCCTGGCCCGGGACGAGGACCCGAGGTCAGCAGTTAAGAAACCACATACAGGACACGGAAACCACGCAGCAGAGGCAGGTGGTGTCATTGGGTGAGAGCCCACGCGACAGCACACGCGATGCTCGCTCAGCGTTGGTTCGGCCGGGTGGCGGAAAGGACTGGCAGAGGTGCCAGCAGGTGGGTTGGCGTGCACAACAGTCCTTTGCGCCCCACATGTGTCGCTCAGCTTTCCACATTTTTTTTTTTTTGGTTGGTTTAATCACATGTTTTTTTATGATGCTGATATATCTATTTTTAAAAATCAGGCCAATTTGGCATGTTCTCAGGTGAAGCTCATTTCACATACTAATATTTTCTACAGAGCAGAGACCCTTGTAATTCACATTTTGGTCCATTTCTTTAGTCTTTGAACTTTTGAAAGGCAAGTAATTAGTCTTTTACACAAGGGAAAATGCTGATGAGGTGGATATGTGAAGAATTAATTGTTGATGGACTTGCACCCCGAGACACCTTGGCCCCAGCCCTGCTTCCAACTGAAATGCTGTGTGTAGGTCTTCAGCGGTGCCCACATGTGCAGAGCAGAGGCAAATCGAAGGCCCTCATTTCTATGACTGGGGCATGTGTCCCGTATTTATTCGAAGAGTTAAAAAGTGTAATTTATTTTATTTGAATTTTCCATATTATTGATGCCATTCATTCTTTCAGTTTGTTCTTACTATTTCTTTTTGATCAGATTGTCGCCTGCTAATTGTACTAACTGTACGTGTGTGAGGCTCTGGCACACACGCTTCAAAATTCTAGTTTCTTGCTGGGAACTGTCATTATAATTCATATTGGAATTAGTTGGGATTGTTTTCCCACTAGTCACGTGGCTCCAGAATCGTACAAAGACTTTGTAAACACAACTATATCAACCCTTCCTAGTCCACGTTAAACACACATTGTAGTCATATCAATGAGAGAGATCATTTAGTTGCTATTATTTTGTCACAATGCACCAATTTCGAAGAGAATTAAAGCAATATCGCAGTGTGATTTTTTAAAAAAAACCAAACCACCAAACCTTAAATGTGATCCTTAAAGGATCAGCCAATGCATTTTTTGAACCAATGCTTCTGTGCTTGTGTCATGGGTGGCCTCCACCTTCTCTCGCCTGTATCCTCGCAGCCTCCGTGCGTTGCTTCCAGGGAGGTTGTGTTAACCCGCTGTGAATGATCTTGCAAGATGCTGCCGCGTTTATGGAAGGGAGCGTGAGGGTCCCTGCAGCTGCTGGGCTGGTGGCTCCTGCAGGCCTGCACACGGGGCACTCATGGTCCCCACCTTGGGTGTCCCACAGAGCCGCGGGTGCCTTCCAGCAGAGGCCTCAGGACCTTTGCAGCTGGGATGAGTCTTAGGTGAAACAACCAAGGGGAGCTGATGTCTGGAGGCTTCTTGCCGAATGGGGCATTTTTCCTGCACTCGGGGCAGTCCTGCCAAGGGGCTCATTGGGGGAGCGCGTGTTTTTTTTTTTTTTTTTTTTTTAATCACAAACCCTCTCCCAGAGTGGAATGGTCCCAGGCCAGATTTCTTTCTTGTACACCTCGCAGCACGCTTTCTTTGGTGGTGGTGGTGGTGGGGAGGACCTCCCCAAAATCCCAAGAGAAAGGTTTGTGCCCGGGACTTCACTCTCTGTGCTGTGCATCGGCAGAAACTTGTTGCTGTGCGTCGCAGTTAGACGTAATTAGGTTTCCAGTGTTTGCCTCCGTTGGAGGCGGCCCTGGTCCCCCGGTGCCTGTGAGGGTGAGAGCAGCCCCAGAGTCACCACCTTGGGAGGGCCACACGATGGAGGAGCAAACTGTCCTCTGTTACGGGACAAGTAAGTGGCAGCTGCATTGATCCGAACACAAATTATTGATTTATTTGTAGCTAATTGGACAAAACCAGTTTTATTTTGTACCACATGGGTTTCTCAGGAGAATAAAAGCACATTTATTTGTGGTCGTTCTGAGCTCATCGTAAGAGTGGATCATCTTCGGAAGGATCAGAAAAGGCTAACCGGCGCGCTGTGGCGTTTGACAGGGGATGCTACTCTGTGAGAACCCACTGGTCACCCTGAATGAGTTTCCCGCCATCCGCGGTGCTGAGTGGACACAGAGATATGTCACATGACACCACTTCCCAGGGTCTGTTGGGGTCTCACCAGCCGGGGCTGCTCATCCAACCCTGTCAGGCGAGGACTTCCCACATGCGGGTAACAGGTGCTGAGTCTGCTCCACGTGGCAGCCCCGTCCCTGGGGGATGAGCTGATCTCACCAGTAGGAGTTGAATTGAAGCTTCCCCTTCATGGGTCGCTAGGACCTGCCTGCCTGCATGTGGACGGGCTGCTGAATCTCCACTGCTTCTGGCTCAGCCAGGGGTGACCCAATGCCCCCATGCAGGGCTGGGTCTCCCAGATGGGAGTGGAGGGACTGTGATGCCATGTGGGGAGTGGTGAGCAAGGGACTACTGGCCAGGCTGGCGGTGCCCACTCACCAAGTGGGTGGGAGCAAGGATGCTGTGTCCCGTATTGTCTCGGGGCGACTGCTGTGCTCGCGGGGCAGAGGTGCAGGGGCCCAGGCAGGTCACCCAGGCCTGGACAGTCCCTGGGAATGGTCTCCACGGTGGCTCGGCACACACGTCCATCCTGTCAACCCCGCCAGTGGGCGCCTCAGTGAATCAACTCTTTCTGTAGGTCGGACGGATGCGGAGTCCCGTGGGAACCATGACTCTGGCTCTAGCTGGCGTTTGCAGTAACTTGGAACTAGCTCCGGACGCTGCCCTGCTTCCTGGGCACCTTCCCCACTCTCAGCCATGCACCCTGAGGATCCTGCCGTTGTCGCGCTGGCCCCTCCACATGGCCCAAGCCCCTGCCCTGCACACTTGCAGACCTTTGGCTGTGGGTGGAGGTCGTGTTCTGTCTTCTGCTCTGTGGAGCACCCTGGTGCATTCTTGCTGCAGAACGAGGCTCCCCCCAGGAGGACTAAAGCCGTCTGTGAACAGAAGAAGCATGGCCTTCTCGTCATCCTGGCATCCCTGGCCTGCACGTCCCCACTCAGCGAGGGCTCACACACATCCCCATGTCTCCACGCTGCTGTCTCGGGGATTAGAGACACAGGGTGCACGGGGCTCACCTCACCACCCACAGGCAGCTCGAGGCGTCAGAGGCCAACACAGAGAATAACAACAAAACCTTGACCACAGAGGTGAGTGGCCAGGTGGGCGCCTATGTCCTGTGCCTCATAAAGGCCAAGCAGCCCCAGCATTTGATGAGTCACCAATCCTTTACGCCACTGCCAGGGGACCTGGGGCAGCCCCTTAGCCCTGCAGCATGTCACCAGGAGGCTGGGAGCTGCAGGGGGAGGGTGGAGCCTCCAAATTCACCAAATTAAAGTGCAGCCAAACGAGGGAGCTAAATCGAGTGTGCATCTTGCCTTATCTGCTCTATATATTTATGTTTTAGCTACATGTCCTTGTAAGCAAGATGCCCTCATAATCTGGAAAGAGCACGAGCTCTTGGGTCTCTCTGGCGTTATCATCTTGCAGCTGTGATGTATGGAATAATCACAAAATGCAATCAGAGCTCTCAGGTCACTGCAGAATTGGCATACTGCACACATCATAAATGTCTACTTGACTTTTAATTAAACGGCTTGTCCTCTGGGATTTTTAATCACTAGTTTGGGTAAGTGGGCTGCGTCATGACTGGTCAGGTCCTGGGAGGCTGGGAACCTGTACCTGTTTGCTTTGGAGTGGGAGGTGGAGGGCAGGGGTGGGGGGGGCACGTCTGCCTTAGCATGTGGTGACAGTGACTCCTGGCGAGCCACACATCTCCACCAGTGCATGATGGGGTCCTGGCAGGGCTGTGAGGAGCTCCCCACTGGCGGCACAGCCTGACCACCCAGAAGCCCTCTGCTGTGGGCCACACTTGCACAATTTTAGCAGGAAATTCACAGAAGGGGCGAGCAAATTATGTTTTTTTAAAAACATATTTTCATTTCAAATTTTGTCTCTTCCTTGTAAGCTTCAGAAGGTCATACACGTCTTACTACCTCACTGGATATAATTCCGGAACACTGAGGAATAACTAGCCGGGATATTAGTTACTACCATGGCTTAGACATGACATTTTTGGCCATACTTTATTTGGGAATGGTCAAGGGCTTATTTATTTATTTATTTATTTATTTATTTATTTATTTATTTAAGAGAAGAGAACTATGTATATATTAGTGGTCAGCACCCGGTCACAAGGGCTCGGCTGTGACTTTCCTATTTGGCAGAGTTCCTCTGTGTTTTGAATGGCCAGCATGTCACAGCTGGGGATTTGTGGGTCAAGGTGTTTGAAAATACTATAGCATGTAACTTCTCCTATTAGCAGTTTTCAAGTCTTTTTCTATGTCAGTTTGTTCGCTATTCCACAGAAGGCATCTTCCTCCAGAGCAAGTAGATCTTGGGGGACCTTGGGCAGCGGGGTGTTGGTATTTCTTGCTGTCAGCTTGCAGGTTTCCTTCCTTGGTACAGGTTCATATCTGCAGCAGGTGCTCCCCAAGGGCCCCGAGCTGGAGGCTGATGTGGCCGAAGCCTCCCAGGGTCTCCATGAGGCTGGCCCTGTTGTCCAGGCCCATTGGCAGTGGGCACCAGGCAGCGGTACCAGCAAGGGGGGCTGTGGCAGCATCACCAGAGAACTGCCCAAGTGGAGCTTTCTTCTTGTGGGTGAGGATGGCCTGCTGCTGGGGAGGAGACTACGCAGGCATTGGGGGCCGCTGAGCAAGGGCCATTTCTGGGGGAGGTCAGGGCCGCTGTTTCATGACCTGACCCTTTAGACGTGCCATGGAATTCTGTGTTGAGCGACGTGGAGTGGGGGGATGGGCAGCCAGTGTGTGGACAGAAGCACATGACACTAGCATCGGGGGGATGTTCCTTAGTGGCCCCGTGCTAGAACGTGCAGAGATGGTGGCAAGAACCGGGCACATTTGGCAGGTGGTGCAGTTGGGGCTATTCATAGGTGTACGACGGTTTTGTGGTGTTGTATTGGAGTGGTTTGCTCTTAGCAGGTGCATCCACTGGGTAGGAGTGATGTCACATCAGTCAGATGTAATGGAAAATCCATAATGGGGTTTAGGCACACTGAGACCATCTATAAGGATTTATGATCTTTATTTTTATTTCAGGTAGTATATGAATTCTGCATTTCGCTGGGGATGATTCACAGCACAGCTGAGGAGATTGCTTAGGAGGACAGTGTGGGAGGTGTGGGCCTAGGCCTCTCCAGGCGCTGCAGGCCACAGATCGATATATTACAGATATTGCCATAAATGGAGAGGATGGCTCAGATAAATCACACACCACTTCCCCACCTCAGGGAAGCAAAGGGATGGGACAGGAACCATGCCCACGGGCCTGTTCTTGGAATCCATGTCCACTGACCTTGGGCGGCCTGACAGCCAAGCCCAGCGGTGCTTTGGCGTTGGGAACACCCGCGTAACCAGGTGAGTGCAAGGGGCCAACACGGTGATGGGAGCTGGTCTGACTTAGGACCTCGTCCAGTTTCCTCAGAAAGTCAAGGTAATCATGAAGTTTTATCCTTCCTTTGCAGCTGATGTTTTAAATACAGCAAACATGGGAAACTTCTCAGACTGCAATTCTAATCTGCCTTCAGAGGAACCAGATTTTTGTCTGCCTGAGACACACAAGGGTGGACGGCACAGGCAATCCAGTTGCAGATGTTGCGGCCGCGTGAGGTCAAGTACACCTACTTACCGCTTCCATCCCGTGCGTCAGCGGGTTAGCTCAATGCCATGCGGTCGTCACTGAGGCTGTGACTTAGTGGGAGGTGGGACATAACGTGGACTCTCATACCAAATTCTGAATGGACCGTTTATGCAGCAGATCTCTCTGGGCCACGAATCCTGAAGAACGTGCCAGCCTCCTGCCTTTATAGACCAGGAGGTCGGAGGGCAAGTGTTTACTCAGTCACCCAGCAATTAGCATCGTGTGTTTGCTGCTGTGGACGGTGGTGACAACTGTCCTTGAAAGTCTGCTTCGGAGGGTCCTGGCCGTACTGGATGGGCTGCCGCAATCACCCTCTCCTGACCTGCTCCCCCGCAGATAAGATTTCCTAACATCTTGTTAGGAAATCACTTTCATGTTCACAGGTAGCAGGAATTAGTACTTCAGTCCATCTTTCTGGGAGACACGGTCAACACACTGTGATAATGCTGCCATCCCCCAAAATTAGGAATATCACACACACAGTGACATTTGTGAGCAGATGACTCCTGCAGATGCAGGGTTCTGTGTGTGAAACCAGGATGCTGTTTAGGAACTCAGGGATTTCTCACCTGGGGGCAGAATTTCTCAATAATAGGATGGCGGGCACTGTGTGTGCAGCTACCAGTGGTCACAAGTGGCCATGTCCTGTGCCCAGAGCAGCCCACAGCTATGGGGTGTGGTTCCTGCCAGGACTGTCCTCGGTCCCATTTAGCTGGGGTGACATGGGTCACCTGGTGGTCACCTAGCGGCCAACGTGGCTGGGGAGCAGAAAGTGCCGGGGCTCCGTGTGCCTGGAAAGCAGAACCAGATCACTGAGGGGTGGTGACAGTTACTCACAAAGATGGAAAAAATAATAAACAATAACGGGGCCAACATTGAGGATGGGGAGCAGAAACAGACCCAGTCATAGGAAATAGCATCCGTGCAGAGCCCATGCGGGTGCGCCCAAGCAGGGGAGAAGCTAGTGGGCTCCGGCAGGGTATCTGTCAGTCGGACAGGGACGCTGCTGTTTCTGGGCTGGCCTCAGAGAGTGGTTCAGTTCCTGCTTGTTCACGATCCACAAAGTCCTGCCCACGCTGCTTTCTGCGGTGTCAGCAGAACAATGGGAGGTGTGGCGGGGCAGACACCACATTCAGGAGCTGACTTTTTCCCAAGCTATTTTACGAGGGGCTGGTAATATGAGCCAATAACATTATGCACGGGCGCTAAACCACTGAGCCACCCGGGCTGCCCCAACATTATGCATGGGATGATGGAACCACCATGTGCGAAAATCCACCTCCACTCTGGGACTTCTGTGCGGTCTACAGCAGCGGCGATTACTCAGGCAATCAGACGGGGTTTCTGTCCACCCCCCACACCCGTGTGGCTTCTCTGGGGTGGTCCTCCACTGGGAATGACATGAGCATGATTTCCCAGAAAGCGCCCCCCTCCCTAGTGCCTAGCCCTGGGTGGGAGCAGAGGCAAGTCCGGGTGGTGGACAGGCTGGTAGCAAGTACCCAGCATGGGTTGAAACCTACCCCATCCCCTGGATCTGCACCCTGCTTCACCTCTGAGTCCCAGGCCGCAGACGTGCCGCGGCTCCTCCAAGGTGACTCCTGTGTCTGTGAGGGATGTTATTGACCTCCGGCCGGTGAGGCTGCTCAGTACATTTGTCTGGGACTCAAAGGTACTTGCCCTACTCCAAGTGAGGAAATTTAGGGCAAAACCTGGGTGCATTTCCCACCACAGCACATGGATAATGGTATCCTCCCAAATACAAGGATCGAGGCCAATGATGCTGCATTCCCACTGAGAGGCCTTGGCAAATGCATTTCATTTTGGAAGGGGCTGTGTCTGGTTCAGGGTTCTGCGGTAGTGAGATTAATCTGTTTTTTCAGGTAACTGTCCAGTCAAATGCACAAGCATAATACAAGGACTGCAAGCCCACTGAAAATGGAATTGTCCTCTTCGTCCACCCGTTACGTTGTGTACCTTTCATCCTTGGGTGACATGTGGCTGACAAGAACGATGGAGGGGCCACTGAGCATTATTTTCTGTTTCATAATTCAACCACATGTGCCAAGGGATGAAAACAGGGCTTTTTAGGTGGGACTGAGTTTACTGCTTTTCCTATAATATAATGTCCAGAAATTTAGCTTCAGGCTTTCTTCTCTGATATAGGAGACTGGGCCCAGAATACATTTTTTTGGACATCCATAAAATGCACAGTCCTTTTGACCACAGAAACCTCCTGGCAAGATCCCTGCTCACTGTCCACGCCTGTTGGCTCTTCCTGGCGTCCTCCCTTCCGCACCGGCTCTTCCACACACCGTTCAAGCGCCCTTTCATCTCGGAGACCCAGAGGCTGTGGCTGTTGGATGCTGCCTGTCCATGTCCCCATAGCATGTGAGGACAACCCTCAGGGTGTCCACAGGATGACCCTCTGCTGCACTGTGGGCAGCTCAAGGGTGGGTGTTTTGTTCTTTTCTGGGTCCAACCTTGGGCTGGGGAGGGGTCATGAGAGCCAGCTTTCCTGTGCACATCCCTGAAAAGAAACTTTATGGTGAGCCCCTGCTTCCCCTCCCCTCCCTTCCCTTCCCTTCTTCTTACTCCCCCTCACTGCCCTTCTTATTGCTGAAATTCCATACAATTTAGGGATCATTGAGTATAATAAAAAAAATCACAAATATGAAGTTAAAGGTAGTATATATTTGCTTTCTTTAATTTTTATTCCTAGGAAAGACATGGTGAGTGGGAAAATAATGAGTGATTTTGGGTTTCAATTAATACAAAAGTAATTTTATTCTCCCGAGATAAATATACAAATAAATGCGAAGGAAATAAAACACAATATTTAGACCCAATAATTCAAACAACTCAGAGTGATTATATTCCCATCAATATGTTAATCTGTAATTTGAAGTGCAAATATTTTCATATGGTCAATTTTGTGCCTTTCTGTTTGGAAGAATAATGTAAACGCTGACATCTGAAGCAATCAGAAAGCCGCCTCCCCCTCCCCCCCCCCGGTCCTGTAATAACACGCACTGTTCCTGTATAAATTGCTTAAACATGTGCAGGTGTATTCTCTAATAGACAGCCCTCTTCTACAGACAGATAGATGGGCATTGCTCTGTTTATCTTCATGGCTAGTGTGGGTTCTCACACCCCTGGCTTTTGCACTAAAAGATTAATTGACTAATGGTTAGCCATTGGGCCATCCTGAACATTGTTCAGGGGCTTTGCTTCAATTCTCCGAGTTAAAGAAAAAAATCCTTTACAACAATGTTATTAATGTGATAAAAAGAAATACTTGTTAATAACTAGATAATTTAAAGAACTTGGGTTCATCCATCTGTTAATCTCGGTTGTGATTAAGGAGGAAATCCTAATGCCCATTATTTCTAATGACAAGACCAAGCAGGCTTAAAGCATTAGCTGGCGGAGACCACAGAGAAGAGGCGATGAAGAATCTTAGCAATCTTGGCCACAATTGAGGAATTGGCCCGACCTCCACACAACAAAAGTGATACAAAAGAATTACACCCTCACTAAAGTCTATTTCCTCGTATAATCACACAAAATGATTTTTCTTAAATATGATAATAAATCACAGCAAAAAATCAATGTGGCAGGGCCCAACTGCTATGGCCTGATAACGCATCAATCAATATTTAGTATTTAGATTTTAATTAATACATAGCCGTGCAGAGGCTTTTTAAGAGAGAAATATTATCTCAGATAAAAAATCCGGCACTGTTAGCATGCAGAAGCTGTTGCTCATATCTGTCATTGATCAATCTGCTGGCCTCGTGATTAAAAAGCCTGCAAAATATCACACAAGAGGGTGAAACAGATTGAACCAAGGGGAGAGCATGGTGGGAGCTGGGTCCAGGTGGCTGCCGTGCAGGGCACAAGAAAAGCAGTGCACAGATCTGAGCTGCCGGCCGGGCAGCGACCCCTGGAACAGGTGCACACAGCTCTGGGGGTCTCGCTGCCACGTCAGGATCACGCGACCCAATGTCACGTGCCATCATTCTCCTCATCTTGCTAATTGTAGTTTTGGATGAAAGTTCTTTTGATGATAAGGAATTTGAAATAACCTGATGTGAGGGGATCATGTTCGTTTCAGCAGTACTTTCTTTTCATTTCATTTCGTGAATGACATGGGCTGCTGAAACAGAGCCTGCTTAGACACGTAGAGATGCTCCTTTCCAGAGCTCTGAAGGGAACAGCCCATTTCCCAAATTCTGTTTACAACCTGTGCTTCCCCCTTCCACCATGGGCCACCTGCCTACCACCTCCCTTCCCGGGTCCTGCAGCGAACTCTGTACCGCCAGCTCGCAAAGCCCAGATGGCCAGGCTTCCCAGAAGGTGGAAAATGCTTCTAGGTCTAGCAGTTCATACAAAACACACAGACAAGCAGGGGAGATGGAGCATGAGTTCCTGGGGTTTCTTAGGAAGAGAACCTAAGAAGATGGTGGCTTGAGCTTTGGGGCTTTTTACATTTTTCTTATTTATTTATTTATTTATTTATTTATTTATTTATTTATTTATTTATCTATCTATCTATTTATTTATTATTTATTTATTTGATATTTTGAGAGAAGAGAAGGTGGGAATGGGCAGAGGGGGAGGAAGAGGGAGAGAGAATCCCAAGCAGACTCCATATCCAGCACAGAGCCTGATGTGGGGCTCCATCTGAAGACCCTGAGATCATGACCTGAACTGAAACCAGGAGTCACACGCTCAACCAATGGGGCCACCCAGGCGCCCCCACATTTTTCTTTTCGATCAGCTCCCTCATAGGGTCTCCTATCCCTGTTTTCTTCTGCCTATTATCCCATTTGATGTGACTTTTCCCCTGCCATGGAGAGTGATGTGTAACTGGTTGAGTCAGGGCAGCCCTGTCTATGCAGCAAATGCATAGTTTGCAAATCTTGCCCATGTGGGTGACGTTGATGGGTCTTGAGAGAAGATACGTTAAAGATGGCCCAATCCTCACCTGGGCTTGGACTCCCTTCTCTTCTAGCTACACGTGGCTCCCCATGGAGGCTGGCACCAGACAAGCCTCCATGGCTTGATGGTTGATGTGTGGAGGTTGTCTACAGTGTCTGCCTTACATGGGTGCCGTGCTGACAGAGGAGGCACCAGGTCATTGGGTAGGACATGGGTGGGGGCAGTTACAATGACGTAGTCTCTGACACCCAAGCAGATTCCACGCACGCAGCTATATGTTGAGGGTTTTACCAACATGGAGGCTCATGAGTGAGAATGTGTCTAGTCTCATCAGCTGAGAGCAGTTTCTTGAAGCCACAGGTTCATGGTGAGGCTCAGATTAAACAGATACAAGACAGAGTGTCCAAAGACTCTTGTGACCCTGGAGACATGGGACAATTCTGAGTTTCCAGGTCTTTTCTGGTACATGGCCTTTGCTTTGGGAATTAAGAGGCCCTATTCTATGTTGAGGTCAATGACCATGAGGAGTGACAACAAACTTAATTTTCTGAGACTAAAAGTTAATGGGATTGTCATCTGGGAAGGAGTCATGGGGGAAACTGGGTTCAGAGACAGCCAGTGGCTCTAATCCCTGGGTTTCCACCGAAGCCCTGGTGGAATCTTCTTCTTCTTCTTCTTTTTTTTTTTTTTTTTTAAAGATTTTATTTATTCATTCATGAGATACACACAGACACACACACACACACAGACAGAGAGAGAGGCAGAGACACAGGCAGAGGGAGAAGCAGGCTCCACGCAGGGAGCCTGATATGGGACTAGATCCCAGAACTCTAGGATCACGCCCCAGGCTGAAGGCAGGCACTAAACCACTGAGCCACCCTGGGATCCCAGTCCTGGTGGAATCTTCTGAAGTGGAGACACAACCAAACCAGGGTATCTGGGGCAGGGGCTTGGAGACCAGGCTCTAGGCTCGCTAGGAAAAAGCTGGGTCACTGAGCAATTAGGGGATGATTGAGTTTTCACTTATTAGAACCATATGGTATCAAAGGCTGACCTATTCCCACATTTTGACCTAATAATTCCATCTCTAGGACTTTATCCTAAGAAAATGATCAGATAAATGTAGATATTTGTGTGTCAGGATATTTGCTGTAGAACCCGTGAGTGCATGAAGGTGTTTCCCCGCCACCACACGAAGTTCAGGCCCGCAGACACCTGCGTTCAGAATATTTAGACGTTGTAAACGGTGATCTTAATTCTGTGAAAAATGAGAGAATGAGAACACCCTGAAGCATGTACAATTTCTCATCTAGACATTTTGGATGCATCATGATATTTTCCCGGAAGCAGGAAGGGCAAGATGACCTGGAGTGCTGTGGTTCAGGTTCAGAGTGGATGGTCTGGGGGCTCCAGCCCTCGATGGTGTTTTCCGTGGCTTGTCCCTCCTCACACCTAGAGCGCCATGATCTCTGCGTTGATCCAGCCTGAACCACGTCTCCTACTGGTGTCACACGGTCACCGGTGACCCGTTTCCTGCCACCTTCATTAGACCGAATATGTGAAGATGTGGCTGACTTAGGCACGTCCTGCCGGAGGGAGGTTGGTGTGAGCACATAGGCTCTGTTAGGGGGTAAACTGAAGAAAATGCTGTAGTTATGTCCCTAAAGGGTTATCACCCGCACTCTGTTACGGCTCATGGGGGTTCTACTTCCCTGAGCGACTCACACGCAAGAAGGAGGGAGTGGTTTGCAGAAAAGGCCTCTGTAGGCGCCCAGGACATCACAGGGGGACAGAGTGACTATGTACTTGCATTAGAAATGACATCTTTTGGGGTAGCCCTGGTGGCGCAGCGGTTTAGCGCCGCCTGCGTCTAGGGTGTGATCCTGGGGTCACCGGATCAAGTCCCACATCGGGCTCCCTGCATGGAGCCTGCTTCTCCCTCTGCCTGTGTCTCTGCTTCTCTCTCTCTGTCTCTATGAATAAATAAATAACATTAAAAAAAAAAAAAAGAAATGACATCTTTTGTTTTCTTTTCTTTCTTTCTTTCTTTCTTTCTTTCTTTCTTTCTTTCTTTCTTTCTTTCTTTCTTTCTTTCTTTTTCTTTCTTTCGCAATGATCAGATCAAAACAAATTCATGTGCATAGAACGAGCACATCTTTACAGATGAAAAGCCCTGGAAGGAGGCATATTTATTTGTGAAATAAAACCAGCAATCCCACCCCTGAGATTTATAAAGACAGCCACTGTAGTGCACGTTTGCACATCTGATTTGTGAGGGGTTTATGATGTCATGATTAAAAGAATTCACTGATATTTGCGGAGGTGGGAGTTCTGCAGGCTGTAGACACTGGGCCGAAGCCATGCAGGGCTGGGTCTGCCTCCTGGAGGGGGCAACGGGGGGCAGGCCACTCTGACCAGGAACTCTTTCCTCTCCCGGGACCCAAAAATCACCCTTTTTTTTGAAATCACTATTTTGGACACGTGTGCACTGGGATTCTGGCTCCCGGGTACCAGGGCCTGACTCCTGCTGCCCAGCAAGGTTTCCACGAGATGCAGCCAACACTCCATGGATCCAATGACTTCAAGTTTGGTCTTGGCTGTGGCCACACCCCATTCCCAACAGCGGCTGGGGACGGAGGACATACAGGTGACTCCGGGCTTTCCATCTCGCTTGCTCCGGGGACACAGAGAACCTTTGTGTCATTTCACTAACATCCAGTTCTCTAATGGGGGGCTATCGGCAGGGAGAGCCACGCCCTGCCCCGTGCCCCTGCCCCGTGCCCCTGCCCCCTGCCCCTGCCCTGTGCCCCTACCCCGTGCCCCTGCCCTGTCCCCCCGTCCCGTGTCCCTGCCCTGTGCCCCCGCCCCATCCCTCTGCCCCGTGCCCCCGCCCCATCCCTCTGCCCCGTGCCCTTGCCCCATGCCCCTGCCCCGTGCCCCTGCCCTGTCCCCCTGCCCCATTCCCCTGTCCCGTGCCCCTGCCCCATCCCCCTGCCCCATCCCCCTGCCCCTGCTGCCTCCAGACGCAATAGAGGCTGGGGGGCCAGCAGTTATGCCAGAGAGCTTTGGGGGAAACGTGAATTTGGGAGAACTGGTGAGTTTGCCTCTTCTCATTCCTTTTATTTTATTTTATTTTTTTAAGATTTTATTTATTTATTCATGAGAGACACAGAGAAGGAGAGAGAGAGAGGCAGAGACACAGGCAGAGGGAGCAGCAGGCTCCATGCAGGGAGCCCGATGTGGGACTCGATCCTGGGTCTCCAGGATCAGGCCCTGGGCTGAAGGCGGTACTAAACCGCTGAGCCACCCTGGCTGCCCTTCTCATTCCTTTTATGCCAGGACACAGGAGAAGAGCCATGCAGGGGGGTGGAAATGTCCACTCTTGTGAGGCCCCCGTGGTCAACGAGCCTCGAAGTCTGCGAGAGCAGAGACGTGGCCGTGGTAACATGCATCAGCAGCAGCATCCTTACGTCACTCATGCTCACCTCTGCATACCACGGGCACGCTTTGTTTTGTCTTATTTTAAGATTTTATTTATTTATTTGAGAGAACACACGTGTGCATGTGCAAGAGAGAGCACAGCGGGGGGGGGCGGGGGTGCAGGAGGAGAGGGAGAAGCAGACCCGGGACTTGATCCCAGGACCCTGGGATCATGGCCCGACTTGACGGCAGAGCTTCACCAACTCAGCTGCCCAGGCATCTCCCACAAGTACATTTAAAATCATACTTAAAAAAAAAAAATGAAATGCTTCCTGGATTTAGACACTAGACAACGAGGTTGTAATCATTGGGAGTATCATTAATGGACTTGAATACATTGGCCATAAGGATCTTCCTGAGGAAAGGTTCCCCAGCCAGATTGCAAGGCTGGGGATACCCAGCATAGCCGTGGCCCAGGGGCTTCGGGGTGGGGGGCGGCGGCCGTGAGCCCGGGCCTGGGATTCTGTCTGGGGAATAGCCCAGCCTGTGCAGTGGCAACGGTGGGAAGTCTAGTGGACACCCGGACACCAGGCTCCAGACTGGGAGGCTCTCCCCACTGGGTCCTCACGTGCGTGTACGCAGCTCACGCACATTTCCACAGACAAGCGTGTGACCCGCACTTGAACCCGACGGGAGGGCCTGGGGGTGGGGTGGCCTGAAATGCAGCACGGGAGCAATGAGGCGAGTTGGAGACTTGGGTCTCCAACCTGCCGAGACAGGATGTTTTTCTTTTTCACAGAAGGTGAGAAGAGGGATGGTGCCTGGCCAGCGAGGCGGTGGCACGCCGTGTGAGGAGCGGCACCCCAGGAGGAGTGTCTCTCACCTTGTCCGCCCTCGGCAGATGTCAGGGAGGAGCTGCTGGTGCTCTGCAGGCCATGTGCTGCTCAGATAGTGACCCAGGGCTGGAGCCGGGGGACTTGAGGCTCGACTGCCTGGAAACACCTGTCCCACAGACGGAGGCTTTGGGGGGGCACCTAGGGAACCCATCTGAAGTGAGTCAGGGACAGAGGGTGTGGAGGCTTGCTCATCACTGGCCTCCACCTCCGAGGAGCCCTCTGGAGACACCCCGGGGCTGGGGCAGGTGCCTGCTCTGGCCTCGTTCTCTGCATTCCTGACTGTGCTCCCCTCTGCCTGGAGGGCTCACATCAGCCAGGCAGGGGGTTCAGAGGTGCGGGATTCAGAGGGGCAGAGCCAGGCACTCCCTGGCCCGGCCTCCTCGGGCCCTGGCATTCCTGGGAGCAGCCACCAGTGCCAGGGCCCGCGCACCCAGCCCCACACTCCTGAAGCAGTCCTGTGAGGGGGCAGCCGCAAGGACACCCGAGTTCCAGGCTCGTCTCCCCCAGGGAGTTTGGGGACTGCCTTGTGGACGCGGGAGCGGGCATGTGGTTTGGGGGAACGCATCCCGCTGACCTGTACCCGTGTCCCTCAGTTTCCCCACAGCGGAGCCGATGTGCTTCTGATTCCTTCTTCGCGATTCTGAAGGCCCGTGGGAACTGTCAGTGCGTGTCTGACGTTGGCTGCGTGTCAATTAACGGGGGTCATGGGTTTTGGCAGGAGAGGCCGCGGGAGCTGGGCTGTCCTTGCAGGTGGTGCACACTCCATCTGTCACCCCACTGGCCCCGGACCTGTGTCCAGTCCATGTGACTCTGACTCGAGTCACAGGAAACGCTCATTTCCACGCTGCTGGATCACGTGTGGCAGCTGCTAAGGAAGCCACCTCTTCTCATAATTTTTGTTAAAAAATATTTTATTTATTTATTTATGATAGAGAGAGAGAGAGAGAGGAGAGAGAGAGAGAGAGGCAGAGACACAGGAGGAGGGAGAAGCAGGCTCCATGCCGGGAGCCCGACGTGGGACTTGATCCTGGGACTCCAGGATCATGCCCTGGGCCAAAGGCAGGCGCTAAGCCACTGAGCCACCCAGGGATCCCCCTCTTCTCATAATTTGGCATATGAGGAGCACATACACTGCATGTTTACCCATCGACCCCATGGAAAGCTGTCCTTCGGTGACATGAAGGGCATATCGTAGCTCTCTGTGTGCATGGCGTGTAAGTGCGTGTGTTTGCACACAAGGGACAGAAAACCAACAACACATGAGCACTTGTCCAGTTGGGATGCTCACCGCCCAGGTACAGCGCGTCCTCTCCGTGGCTGGTGTGCAGACAAGGAGCATAGGCTTGCTGAGGGCTGAGGGGGCAAGCCCGAGCCCCTGTGCCCTGCTCTCCATGTCCGTGGCCTGGGCTGGTGCCGCTGCTTCTCGCACACCCGCGGCTGAAGCACCCACCGCCCCGTCTGTGCCGTCTCCCAGCACTCAGCCCGGCCGTTGGGGACACATGGCCCGTGTGCAGCCCCCTCCCCCTGCACTGTCCATGGAGAGCTAGAGGCTCCCAAGCCGGGCAGGTTGGTGTTCCTTCCCCAGGTAATCAGAGGTACAGATAGAACAGAGCCTCTGGCTGACGGACGCCCGGTGGACAGGGCTGTTCATTTATGGGGTGCAGCAGGGCCGGCTGGGAAATTTTGGTCACTTTAATTTACCGTATCCAGCCTGCCTGCTGCACGCGGCGGCACTTTTATCAAGCCCTGTGAGGTGGTATTGATTTTTTTATTTTCTATGTAGGATAAGAAGACAGAGAGTTAGGGCAGGAGTGAATGAAGAACTTTCCTTGGATGGCCGTGGCTCTGCACCTTATTCCATCCTGTCGTCTATGCTTCAGATGAAGTTGGGCGTCAAGGCTGCTGAGGGGACAGACAGGCTGCAGCACAGCAGCAGCGGGAAGGCCTGAGGCGGACGGGGCAGAGTGAGGAGGCCCGGGGGTAGGGGACAGACAGACGAGGAGGCTGGGGGTGGTGACAGATGAGGAGGCTGGAGGGGGGAACAGATAAGTAGGCAGGGGGACAGATGAGGAGGCGGGCAGAGGGACTGAGGAGGTTGGGAGCCCTGGAGCCCCAGGTCCAGCAGCACCGTCCTCACAGTCTGCTCGCCCCAGGTCTGCACATAGTGACTATGCAGCAGGACAGTCACCACTTCTGCCTGGAGATTTATTTCCTGAAATTAAGAAATGAACAGACACAAAATGACAACAAAACACGCAGGCTGCACACAACCCCTGTGTCCCTAGGTAATCTTCCTGTTTGTTCTTGTGACAGGATCCCGGGGACATGTCCAGGTGTGAACCCCAACCCCAGGTGTGGACCCTGACCCGGGTGTGGGCACCAACCCCAGGTGTGGGCAGCATCCCTGTCAGCAGAGCTCTGGGAGGCAGAGGTGGCCCACAAGGGCCCTGGTGGCAGCACGAAGTGAGTCTTTCTGTCCTCAGACCCTGTAGCGAGCGCAGGGCCCCCAGTCCTTGTTTCAGCACGCCAGAGTCTGGTGCGCATAATGGAAGGTGATGCAAAGCAGAGGCTCACCATGTGACCTCCCTGTGTGTTGGAGGGGACGGAGACATGGCGTAAGAACAGGATTCCAGGAGTCTAGCTGCCGGGTGTCTGCTGCTCTGTCGTTCACAGTGGCCCCCCCTTGATACGCCCGATGGAGACGGTTGCTTGCTCGAGCCTTCCTTCTTTGGAGCTGGGGATGTGCTGATGACGTGGGTGCTGTGAGGACAGATAGCAGCACGGCTCTGACCTGGTGTGTGTGGCCTGACGGCGTCCTGCTCCCGCTTTCAGAGGCACGGTGAACCCCAGGACCATACTCGTCCCTGAGGCAGCAGGTGCACTCTCTTGGCTCCCGTACCGTCGAGGAGTGATATGTGGCTTAGCACAGACAACGAGGCACACATGTGGAAGATGGGGCAGCGGGTCCTGTGAAAGTAGCCTCGGAGTCACCGCAGAGCCATGTGGAAAGAGGGGCTGGGGGACTACAGGCGGGCGGAGGGCCGGGCACACCATCCAGAGCAGGTGGGAGCCTGCTGCCCCTGGGGCAGTGCTCGGCCTCCTCCAGACACTTCAAAGACCCCCGTTCAGCATGACCAGGTAGGACAACAGCATGCGTAGGCAAGGGTGGTCTGGTTTGGGGGGGTCTGACCTGAGGAGCCGTGACCTCGTTGTGAGTGGGTTCCCCTGTGGTTTGGTCGTCACAGGAGGGAGACACTTCAGTCTGCTGGGTCATGGAGTAACTTGAGAAACCAGACGAAGAGGGTGTTTGTGAACATGGGCACACCCATGTCTTCTCTCCATGTCAATATCCTTTGTTTACACGACGGTGATCAAATCCCCCCTCACACAAATCCAGAGCTGGTGCGTGATGCCGGGTCCTCGTGCGCTCAGCTCAGGGACGATGTCGCTCACTTACACATGCAACCCAACCAAGCACTGGGTTTACTTTTACAACATGAATTGTGTGGTCAACAGCGGGGTGGTGCTTGGATAGCACAGGTGCGTGCACAGTAATCTGGGAGCTGAATCCGTAGAGATCTTTCATTTCCTGGCCCCGCAGCTTCCGACTTCTGATGGCCCCTCTTTCCGTTCTGACCCTCACCTGCACTCGTAGGTGGGGCGGCTGTTTGCAGATGAGTCGTCCCCTGTGACTGTTCCAGAGCAGGTGCCTGGGGAATATCTACTGCTGAATAACTGGTGTGTGTGTGTGTGTGTGTGTGTGTGTAAATGATATGTAAGATTGGAATGTAAAATTCCCTAAAAAAAAAAGGATTTTGCTAATGTATGAAGTTGAATCAGAAGAGGCATGAACGAGACTTAGAATTAGGCCTGATGTTAATATCCTCGAGGCCAAACATGGCCATTCATGCCAGGCATCATATCCCCTTAGCATCTGCAACTTTAAATCTAATAATGTAACTTGATGCTTTAAAGAAAAACACCTTTAACCTCAAGGCTCTTCTTCTTCCGTTAAAATCAACAAAGGGAACCCATTATTGGCCGAGGACGACCTAGTGGTAACTTGCAGGAGGCGTCTATGTCGAGAGAGGCCCAACATGATTGGAATAAGGTTTCAGTGAAATAAAATTAATATGTGACTTTAAACATGGGGTTTGCTAAATGTGTCTATTTTGCAAAGAGATTGATGCCTCTTCCCATGAAACCAGGCCAAGTCTGCCTCACCCCGATTCTACCTAACGCTGTAAGGGAGGCTTTCATGGGCACTTAGTGGGCCTGGATGCTTCCTTGCTCTCCAATGCTTTCAATGCGAGGGATAACCGGTACCTGAGGCCTCCCCGCCTGTCGGAAAAGGTCTCACGGCAGGTGAGCTGTTGTTTGCAGAGCAGCTTTGGTGATGCCGTGCTGCTCACAGATAGGGCACATCAGGGCCCTTGGTTGCCCCCGCAGCACGCAGGTCCCCTCGAGAAGGAGGTGCATGTGTGGCTGTGGGTTCCAGGACCGCTGGAAGTGCCGTGGGATGCACGGACCCTTCCTGACAGATGGACGGATGCTCTGGGAAGCAGTAACAATGGCAGGAGTGACATCTCAATAGTAAGTGGGGGACGTGGGATGGGGCAGAAAGACAGACTTTCCTAAAAAGGCATCTCTTCTCCCTCAGAATGCAGACCTAAGCGTGTCCCTGGGACGCGCAGGGAGGAGACACAATGGAGAGTGATCAGGGATAGCGGCTGCAGTTCACCCGGGTTATTTCTAGGCAGCCACACAAAAACGTGATGGAAATAATTTAGACATATGGATAAGAGCCTTCAAAATCAATAGTGCTGCAAAAGATGAAGCATATGCTGATGCAATCAAACAGAATTGAATTTCATACAAATGTTAGCAAATCTATATCGGATTATCACAGGAAAACTTCATTTTCATTGATTTATAATGTATTATTATTGCCTCCACCAAACTGCCACAGACAGCCGTTTAGCAGCTGCCGAGTGCCTTAAGGGTAAATAAGAGATATCACTGATGGGGAGGCTCGACGATGTTTGGGGGGCCGATAACTCACGGGGATGGCAGGTGTGACACTAACGGCTCTTCCCGGTTCTTTCCGCCGCGCCACATCATTCTGGAGGACTTGGGTGAGCAAGGGGCTGTGTGTGGGTGGCATGTGCGGCTGGAGGGAGTTGGGAGGAGATGTCCTCACGGGGAAACAGTCAGTGGGCGCACAGCCAACCAGACAGCCGAGGGCATGCACACCTGGGGCTGCACCAAACCCCCATCTCTGTCCCCACCTCTGTGATGTGAACAAATCATGGCAAGGGTGTCGTGTTTGAGGCCTTGTTCCCTCTGCCGGGGTCTGCGTGCTGCGGCCGTTGCTCCATCCCGCCGTCCCTCGGGCTCCAGGGCTTCACCGCCAGTGGCTGCGTTCCTACCAGAAGTGCAGGGCCGGCCTTCTGGGTCGTGGAGTGGCAGGGCTGCGCTCCTGGGAGCAGAGGATGTGAACAGGGACTGTGTCTCCTGAAACACAGACATGGGATTAACAACAACGAGCCGGGTCATCACATTAAGACTTCAGCTCGTGGCCATAAAAAATAAACTAGGAATCTGGGTATTAATCGTGTTCCTTCATTGAAAGTAGGTTTTTTTTACTGAAAAGTGAGACAAAGTTATCGTGTTTTAAAAGGTCACCTTTTTTGCAGTCTTTGGATCATGTGTGTCAGTGACACTGCACCTGCCGCTTGTGACAACTCCGGGTCCCTGCTTCCCTTTGTCCGGTGACTCTGCAGGGGTCAGAGGTCTATTTTGCCAGGATCCTCTCTGTTGAACGTTCAGAGCAGTTTGCTCGCCCTTTCTCACGCACTGTGGGGAAGGGCAGCGTGGCCAACCTTGGGCAATGCTAAACTCCAGCATTCAATAGCTGCTCAGTGCCCACCCGGTGTGGATGCCACTGCAGGAGGAGGCACCCTCAGGTACTGCCCCTCTGGTGGCCACAATCCCAGGGCGACCTCAACGCTGCTTTCAGTGGTCACCCCAGGAGCCTGTCTGGGTGTCACTGGGTAAACACATGCTAGTTGGAGCTGCGGGTGCTCATGGGATGACCGGGGGCAGATGCCCTGTCCTCCCAGAGAGGAGACCATGAGAGGGCGAGGCTCACCACCTCCTCTTCCTCCTGGTTCCCCACCTCCCTCGTGTGAACACCAGGCAGAGGGTGGGTGGGCCTGTGCCCGGGTCAGGAGCCCCCTTCCTGCTGCCCACCTGGGAGAGGGGCTGCAGGGTAGCGTGGGGCTGTTGCCACCTGTCTCACCCGCCCAGGAGAACACAGGCAGCCACACCCACTGCACTTGGTGCCGGGGTCGTCTGGGGCCCGCATACTCATGCTGCTCGGACGGACAGTGGGTCAGCTGTCCGCTCCTTGGAAGCCGGGCGCCATGCACAGCTGGGTGTGTGCCTCTTCAGTCTCACCGGGAGCATGATGGCCCCGGTCAGTTCTGACAGAGCCAGCCGCTTAGACCCAGTTTGGTTGGTCTGGGTCTCCTCCCCTGTGTCCCCTTTCTGTGGCCACGGTGCCTGGACACTGCTGCTCCCGGTGAACCTTGCTGGGCTGTCCCATGCCTACCATGTCCATGACCACGCATGTGTCCTCCACCTGCCGGCAGCCAGCTGCCAGCCACCCCTCGCACGCAGGACCTGGGGCCAGCAGGGGGTGTGGAGTGTGGCCTCAGCTCTGCACCCTCAGAATGCACCTCTGGCGTCACAGGTAGGGGGTGTCTATCTAGATGGGCCCCCACCCAGCCCTGCCATGTTTGGAGACCCACTGGGGGAATGCCATGGCTCCCTTGCTGTGCAGACCCCCAAGCCCCGACACAGCTGTCACCTGCGCCACAGGTCGTTCTCCCAGACCTAGAGTTCAGGGCCATGGAGACCCCAAGGTCAAGACTTAGCTTGTTTGCTTGGTGTCCACATAGGTTCAAGGGTAAGATCTATACACAGAGAAGTGCACAGATCTTGAGTGTTGGTCTGAAGAATTTTCACGATTTCACAAGAACACTCAGAATGAGAACCAAACCCTCACTCCGACCCCCTGAGAAGATTCCCATCAGCAGCTTTCCTGTCCCAAACAGCTCCTGACGTCGGCAAGGAGACCTGGCTGGGCCTGCCCTGGGCTGCATGTACTCATATGTGTCCTCTCACGTCTGGCATCGACACGCAGCCTGTTTCTGAGACTCGTCCTTGTGGTTTTGTACATCAGTGCCTATTCCCTTTAGGGCCAGGTAATTTTGATCCTCTTCCCATTTCTCCTTCGGCTCCTTTTTTCCGGGGTGGGGGGTGCTGAGGGCTGAGTGATAGTTTGAAGAACAGAGGATTGCAGGATAAACAAAGGGATGGGGAGAATAAAACCAGTTGAAGCCCCACATTGCCCCATAGGTACTGACGCGATGGTCACCCGTATTTAACTCACCTCAGTACGTCTGATTTCTCCTTCCTTCCTTCTTCTGCATCATGAATCATCAGCATTGTGTTACTCAGTGTGCTCTGAGCACCATCTGCTTTACTGCTGCCTGATTACAGAAGACTGAGAACACCAAGGAGGCCAAGTCTCAGCCCTGCCTTTGCAGGAATCGGCAAGTGGATCCTCAGATTCGTATAGAAATGCAAGAGGCCTAGGGGAACCAAAACATACCAGAAAATAACAAAACCAGAGAATTCATACTTTCTGATTTCAAGACTTACTACAATGTACAGTCATCAAGAGATTGTGGTCCTGGCAGCAGGATATACAGACCAAGGGGGTGAAATCGAGAGAAACAGACCCTTGCGTGCATGGTCGACGGGTTTGAGACACAGGCGCCAAGAACACTCAATCGACCGTTTCCACAAATGCTGCCAGGACAACGGCATGTGCATGGGTGGAAGAATGAGGGTGGGCCTCCAGCGTGCACACAGACGTTGCCTCAAAGCATGTCAGAGATCCGGATGTCAGCACTAAAATCAGAAGACTCTTAGCAGAAAAGAGAGGAGCAGATGGTCATCATCTGGGGTTAGCCAATGACTTCTTGGGTCCAGCATTGAGGGCTCAGTCAGCAAAAGAAGAAACAGATAAGCAGGATTTATTTCATCCGGGTTAACAACTTTGTGCTACACACAACACCGCCAAGAACATGAAAGGACGGTCCACAGAGTGGAGGAAAATACTTGCATGTCGTACATCTGGCGAGGACTCGTATCCCAAGTGTATAAAGAGCCCTAACAGCTCAGTCGTGAAGGACCTAGTACGGACACGGCTCAGGGAAGCCGGATGGGGCCTACCAGCTCCTGAAGAGGCATGGATCCAAACCTGGACCCCTCACCCCCAGGATGGCTGTGCTCAAACCCATGGGAAAGACTTGGGTCTGGGCGAGGATCCGGAGAGACTGGAGCCGTCTGTCATGTTGGCAGGAACATGGAATGTCACAGCTACCGTGGAAGGAACAGCTGGCAGGTCCTCCAAGCATGGAACACAGGGCTCACATCTGACCCGGCAGCAGCTCCCATCCTCGGTGAGGCCAAGGGAAATGAACACATGCCCACGCGAAATCCCTGACGTGGACATTTGCAGCCGTGCATTCGCAGTGGCCGGAAACAGAAACAAGCCTGCGTCCATGCTGATGAATGGAGTCGCAGGTGCCATGGACCCATGTCACCCGGAAGCACAAGGACTGGCATGCTTATTCACCACACGGACAAGTCTTCTCAACAAGCCGAGTGACAGAAGCCTGTTGCTGGAGACTTGTGCTGTCCGGGCGGGTGGATCGCTCGGGGATAGCAGAGGGGAGCTGCCCAGCGCCAAGAGTGGGCGCTGGAGAGCAGCTTGGCTTTGCTTTTTTTTTTTTTTTTTTTTTAAGATTTTATTTATTTATTCATGAAAGACACACAGAGAGAGGCAGAGACACAGGCAGAGGGAGTAGCAGGCTCCCTGCAGGGAGCCCCATGTGGGACTCGATCCCAGGACCCTGGTGTCATGCCCTGAGCCGAGGCAGACACTCAACCACCGGGCCCCCAGGCATCCTCCGTCCTCTTCCTTTCATTGAAGGAAACCCCCAGACTTGCAGAAGGTTTGCCATCTAGACAGTGGCACTGCTCAGAGTCCGACACTGACAATATTGTAATGGTGCCTCTATCGGCGGCTGAGATGTTTGCTTTTTCACTCCCAGGTGTCCTCGCAGTTGACAGGTGAGCTGGGAACCCTTGTGGCCAAAGGGTCGCAGGCACTGTCCCAGCACATCCCCTGTGGGGAGGAGGGGCGCTGGGGCTGGGAGGCTGATGGCCTCCTCTGCGGCACACCCTGTGCTGGGGGCCGTGCTTACTGAGCCCCTCGGGTCCCTGAGCACTTGCCTCTCCTCGAAGCGGAGCCATCAGCTAAGCACCTCAGGTTCTGCCAGTCATCTCGGTGGTGAAGGTACCCCTTGCTTCTCCCAGGGGGTGGATTCTGGGAAATCCAGAGAACAGGGAATCTGTGAAGACCTGCCGGTGAGAGTGGGGCCTGCAGTCACCACCCCACACACCCTGTGCCTGGGCCAGCCCCTCACGAGTTTAGAGAACATTCGTCCAACAACCGCTGGGTGTCATGCGCAAGGCCACAGCCAGAAACATAGTGAACATGGCTCAAACGTCCAAGTCCTAGTGAAGGAGCAGGTACAGAGGTCTACAACGACCTTTCAATGCACACAGTGCAGTGACACCGAGAGTCATGGAATCAGTTCGATGGCAGGAATTCCCCAGGGGATGGTGGGAGGAAGCCCCAGAGTGTGTGCGTGGGGTCAGGAGGAGATGGTATGAAGCAAAGTGACTGAGCAGAGGCTCAGATGCAGAGTCTGCTGTTGAGATGGATGGAGACAAGTCAGAGGGTCTGGAGAGAGCAGGAGGGCCAGGGGGCCAGTCAGGACTTGGGTGGGGAGCCGGCCGGACCCACACGGTGGGGGTGCCCGGGGCAGGGGGATGGGATGGGGAGCGGGTGAGGTGGGGGTGCCCGGGGCAGGGGGATGGGATGGGGAGCGGGTGAGGTGGGGGTGCCCAGGGCAGGGGTTGGGACGGGAGGGGTGAGGTGGGGGTGCCCGGGGCAGGGGGATGGGATGGGGAGCGGGTGAAGCGGGGGTGCCCAGGGCAGGGGTTGGGACAGGGAGGGGTGAGGTGGGGGTGCCCGGGGCAGGGGGATGGGATGGGGAGCAGGTGAGGTGGGGGTGCCCGGGGCAGGGGGATGGGATGGGGAGCAGGTGAGGTGAGGGTGCCTGGGGTGGAGGGGACAGCATGGGAGCAGAGCTGGATCAGAGTCCCAGGACGGGATGCAGAGGGGGGGTCGGGGGCGTTGTGACTCGGGGGTGTGCGTGGCACCCAGAGCTGCGTCCCAGGCGAGGTGAAGCAAGGGAGGGATGTGAAGGCCAAGTGAGTGCCTGGGGCGTAGACACACATGGTGTCTGATGTGGTGAGAGCAGCTGAGTAGGTGGATTCATTTAAATTCCACTGTGAAAGAAAACATCCTAAAACCAGTCCATCTGCACTCACAGGTGCCTTGCCGTGGGCATCCCCGTTGGCAGGTGCGCGTGGCCCTCTCACGACCCAGGTTCATGCGTGTGTTCTCCATCAGGTCTGCTGAGCCAGAGTTTTTGAGCAGTTTGCAGTAAAGCAGGTGTTTGGTGGAGGAGCCAGATTGAGCCAGAATTGCTCATTGACCAGGACAGCGAACTAATGGCAGAACCTGCCGTAGACCTCAGTGCTCATAATTAAACCAGATTGACCTGAAATCCTCTGCCTAAATGTGGTTTGGCTCCTGGGACCTCCTGTCCACGCGAGGCTGGAGGACGGTTCACGCCACAACATCTTACACGGAGAACGGACTTTCACAGGCGGCATCAGGAGCGCAGAGCAGGCGCGGTTTGCGCCGAGCGGGCACCGCGCAGCCGGGCGCCAAGGGACGGCGGTTTCTGGAGGCGCAGGCCGGAGCTCTCCTCTCTGGGTGGAGGCTCAACTGACCAGAAGGAGACACACCTGACTTCAGAAATTCCTGAACACACGCCTGGCCTGGTGGTGGAGTTTCCCACCGTCTGCGTGGGCGGCCACTGTGACACTGAGGGTGGCGCGGGCATGGGCAGAGCAGGCTTCTGCTTTCCTCCCCTCTGGTTTCCCCGCCCCCCTGGGGTGGCGGGTGCGGGACCTCCCCCCCTCCCCGCAGGCCCCGCCGAGGTCCGGAGGCTGGTCTGGGAGTCGAGGAGAAACTGCTCAGACATGGGGAGGTAAGAGGAGGCTGAAGAATTGAGGCTTGGTCGTCTCCGCTGCGACTCTGCGAGTCTTTCACGTCACTTGAGGACGGAAAACGCCCAGGCGGGAATCACATGGAGCCTCTGTCTCGCATGATTGTGTTTATTGCATGACATCGATCCCAATCTGACCAACACATTGTGATTTCTTTGGGATTTGGACATTGTTTTATTTTAAAATCGCACCCACTATGCCTGCAGTGATGCGTGTGTGCGCTCGGCATGGGGTGGGGGATCAGCGGCTGGGAGACACGAAGAACGTCAGGTTTCATCATTGTTCATCTTGAGTCGTAGCAGATGAAGAAGTTGCGTCCAAGCAGATGAACCCAGACGCTCTCAGACATTCTTAGACTCATCCTTGGACAAACAGTTGGACGTCTCCCCACTTGGAATGATAGTCCCGGCTTCCCCCTATTTCTAGAGCACATTCAGGAACAGTGCAGAGCTTGCTCACACGGTCAACCATGGGGGAACGCGACTCCACAGAGGCTGACGTTTCTGCGGACTCAAAGCTGAGGTTCCTAGAGGGCAAATCTTTAAAGGACTTTTCAAAAATTGTAAAGTAAATATATTGTACATTATTGACGGAGTGTGACCGCGGATGGGTTTCATGTTTCTCTACCCCTTGAAATGGAGACTGTGGGATACTTGGGTATTCTCAGGATGACCACTGTGCTTGGGGGTGGGTGCTGGATGGTGGTAGTGTGGCCTGTGGTGCCAGCCTCTGAGCCTATGGCCACCACCCGGGGTGGTGCCCTCTGGTGCTCTGGGGACATCACAGCTGGTAGTAGTGTGTGTGCAGTAGGGGCTGGCTAGGCGGGCGTGGTGCTGGAGTCGGGGACCTGGGACAGGTAGCCCAGAGCTCGCCACAGAGCTGGTGGGAGGGGACATGCGAGGGCCCCTCAGCAGGGACTCGCAGATGTGAGCACCTCTCATGCGCCCTTTCTTTCCCGGCTGGAGCAGGTTATCCTCAGCCGACAGCTCTTAATTCTAACGAGCAGACGTGTGCAGGTCAGACGCATGGCAGGCAGCCTGCACTCGCATGTCTCCCCTCTTGGGTTCATACCTGCGACAGGCCAGCGTGTGATTGCTGACAACACACTTCAGGTGAGGACACAGAGTCCTGGCACAAGCTGATTTTACCCGCGCTGGCTTTGCCCGGGCTTGTGCACCCCACACAAGTTGCCTTCTGCAGCGACTCCACAGACACAACCCGTGTTTGCAGATATTAGTTTAGAAATTTCCACGAACAAGGACATGTGCTGATTTTCGAACTTGAGACCTTCTGGGTTTGTGACGGGCAGTTGGTGGCCATGTGGGGGGGAGAATCCAGGAATGGTCCCAGGATCGGGTGTTGGGAGTCAGCTGAGCCACGGAGTGGATGCAGGTGCTTACCTGGAGCTGCTGCCCGAAGCGCAGACGCGTTCCAGAGGCGCAGCAGGGGCTCTGGCACGGATGTGGGGAAGAGCACAGCCCGCAGTGACCTCAGGCGAAGGAAGACAATGGTGCGATGGAGGAGGAGGCAGCTCAGTTGTGTGCCTAGAGCATCTGCAGGAATGTGGAAAATGCGGGGGCTCTGCTTGGAATGACTTTGGAGCATGCCACCTCCATCAGGGGCACGTGCCAGCGTGGGTGCCTGGCAGGGGTGCAGGACGCCTGAGGGTGCCTGACCCGGTGGAGACTGCACGCAGCCGGGGGAAGGGGAAGACAAGGAGAAACCGTGGGACCTCTCATGGGCGATCGGTGGTCCTCCTGCCCCTGGAGGGGGAAAGCACAAGCTGGGAAGCAGAAACCATGGCCCGGCCCGCTGCGGCAGTCTGGCGAGGAGCAGCCTGCCCTCCGTACTGTTTGCTCGGAGAGGGAACGGCTGGCTCGAGTGGGCTCTGGAAACGGTGAAGTGCACCTGGTGGGGAAGCAGGGTGCCAGCAGGATGTCAGCAGGAGCAGCTGGGAGAGCTCGCACCCCCTGCTGCAGCCCAGAGAACCAGCCTTGGTCTGGACTTGGGTCAGCCTCACCCTCGGGCAGCTCTAGGGGAAGGACAAGAACCCCTTGACTGGCTCCCGCGGAGATTCTCTGCAGTCAGGTTTACGCAGCTTTACCCTTAGGCCAGTACGCCCTTCGCCAGGTGGTTTGGGTGGGGGGGGTGGGGGCTGCACTAGGAGCCTGGTGGTTTAGGGCGGAGCTCTAACCCACCACGTGCTGGGACGTCGGGGGTCTGCTGGAGCTCTGGCTTTAAAATGCACAAAATAAAATACATAGGCATCCAAGGAAAGGAGTTATACGGAGGCACAGTCATCAAAATCCTGGAAAAAAGTGGATATGTGTAACATATGGAATAAAAGCATAGTGTGTGTGTGTGTGGTAGGCCCCACACGCAAAGTGGGACTTGAACTTACAACCCTGACATCAAGACTCCGATGCTCACTGACTGATCAGACATCGTAATCAAGGTTTTGTAAGGAGACCCAGCAGCCCTAGCGTGGCAGTGAGCACCCACAGCATTCTGGTTACCTGCGTAGAGGCGCTGCTGTAAATCCAGCCTTGGACAGGCCCATGATTTCCTCCTCCCACCACTCACGGCCATCCCCATCCCCACCCAGGGCCATTTGGGTTATTTGGGAAGCAGACACGGAGCCTGTGACTGGGGGGATGGCGTGAGCCGACTGGGGGGAATGGGGTGAGCTGACTGGGGGAGATGGGGTGAGCCGACTGTTCTGGCCCATCCTGGGAGGCAGGGACCTGGGCTGCAGGGAGGGAGCGCACCACCTCGAGCTGTCTCCTTTTGTCCGGCACTTTCTCTACATGGAAGGCAGCTGCTTGAAAAAACCCCAAATGCTGAAGATTTGGAAGTGGCAGAAAACATTTTTCTGGCCGGTGTTTGCTGTTATCTGTTATGATTGCAGGGTTGTTTGGAAACATATTTTCATTGGCTTCTGTCTTAAGAATGTTTTGGGCAAGTATCCTTCTTGCTACAGCAAATAATTATTAAAAATGAGGCTTTCCTTTGCCACAAATTCCCAGCTCTGGTTCTGCATCATGTAGCCTGGAGTTGTTTCAAGAGGGCTTTGGAGCTGTGTCGACAGGGCCTGGGGAGGACAGAATGGGGGGATGGTGAGGCAGCACAGGGGGCGGTAAGGCAGGATGGGGGACCTGGGGCAGGACGGGGGCCTGGGGCAGGACAGGGGGTGGCTGGGGCAAGACAGGAGGGAGTGAGGCAGGACAGGGGACCTGGAGCAGGACAGGGGGCGGTGAGGCAGGACAGGGGACCTGGGGCAGGATGGGGACTTGGGCAGGACTGGGGGGGCTAGTGCAGGATGTGGGGGCTGGGGCAGGATAGGGGAACCTGGGGCAGGATGGGGGGCTGGGGCGGAACAGGGGGCAGTGAGGCAGGACAGGAGAGGATCCTGAGGAGCTGTCCAGATAATCTTTCATCGTAACTGGTAGGCATGTGAATATTTTATGCTCTGATTTGCTGATTTTGTGGGTGTTATCTCACAGAGCCATGGCTTTTTTTTTTTTTTTTCTTTCCAGTATTGTGTTCTGGTTCCTATATATAACAATGTTTTAATTTGCAAATATATAAGGGTCCATTTTTCAAAATGTAGGAGCTGGCTTAAATTACAGCTGACCAGGTGTCTTGGCAAAGCTGGCCTGCGCTCAGGAACTTGGGTGTGAGGACATCTCACCAAAGTATAAGTTGCACTCAGAAACAGCGGGAGTTTTGTGAATATCCACTGGAACAATTAATGAAGTGAGTTGATATTACGTTTTATAGCTATCTAATTAAATATTTATTAATTTAGATTATTGGTATTTTGACGTATTGAAATGAAGATCTAGCTCATCTAGTTAAATAACAAGTGTAGCAGCTCAGTAGGCTTTATGTACATGGCACGGATGAAATAATGAGCACTCAGAATTTTATTTAGCTAATTGAATATGCATTTATGTCATGAGTTGTTCCAAAAAAAGGTTTGAAGTTTCATCTATAAGAACCAAACATTAAAAAACAGAATGAAAAGATCAGTCTAAAAGGAAATAGAGGCAAAATTGGAAGGTGTGACAAGGAGGCCAGATTGTCCACAGAGCTGCCATCAAGTCTCACAGATGCTTGAGACTCCTGAGATGCTGGCCCTGAGTCCTCTGGGATGTTGGCCCTGACACCTCTGGGACGCTGGCCCTGAGTCCCCTGGCAGTCTGCACAAGTCCTTCGTGATCACTCTCAAGATTCACGTCTAGCTTGTGAATTACTGTATGCTCAGGCCACTCCCTCAATCTCTGTATTGCTGACCTGCCTGGCATTGGGTCTTTACAGCTAATTGTGCAACTATGATGACGTCCCACTAACCATGTGGTTGGCTGGTTCCAATGCTTAGTGGAAGTGCGGGTGTTGCAGGGGGAAGTATCTCATTCCTTGACAAGAGGGGGCTGTGGGGACCCCGACTCTTGATCTCAGCTCAGGTCTTGATCTCGGGGTTGTGAGTTCAAACCCATGCTGGGCTCTGCACTGGACGTGGAGCCTACTTTAAAAACAGAGAAGGTACTGTGTGTTTTTTGTTGAATGTTTGTCTTTTACGGGCGGCACCGTGAAATAGCCTAGACAGTGACCTGTCTCCTACAGCCTTACCTCTGAGGCTTGCAACGTTGACAGCCTCACAGTGTTGCCCAGACAGTTCAGGGCAGGGATGGCTCATGTCACGGGGTGGCTTGTGGCTTGGGTCCAAATGATTCCTGCTGTCCTTGCCCTGGAGTAGTTGTCCTCATTGGGCCTTTTCTCAAGATCACTATGGAATTCACCATCTTCATGACTTTGCCCCAGACGCAAATGCTGTGATTGAATGTGTGTCATCAGGAACATAGAGCATGCACAAACACACACACATGTATCATTAGGAATCTGATTTTTTTTGAAAAAGATTTTATTTATTTATTCATGAGACATACACACACACACACACACACACACAGAGACAGAGAGAGACAGAGAGAGAGAGAGAGAGAGGCAGAGACACAGGCAGAGGGAGAAGCAGGCTCCATGCAGGGAGCCTGATGTGGGACTCGATCCCGGGTCTCCAGGATCAGGCCCTGGGCTGAAGGTGGCACTAAATCACTGAGCCACCCAGGCTGCCCAGGAATCTGATTTAAGCTATATTAAACAATGTGTTGGTTCTCAGCCCAAATGTAATAATCACAAAATTGAGAGTTGAAGTACATGATAAGTGGATTAAGGAATCAACGCACACTTTCCAGCATCTTCACAGCACTCCACATTGCACTAGCTGCAGAAACTAAATTTATTTAATACATGCCCTTAAAGTTTTAATATTTGCATATGAAGAATGGAAAATACCTTGTTTTCTATGAAGTCATAGCCTCTTAAATGGTGTACTCTTCATCTGTACCCAATGGGAATCACGCAGGGGTCATTCGGAGTCGTGAGCACACATTTTTTGGTATCTGGCCCTTTTGAGACAATCATTTTCTCAGGTTTCATGTGTTATATTGGAATTATAAGAATGTCTAAATTAAATTATAAATCTGCAGCATAGGAACTCTCTCTTCATTATGTCTCATATAAGTGTGCACATTGTCGATACCCAATTAACTAATAATAATAATGGTAATAATAGTGCGGCAATATCCGGCTTTAATCTGGCCGCGCATTCTGCATATACAGTAATTGTAGGAGCACATCATTCCTTACATTATGTGCTGTGCTGGGAAAGAATGTGTCATAATCATGGAATTAGAGTTAACGGCAGGAAGGGGACCTCTTTGATTGCCCCCCCAAACCCCTATATACACCTCTTAAGTGCACCTCATTATGAATTCATTTTAAGCTTCATTGAGCCCCAGAAATTAATTTGACATAAATTTCATCGTAAGGCTCTGGAAACTTTAATTTCAAAGGTAATGTTAAAGTGGAATGTGTTTGTGTTGGAAACGTACACCACAGACGGATGGAGACACATGGGTCGGCAGCGGTGAGCATCTTTCTGAAGCGGCTCCAACTTAGCAGACACAGTTTGCATCTACTTCTCACCTGCATTTCTCAAAGTCACAGTGCTTTCCGGGCTCTGTGGTTCCCCAGGCCACACCTGCCGGCCTGCAGGGGGCATGAGCAGAGGGGTCTGTGGTCCCCTGCCTTGTGCTGTGTGTGGACTTTCCTCTTGGCCTTCCATGACCTGTCAATGGCCATTCTCCCTTGGTGCTGTGAGGGGTCTTTCCCCACAGCCTCGATCTCATCCCCACGCTGGCGGCTTTGGCAGAGAGCTCCTCCCCGAGTCGCCCCACAAGCCCGGGGCCTGGAGTGTGCACTCACCCACCTGAGTTCTCTGCTCCAGCAGCACAGCTCACCTCTGTCCTCCCAGTGCCTCCTCCCCTGTGTGCTCTGAGGGTAACTGTGTGCTCGTTTCATGTTCCTACTACTGGATCTCATGGAGGCTTCCAGCTTCCGCATCTTCCCCATCTTCCCGTCTTCCCTCCCAGCCCTGGAGCCTCTCAGACCTTGTGATTTCCCCCGGGGGTTCTGTTTTCATTGTCTAGGGAGTAGAAGCTGCTGTGGACGGTGGATGGGAGTGTAAGCAAGCCTCCTGCAGGCGACAGGGGGGCCGGGAGCTGGGCTGGGGGCATCTTCCTAGAACGCCTGCTGCACTCTCTTACCGGGGATGGGCACTGTCAGCTGCGACCCTAGCGCGTGGTCAGGGAGGGGTGCTCAGGGCGCCTGCCCTCCTCGCTCTACCTGCACCCCTGCCCGCACTCCTGCCCAACTGCTCAGGCTGAGTCCAGAGGAGAAAGGTCCAGTCAAAAGTGCTCTATTACCCGCCCGAGACCTGGGCTTCTGCCCTCTCCTCCCCGAGACCCCACTCATATGGGCCCTGGGTGTCGTCACTGATGCTGCTACTCTTGAGGTCGACGCCAAGTCCTGCCAACTGCTTGCCCTCCCGTGCTGCATTGTGGGGTGGCTGAGGGCCAGCTGCAGCCCGCAGAGGTTACTGGGGGTTCTCTCTTCCTGAATACTCCCAAGTCCTCAGAATACTTCAAGACCAGACCGTACTCTGTTCATTTGTGAGAGTAACTGGTGAGGTCAGTAGCTGGTCACTCCATAAACTCATCCAACCCCAATGTGTGTGCAATGTCCTGTGGGGGAAGGTGAGGATGCACAGGTGCAAACAGGTGAGAGCAGAGGGTGACCAGCACGTGGCTGAGCTGTGCAGCCTCCCAATTCCCCATGTGAGGGCAAGCTGTCCTCTGTGGGACTCACAGTCTCCTGGATAGGGGGCATATACTTGCATAGAGGTTTTGGATATTTTGGAGGGGCAGGGATACCTGGTGTCCCAGGAAGGTAAGCGAGAGGCCAGCTAGAGGGTGGCATTTGCATCAGGTTCACGTGGGAGAAAAGTATGGGAAGGCAGAGCTTTGATTGCAAAACTATAAAGATACAGGTAAGTAGAGAGGAAAAATGAGGAGAATAAAAAAGAAACCACTTCAGCGTCTGGAGACAGCTGGTGCTAACACTGTATGTGCTTCTCTTTGGACTTGTGTGCACACAGCACTCCTGCCTGAAATACATAGGGTCGTATCATATAATCCTCTTTTATTTGTTTCCTTTAAAAGCATTTTTTTTAAATCGAAGACCTCCTTTTAATAAAGTATATGCAAAATTTCAATATGGCCCCAAACTAAATTCCAGAGCATGGTTATCTGTTCATATTTTTCTTCTTGATGTAGAATGTAAGGATATTACTATATAAAATATACAAAGACAGTAGCCCTTTTTTAAATATATGCTGTAAAAATTATCTCAAGTATTGTTTATCTTTTCATTGTGCTTTTTTGGTTTTGCTTCATTTTGTTCTTTTTTTTTTTTTTTTTTTTTAAGATTTCATTTATTTATTCATGAGAGACCCAGAGAGAGGCAGAGACATAGGCAGAGGGAGAAGCAGGCCCCATGCAGGGAGCCTGACGTGAGACTCGATCCCTGGACCCCGGGATCACAACCTGAGCTGAAGCAGATGCTCAACCACGGATTCCCCCCAGGCACCCTTCATTTTGTTCTTAAGGCAGATGATTGCAGCTGTGAGGGGCACTACTTGTCTTGCCTAGAAAGTACTTCTCCAGCCCAAGATTACGAAGAGGCACTGATTGGGATCCCTGGGTGGCTCAGTGGTTTAGCGCCTGCCTTTGGCCCAGGGCACGATCCTGTAGTCCCGGGATCGAGCCCCGCATCGGGATCCCGGCATGGAGCCTGCCCCTCCCTCTGCCTGTGACTCTGCCTCTCTCTCTCTCTCTCTCTATCATAAATAAATAAAATCTTTAAAAAACAATAACAACAAAAACGAAGAGGCACTGATAGCTCCACATGAGCAGGTGAAATGAAGAGCGTGCCCTCAGGAGAGTGAGCCTTGCTGGGTACTCTGGGTGAAATCATCCAGGTTTGGGCCCAAGTGGTGTCGGGAGCTAAGTGGAGCCAGAGGCCGAGGGGTGTGGGGCAGGGAGGGCACAGGGTCAGTGGCCACCAGGGGGTGAGACAGTGAGCTTGCCTGGGTGGGCCTGACCCTGTTCTGCTCTTGGACTCCAGCAGTGTCCTCAGATGGTGGCATGCGGCCGAGGTTGCGAAAGGTCCAGTGTGGGGCTCTTGAGTGGTGGCCTGAGCTCCCAAAATGCAGGGTAGCCTCCCTTGCACTGTCTCCCAACAGCAGGGGGCTGTTTCGTCTGTCCCCCCACCGGGACATATGCACACCTGTCGCAGGCCCCAGATATACCTTCCACGGGTGCTGCTCGGGGCTCCCCCGCATGTCGGGCTGAGCAGAGGCTGGCGGCTGGACGAGTCTGAGGAGGAAGAGTTCCACCTGATTTCAACACTTTAAATCTGGATTTGTCACCTGCATTCCAGGTCTGTTTTCATGTGAGCTACATTGGACACATGTGGATGTATCAGAAACCATCCACAAAGTTTCAATTTTATAATCTGTAGGTGAGCAATGTTAAGGCTAGATTCACTCATGGATATTACTAGAATGTATTTCCTCTACTTTTTGGGTGGAAAGTATTTGTTTTAGGGGGATGAGGAGCAGACGGGGAGGGAGGGAGAATCACGAGCAGGCTCTATGCTCCGTGCAGAGCCTGACTTGGGGCTCATCTCCTGACCCTGAGATCATGACCTGAGCAGAAATCAAGAGTCAGATAGACGCTCAACCAACCGAGCCACCCGGCGCCCCTGGAAAGGATCTTTTAAGCTCAGTTGAATATCATGAAAGCCCAGTGTTCTGTAAACAAGATTCAATAATGTGGCAGGAATAAAGGGAAATGTCCCATTCAAAAAACATTAGAATTCATTTTTTTTGAATTCTGTATGACATGAACGTCTAACTGTAGACCAACCACAGATAGAGTCATCAAATATTTTATTACCATCCCAGATAGATATCTTGAAAGGACACATCAGATACTGAAAAAAAAAAAAAAAAAAAAAAGAGCAGATGGAAAAGAAATGTCTTTCTTAAATAAGGAGATCTACTATTTTGTGTCATTAAGCACAATTTGCAATACTTGGTATGTAAGTGTGGGGTGTGCTGAGCTGCGGGGGGCGAGGGGGCGCCGAGGTTAGCATCATAAAATAATGGCGAGGAACAGAGTCATTAACAGTGGAAAAGAACCAGTAGGTAATTGGGTCCATCCCTCGGGCTTTGCGTGCCCGATATTGCCAGGCTCTATTTTTAGTGTTTTATTTAGTTGACTTGGAAAACCCTAAGAGACGGTGGGGCTGCTTTCTTTTGTCCTCGGAAGAGGATTACACAGACAACCCGCCTTTCCCGAGGAAGGGTTCCCAACGTTTGCTGCCCACCGTGGCGTCCAGGGCCATCCCGTCGTGTTATGGACGCTCTGGTGCTGCACCCAGGCCTTTCCGTGTGGTCAGGATTCTCCTTTAAAGATCCCTTGTGATTATTATGAGAGCAGAGCTTTCCTAGTTACTACTTATTCTGACTGAGAATCAGTATGAATCAGCTGAATTTTAGTTTTCCTTCCTGATCTGCTCTTAAAGGAAACGACGGTGCCGGGATGTCGCTGAAGCAGGTGGGACTGGCATGGCCGCGGCCGACAGGGCCGGGTGCCCCTGACTTCGCACACCCTGACACGCCCCTTTGCCCTTTCTCATCCTGTTTTCTTCAAACAGAGTTTTTATATTTGTGTAGACTCTGTTCAGCTGTTTGAATTCACACATGCCTTTCTGATTTCTGGCCAGACTTTCACTGTTTGTTCTGTGTCTCCCTAATTCATGTGATCCTCAGAGTTCCGGTCACGCACTGCCCCCTGCCCCCCCATGCAGACGCTCCCCTCACCCAGGTGCCCACCTCACGGCGCCCCTGGCTTGGTGCAGGTGGGCCAGCAGGCTTGGTGCTGAGTTTCCTGGGTCTTGTGTGATGGGGCATTTCAGCCCCTGGGGCCCTCGTGGCCCTGCATGTGGTCACTGTGGGCAGGTTCCTCAGGACCCTGACGCCCTTGGTCGGACAGCCACCCAGCTGGCCTCACAGGGGACAACCTGGTGGCAGTGCTGCAGGTTTCCTCAGGATGCAGCCTGTGGCCCAGCTCACTGCTTCGGGTTTGAGTTTGAATTTGCTGCTAAAGATCTCAGCTGGTACTTCTGTTTCTTGTGCTCCCCACTGCGCCACATGACCCCGCGCAGGCCCAGTCACTCACGCAGGGATGGGCTCTGCATGTCTGCCCTTGAGCTTTAGTCTTAGGGGCCGAAGGGACACTCCGTCTGGACCTTGTGGCTGCTGTGGCTTGGAGGGTGCCAGAGGGAAATGATGATTTATTTATTTTTAAAGATTTTATTTATTTGAGAGAGAGAGAGAGAGAGAGAGAGAGAGAGAATGAGCAGGGGGAGGGCAGAGGGAGGAGCAGACTCCCCACAGAGCAGGGAGCCGGATGTGGGACTCGATCCCAGGACCCCGGGATCACAACCTGAGCCAAAGGCAGACGCTCTACCGTCTGAGCCACCCGGGTGCCCCCCAGAAATGGTGTTTTAATGTTATAAGAGGGGATTCTTGTCTCCCTTCCCCAACCCCTCAACACACACACACCTCTGCATGTTCACAGAACTGAAACAAAAGCAAAACCTACATACCCAGGATGCAAAGACTGAATCAGGGAGGTTGAGAACTTCAGCCAGGCTAGTTCCCCTCCATCCCTCTGCTCTGGTTCCTGCACACCTGCTGAGGCCTTGGAGGTTCCTTGTCCTATGGACCCAGGATCTACATTTCCTGAGCTACTGTGGGAATCTGGGGCCCACGTTTACTGAGGACAGCAGATGGGAGGGCCGCAAAATTCTGCAGTGTTACAGGTATTTCTCTTCTTTGCAGCCTCACCCCATCTCTCAGAACAAACCTGCAGAAGTAAAGGAAGAAAAAGAAGAAAGGCTCCATGCACATGGGTAAACCCATGCAAGGCACTGCCCCAAACCACTCTCTGCACGCCCTCCCTCCAGAGCTCCAGGCAGCCTGGCGACGCCCCACTCCCAGGCCCCTTCCCCAAGACACTGGTGGCCAAGCCGGGCAGGTGCTAGCGGGAGGCCAGGGTGCTGTGTTCAGGTGACTGACCCCGGGGTAACGGGGACTTGGCATTTGAAGCGGCACTGTCTCTTGCATATGCTTGGCTCCAGGGGTCTGGAAGCCTGTGAGGCAGCGCGGTTGTCCCTCCCGTGGCAGGGTGACTCAGGAAATAACAGCTTCGGGTATTCCCTCCCGTGGAGGGGGAGCCGGACTGCACAGTTGGATTTGATGGCCACACACTGAAATCATGTCAGTGATTGTCACGCATGTTGACTGATGCCGAACCTGACTGCAGTGGAGACACTCTGGCACGCAGAAGGCTTCAGAGCTGGTGTGAGGTCACTCACTGGCCAGGTGGCGGGTGGATTTGTAGCACAGGCGGCCTGCATTTGCAGCCTGCCTTTGGACTGACGTGCCTCAAATGCTCTTGCACTTTACTAGCAGTGTGATGAGGGCAGTGGCAACCATGGCTCCCCAGGAAGGGTCCTTCGTGTGGGGATGAGGGGTACACCTGCACAGGTGAGTCAGGAGTGGAGAAGGTGGTCGGAGGATGAGGGGGGGTGGTAGGCTGGAGAGCTGCTGCGGAGAGAGATTGCATTGGCCTCAGAGCTGGTTTGATGGAGAAACTGGAGGAAGGCAGAGTCCAGGGCTTGACAGGTTTTGCGTGGGCGCATCTGGGGGTGCCCATTACGTGGGAGCCAGGAGCCCGGGTGCATCTGGGGGCACCCCTTATGCAGGAGCCGGGCGCCTGGGCGCATTGGGAGGAGCCCCTTATGCGGGAGCCAGGCAGAGCCCAGCACTCTGCTGAAAGGGCCTCATTCACAGAAGGGGATGCTGGAGGGAGCAGGCCTCATGTGACCTCACATCTTCGGGAAGTCAGCATTTTTCCTCGGTGCGGCCTCCACGGCCTCCGGCCTCCACGGGGCCAGGCCGTGGTGGGTTTGCTGCTCTTCCCAAGCTCCCAGAGTCCTTACTCTGCTACTCGCTGTTCTGTTTGACGTCATTGGCCGACTCCAGCGTCCGCCTCCCGAGGGCAGAGCCTGTGACTGTCTCTTCATCCTCAGGATACAGCACTCCATTGGTGCTGCTCCCTGACTGGCTTACTGATGTCATGGTGAGTGGGTCTGAGAAATGTTTCCGAGTCCTGAAGTCAGTTAGTGAGCAGCGGGCCATGAGGAAGTGCACCTGGCCAGGTGCTCTGCCACTGGAAGAGGGACCTCCCCTTTGTGGGTCATGGCCACCAGCACTGGAGAAGCAGAACCCCACAGTGCAGGGTGCACAGAGCAAAGTCTCCTGGAGGAATGTTGAGCAGATAATAAAAATGAGTTATAGAATTGATTGCTGGCCCTTCGACTTCTGGCATCCTGAAAAGCCTCACAATTTTGTCTCAAACAGTCGAGGGCTTCTTTATAATACTTCACTGCAGGGATAATTAATTGCAGGGATATTTCAATGCCAAGGAGAATAATTTGCAGCATGAATATGGCATTAGATTTGCAATCCCTTACATTTTAAAGCCTCTGTAAAAAGTGAGCATTTGGCGGCGGTACTTGCAGAACTGTCATCTCCTGGTTAATTTCCAAAGAAATTTACGTTAAATGTCTATATTAACGTTTATAAAACTTTAAGAGTGACTCCTTTATTACATAACAAGCCTAAGTACTCCGTGGTGTGTGTGTCTGCTGAGCCTTGCCACCCAGAGCAGGTCCAGTCTGGCTGCACCCCAGGCAGAGCAAGGGGTGATGTGACCCCAGGGCCCACGCCACCAAGATAGGCAAAGGCATTCGGGGTATATAGTCCTCATAATTCCAAATTGTTTGTTTTAGTAGAAAAGGTGTTTTTTGTTAATACAAAAAAATCCTGTGCAAACTCTGAAGACTGAAAGAGGTGTTGGTATTCGGCAGTTGGAGAAGATGATGCTTATGCAAATGGCCAGTCTGCAGGGCTGGGAAGCCACACACAAGGGGACACCTCTCTGTCATGTGAGCAGGTGGTTCTATATTGGGCACTGGGTTGTGCTGTGCATCCCGGGGACACAGAGGATGTTTATTAAGGCCCGGGGGACCCTCCCGGGAGAAGCCTCGTTGAAGAGTTGAGTCTCCCTCTGATTCTAGTGATGAGGGTTTCTGGCTCTGCAGATGGCAATCCCCAGAGAAAGGATGGGGTCAATTAGCGAGGTCAGTGACATGGCTGCAGCTCCAGAACTGGGAACCCTTGAGTGTGGATGCTGCCGCTCCAGATGGGATCTGGGGTCTCCACGGTGCCTCAGAACGACCGACATCCAGCAGCACTTGCAAGCCAAGCACATGCTAATCCCAAGACGTGGTTCTCATCCTGATCAGAACCTTTGGTGGAGGGAACCGCGTGCAGGTCCCAAAGATGGTGTTGGCCCTGAGGAAATTATTCATTGGGAGCATTGGATTCAAATACTTAGAACAGCACGAACAGTCAATGTTAGAAATCTTGAGACATATCTTATTAGGATTTAAAAAATAATAATACCAAAAATAAAATAGAAATGGGCAGCATGGGGGCAAATGGCTGGTGACCCACCAAAGCTCACAGTCCTCTCACAGCTGGCAGCTACCTGCCCCTGCTGGCCGACGAGGAGTGTCCCCGGCTCTAGGATGGGGACGTGTGGGAGAGGTGGAGGTTGGCGCAGGAAACACTGCTTTGGGCAGTTGTACAAGTGAGAAGAATCTAAGATGTTGAATCATTAAAATGTTGGATTGTTTTTTTTTTTTTTGTTTTGTTTTGTTTTTTTTACAGCAAGTAGTTTTACCTGATGTCATGGGTAAAAAGCAAAGGACTTCCCAAGGAGCCAGGAGAGTAATTCCATTGAGGCTGACAGGCCGCCTAAGACATGGTGAGCCGTCTCAACTCCAGGTGTCCACCGATGGGGACGTGGGGCTTCGCAGCGAGCAGGCACCTCAGGCGTGGTTGCTGCCGCCCTGTTGCCCTGGTGGCTGCCCGGGGTGGGGCCACGTGCACGCTCTTCCCCGGCCAGGCTGCAGCTGTGTATGCTCACGGTTAGATGAGAGTTTGTCTCTCACAAACCCGATTCTACTTTGAATGTGGACACATTTACTCCATTGGTCTTGAAGCTTAGAAGGAAGGGTTTTGTTTGCTCTGCTCGATTTCTGGTGGAAGTGACTGGCCATTGAGCCGTCCCGCTTGTTGGCCTGGTCTTGTGTGTGGAGCACACGCCCCACATGTGGTGATGTCCACCTGCCGGGGCTCTGACCTGTCACACCGGAGACGGTGGCCTGGGAGGAAACCATGGCTCTGCTGTACTTCGTTCCCTGGGGCTGTGGCCATGACCACCCCGCCTCTCCTGGCTTTCAGATGATGCCGGTCGCGGCTGGAAATGATTCTGTGCTATTTCTTGCTGCTGAGAAAAACGGCAGTGATGTGAATTAAGTGGAAAAGAGAGCGTCAGACTAGACCCTGGGGGCCTCCTGGGTCCCGTGCCCCTCACAGTGGCCCGTTAAGAGCTGCTAATTTAATGCGAAGGACGGGATATCTGTGTACCTCTGCTTCGTGGAAGAAATTTAAGTTTGACAACCAAGGAATAAATGAGAAGTCTATGCAGACTTGACATTTATGGGACTTCATTAATAGATTTATCTTTCATGTTTCTGGAATATTTTATTTGATTTCTGCTACACTGGAAAACATGTTAGCCAATTTCCAATACCTCACACCATCCCTGGGTAATGTCTTTGCGGCTTAGAGACGTATCAATCTCAATTCACACTTGGAAAGCTTTGCATACTTCTGGCTTTTTAATTTCTGACCTTATTTCGTTTGTATAGGCACTTTTGTGTGATGCACGAACTCTCCGGTCGGTTTGTAGCTTCGATGAAGCCAGAGATTTGCCACAAGATGTGCCACAAGCTGGGGGTTAGGCCAGAATGATGCAGGGTTCTAAATTGTCTCCTTTTTTCTGTTGTAACTTCTGCACAGAAAGCTTTTTCTCTTGGTAGAAAGAGCTCATTAGAAAATGAGCCTGGGCCTGATCGGTCTGCCTGGTGCACCAACTTCCACGTAACTTCAGCTGTAACTTTAATGCTGTCAGTGGAACAGAGGCTGCAGAAGCTGGGATTTTTTTAAGCTCCACATTGAACTATGTTTTCATTGAATACAATTACAAAAGAACATAATATCTCAAATTTTTGAGTCACAATCTTAGGCTTATTACTGTCAAAAAGCAATTACAAGCTATTTTTATGCAGAGCTCAAACATAAAATTAAAGACTCAGAAATGAAAGAGAAACATTTTTAACCATACTATCCAGTGCTCACAACAATATCTATGAGCCAAATGTGGAGCATAGAAAATATGCATATTCTGCAACCCACAGAGGGTGTTTACAGAGATAAACTGGAAGAATAATTTGGGCCAGCTGTTTGTAGTAACTTTATTTCTATGCTTGCTGATATATTAGAGTACAGAAGAGTCAGGAGAAAAGATTGTGGTGAAATGTTTAAAATCTTGAAATAAACTAACTTTTTTTCCAATGTGGTTTTTTAAAGCCCTAGATATGACCATTTTTGATAATCCATATGAGCAACTGGGTAGACGGTCATCAAATTCTGGGGTGCTGGGCTCTTCACGTGCTCATGCATCCCTGTAAACTCAGGGTAATGGGGCATCAGAACAAGGTGCCTGATTTGGAGAAGTGCCTAAGAAGTTTGAGCACTTTAGGCTTCCCACATGCAGGCACCTGCCTCAATGGTCAATGAGCCATGAACTCATTGAGCCGTGATGGTCAGCCAGTCCACATGGCCAGCCAGCCCCAGTGGTCAGGGAGTTCTGGTGGTCATGAGCCCTGATGGCCAGCCGGCCCTGATGGCCAGCCAGCTCCAGTGGTCAGCCAGCTCTGATGGCCAGCCAGCCCCAGTGGTCAGGGAGCCCTGGTGGTCAGCAAGCCCCGGCTGTCAGGCAGCAAGTGTTATGGTGAAGTTGCCTTGTGCAGAGTGAGTGTCTGTCTGGCTGGGCCGGTTGGAGAGTTTGGAGGAGCTGGTGAGCTCGCTGGATGCGTGGGATGGAGGGTGAGTTTCAGCAGGTCTTACTCTGCTGCTAAGTTCTAAAATCCCAGATGCCTGTTGGATTTGTCCCTTAACACCAGGATGTTTCTTGTGTCCTTGAACTGACGTTTTACTGGGGAGGCCTGCTTCTCAAAGTGCTGCCCTTTGGTACCCCCATCTCCTCTCACCGACTGTCAGACCACGGGAGCTGATGATGCTGCTGGAAGCAGACGTTCCCCTGGATTTTCCTGTCCCCAGAATCAACTCCACTATGTGCAGCCAGCCCGCTGCTCAAAGCCTGGAGCCAAGGTGCCAGGGGAGAAGCATCCAGGGGGCACCGGGCCAGAGCTCAGGGCCAGAGCCAGTCACCAGCTGGGTAAGAGAGCACAGTCGGCGGTGACCTAGGGAGACAGGGGCGGGGTGGGCCTTCCACCCTCCCTGGTGGTCCCTCGGGCTGGACCAGGGCTGACCTGGAACAGTCCTTGTCGAGGGAAAACTAACAGCGCCTGGGATGTCCATTCTTTCTGCAGACCCTTCACAAAAACTTCCTTGTATCCCACTCTGCACGTCTGCAGAGGCACGGCCCACCTCATCCCTACTGTGCCTGAACAAGTTCGCGGGTTTCACCCGCAGCCAAGGTCATGCCCACGAGGAGTGGCCAAGCTAGACTCCGGACCCACATCCAAGGATGCACAAGATGCCTGTTCTCTGTCTCTCTCCCTCGTGTGGCGAGGAGCCCAGGCCACATCCTTGAGCTCACATGTGGGGCCTGCAGGTTCCATGGAGGGTCCAGAGGGTGTGTGACCATGGACATTGCATCCCAGTGGGCACACAGCCTGGAGAACCTCCGCTTGGCGTCTCTGGGCTTGTCTTGGGGTGGAGGCCGCCCAGCGAGGCCAGAAAAACATCTTCCAGAAACTGAGGTGAAACTGTGCAGACTTTCCTGCAAGTCTGGTGAACCCACGTCCTCAGTGTATCCTTTCTGTGGGCTGGAGGCCGGGGAGACATGGTGGGCAGTGGCAGGCCTGAGTAGCTTGCCCGTGGCAGCGCGGTTCCACAGAGACGCTTTGAGATGCACTTTCTGGAACTTCCAGAAGTCTTTACCGCCTGATTCTACAGAACGTTCACAGCTGGCTACGATGGGAAGCTGCCCACAGCCGCTGAAAGCCTTCATGCACACGGGGCGCCAGAGGACGGCCTCCACTTTTCCTAAAGAGGAGCAACGGGTGTGGGGTCTGGGGCGCGTTTGCTACGTGTCCCTTTTGCTTTTCGGAGGTGGACTTTATTCTAATGTTCTGGGGCTCAGCGCAAGGATGGGGTCATAGAAAACAAGCCCACAAACTGTCAGGCCCTGCTCTGTATCTGCATGTGTCTGTGGCAGTGTGCGGGGTCACGCTGCGGCCCACGTGGGGGGGTTACTCAGACCACATATCCCTCCAGGTCCTCGCAGGCTGTGGGAACACGGTTGCATGACCCCGGCGGAAACAACACGGGAAGCGGGCCGAATCTGGGCGCCCCAACGTACCCATTGGAGACACAGTGCACACACGTGTGCACACAGCTGGGCACACCTGGAGTGGCTGTCCGAGCCGTCAGGACACAGGCCCACTGCTGCAGGACTTGCGCTGGGGACCTGCATCCGGGGGTGGCCGGGCCATGCTGTGCCCGTGTCCACAGGCCATGGGCTGGGCCCTTGGCCAAGCCCTGACTCCAGGTCCTTAAAAGCAGTGACCACACCATTGGTAGTGGCCGTCATTAGCAAACAAGTGTATGGATAATCACACACACTCCACAAAGATTTCCTGTGTTCTCAGACCAATCCATTTCCTGCTTCAATGAACCGTCCTGTTGTTAATTTGCGCAGCCTCACCCCTGGGTGATGGAAATACTTGCCCTCCTTCCAGGTGTCCATTAGTGTTGTTTTAAGCTACATGTATAATGCATGAGAAGAACCTGTTTGGCAAATATTCCAGACAGGCCATGCACATCCTGGGTCGGTTGGTAACGGTCACCCCAATGAGGCTGGAGTGAGAAAGAGCCAAGGTTTGTCTTTATTTATCCTCCTAACAGCTTCATTGGGATGTGACTCACATGCTGTATGTTCACCCACACAGAGTGGCGATTCGGGGGTTTCGGCACCTCCACAGGTGTGTGTGGCTGTGCCTGCACTCATGCGACGACATTCCCTGGCCCCAGAAAGAGACCCCATGTCATCGGCATGGCCCCCGGTGCTCCCCAACCTCCCAGCCCTGATAGCCCCCATTTACTCTCTGCCTGAGTGCAGTTCCAGGAAGCTGAGTCAAGGAACATGCGGCCCTTTTGTGACTGGCATCTCTGCGTGGCGTCTCATGTTTCCAGGTCCCCCACGCTGTGGCGTGCACACTTCATTCTCTCCTATCTTTTGCTGACACAGTTCCCTTGGATGGATGCACCTCTGCTTTTATCCACTTACTAGCCGGTGGACATTCGGGTTGTTTCCACATTTTGGCACTTGTGAAAAATGCTGCTCTTGGATTCTCATCCAGTTTTTTTGTACTAAAAAAAAGTGACTATGAATTAAGACGACGTCATAAAATCTTCAAGCTAGGTAAACTATTTTGTGTTATTAGGGCCATAGTGATAGGACCTGATTGCCAGCTCTCCGTGCTGGCAGCTGGAGGGTCTCTCCTCTGTGTTGATCTCCCTGGAGTAGTGACAACTTCTGAGAAGGGCCAGGTTCGCAGCTACAGGCCGCACAGGAGGAGCCGGGCCCGGCCAGAAGCCGCTGTGGATCAGAGATGAGCAGAGGTCCCTCCCTGTCCTGCCCATGGGGCAGGTGGGCTCGGTCCTTGGGTGGGCAGCAGATGGTCTCCGCCCACGTGGGGCTTAGCTCTTCTGGGGTCAGGCAGTCTGGCAAGTGGGAGCAGCATCACCACCGCACCTCAATGTTCCTGTCTGTCCTGGGCCCTGGGACGTTTCACTCTCCTTTGCTAATTTTGATACGTATGTGGTGCTGTTCAGAGAGGCAGTGAGGGGGCAGTGTCAACGTCTCGTGAGTGAGATCACCTCGCCCTCCACGCGCCTTTGCCAGCGCCACCGTCTCCCCACCCCTTCCCGCTTCGTCCAGCAGGGCCCACTGGGTTGTGCAGCTGCCCCCACGACTGACCCCAGGGTAGGAAGGGAGGCCCAGCTCTGAGCACACTGACTTCCTCTGGGGCACCTGCTCTGTCCCTCTTCTTAAAGGTGGAGTAGAATTCTCTCCATCTCCCTCTCTTTGTCCCTCCCTCTCTGTCCCTCTGTCTCTCCATCCCCCTTTCTCTCCCTTCTCTCTCTCTCTCTCCCCCTCACCTCCCCAGTTCTTCATCTGCTCCTCCACCAATGACACTTTGGCTGTTTGGCTGTGGCCATCGGGGCTCTTTCGCACAGGCCAAGTGAAGTCAGCGGGCGCGGAGAGGACGTGCCGCCTGCGCTCCCTCACACACGGAATCAGAATCGAAAATGTCTGACTTCCAGCGGCAGAGAGAGGGGTGGCCACAGGGCTGGGGCTGGGGTTGTGAGGGCTGGTCGACCACCTGTTGTGAGATGATTGAATTCTAGAGTGACCGTAGTTGATGATTCCTGCTGTATACTTGAAAACCGCTAAGGAGTAGCTCTTAGGTGTTTCCACTACACGCACGGAATGGTAACCACGTGGGGTGACAGTGTGTTGGGAGCTGGGCTGCAGTCCTTGCTCACGGGGTGTATGTGTCTCAGCACATCATGTATGTACCATGGACGGTGCTGGCCTTGGGCTGGGGTAGACGCACCAGGTATGGAAGCGCCCAGCTGCGCAGGTTCATGGACTGTTCCCATGACAACGCTTGAATTTTCTCAGATGCCTTTGCAACATTTTTGGAGATGCTTATGCGACTTCTGATCTTAGATGTGTTAATATGGCTCAGTAATGGAATAAGTCTCCAATATTGAGGAAAAGGAATGGAGCTCTGAAGGTGGGGAGCGGGCAGCTCGCCCTGTCCACACCAGCCCATTTGGACACACTTACCCAGGCTTTTGATCTTGGGTGTGTCTTTGGCGTCCCAGCACTCCGAGCATTGGTGATTCAGGCACAGTGAATCTTCAATGGGCCCATCGTTCTAAGTATGAGAAATATTTGTATTAATTAGCTGCTTTCTCGTGTACTGAAGGTGAGTGGGCCGTGGGATTGCATAGATAGTGGTCAGACAGGTGCTTGTTTTGACAAATTCACAGATGCATCAGACAGAGAAGAAAACGGGGAAGGAAGATTGTAGAATGTGGTCTAGTGCTGGGGGCGGGGGGTGACACCGAACTCGGGCCTGGGAAGGGCGCTGTCTCCAGAGGGCAGCTCTCCTTCCCTCTGTCCTGTGCCAGCGGGACAGATACCAGCCGGTGGACAGGCTCCCGGTCCAGATGGAGTTGCCCCCGCACAGAGTTGTTTGTTTGCTTGTTTTTCCATTTGGATTTTCTTCTAGTTGAAGAATAACATGCACGTAGAAGAGTGAGCAAAACATCAAAGCACAGCTTCAGTAAACGTCCTAGAGCTGAGGTCTGTTTAACCACTTCGAAAGGGAACAGGACCCCAGAGACCCTCTTCGTGGCCTGAGCACCATCCTCTCTCTTGCCTCACAGGCAAGCCCCATCCCACCTCTCCATCTGTTTTAGCTCTGAGGGGGTTTGACCCTTATAAAGTGGATGCACGCAGCAAGACATAGAGGACGTTCATTCTGTCTTGTGTCTTCTCTGTTCAACCCTACAGTGACCAGATTTACCTCTGTCTTTGACTCACTACCTGTCATTCCCTTTCAGTGCCATGAAGCATTCCTGACATGGAGAGAGTGTGACATCCTCTTCCATCCTGTCCATAGGCATTTGGGTCATTGCCAGTGTCTGCCTCTGGCCAATATGTATGGTAGGATCCAAGCACAGAAGGAACTTCCAGGGGTGACGGACAGACGGTAGGGGTCATGTGACAGAGCCTTGGCCTTAGGCAGTTGTGGAACCTAAGTTCCTGTGCCTGATACCAAGCCTGACATCAGCTGGACGGTGTGACATAGGGACAGCAAGGATGATGGGGACTTTCAGGTACAGTGTGGGATGCAGGAGTAGAGACTCAGACCCAACTGGTTTCCAGTCTTCAACTTTGCCAGGAAGGTCCCCTTGGGAGAAGTGGAACCCTTTGTCCAGCGCTCAGAGGATGAGAGATGTGGTCTGTCGAGCTGGAGGTGCGACTGTTCAGCTGCTGCCGTGGCGACTAGGTGACCCAGCAGAGCACAACAGCCAGCTCTGTTGCCTGACCCAAGTCTCAGAGTGACCAGCCCTGGAGACCCGTCTGGCTTTTGCTGGTAGACTCAGGAGCTCTGTGCACATCGCGGGCACTATTCTTCTGTTCACGAGGGTGTTGCAGACATCTCACGGTGTGGCTTACCTGTTCTCAACCTTGACGGTTCTATCTGGTGAACGTTTCTTGGTTTGCATGTAGTCCAATTCTTCAGGATTCCTCTGTGAAATCAGAGTTCTGATGTACTGTTTAGGATGCGTTCCCTCTCCCAAGCTCACAGAGCATTGTTTTAGTGCAACCTTTGAGGTTTACCTTGTTTAGGCTTTTGTTTAGGCACCACCCTCTGAGATCATGTGGCGCGAGGCAGGGCTCCATTTCTTTGTTCCACCTGGAGATATGACTGGCCAGACCCTCTATTGGCCTTGTCTACCACTCCTCAGCATCACACATGTCAACACTCAATACCTGTTTATTGATGGGCCTGTCCCTGAGTCTTTTTTCTGATCCTGGTCTCTATCTCTCCTGTGTTAGTTAACGTCACTGTCTTCATTATTGTCTTTGGATAAGATCATCTTCTCCAGGCCAGGTGTTCCCATCTTGTTCTTAGCCTTGAGTGTCCATTTCTGCTTTAGAATTGAGTTTTTGAAATTTCTTCAGAAACTCTACTTTGACTTCAGCTGGGGTTGCATTGAACTTTTGGAATGACTTGAGGAATTTGTGAATTGACATCTTCATAGGGTGAGACTTCCCACCTATTAAGTGGGTGTATCTCCTCCTCTATTTAGTTCAGTAATTGCATCCAGTAATGGCTTGTTGGTGTCTTTTCCAGTGAATGTTAAGTGTGAGTGCGTGTGCAGAGGTAGACTTCATGCATTTACTAGATATATTTCTAATCCTAGGTGGCAGCCGAGCATCTGGCACAGTTGACATGGATATAAATGTGCCTTTTTACTATGCTGAATCTCATCCATGTTCCCTGTCTACTGGAAAAGTAAGTATAGTTCAGATTTGTTGTACACGTGAAAGTTGTTCATTGTCTTGTACTAAATGTTTAAAAAGAATCTACCTCTTCCCATGTTTTAACCATTTATCCTCTCAGTTATGGAGCATGGGCCTCATGTTGATTATAATTGTGGGTTTGTCCATGTGTATGTTTGCTGGTAACAAGTTCTGGTGTTTGTTTACCTGGAAACATCTTTATCATGCCATCTTTCCTGACCATTATTTGTGCCAGATGCAGATGTCTAGGGGATCCATTCTGTCTTCTGGCAATTTGAAAATATCATTTCATTATCTTCTGATTTTAATTGTTTATTTTGAGGACTCAGCCCTCAGTCTAATGCTTTTTCCTTTGAATATAATATGGTTTTGCTTTTCTTACTGCTTTTAAAATTTTTATCTCTTTTTAAAAAGCAATTTTAGGGGCATCCTAGGTGGCTCAGTTGGTTAAGCATCTGACTATTGATTTCAGGTCACAATCTCAGGGTTGAGGGATTGAGCCCTATGTCAGGCTCGGAGCTCAGAGGGAGTCTGCTGAAGAGCCTTTCCTTCCTTTTCTGCCCCTCCTCCTGCTATTTCTCTCTCTCAAAAAAAAGGGGGGGAATTTTATTATAATGTGCTCATGTGGGGGATCCCTGGGTGGCTCATCAGTTTAGCGCCTGCCTTCGGCCCAGGGCGTGATCCTGGAGTCCCGGGATCGAGTCCCATGTCGGGTTACCGGTATGGAGCCTGCTCCTCCCTCTGCCTGTGTCTCTGACTCTCTCTTTCTCTCTCTCTCTCTCTCTCTCTCTCTGTCTATCATGAATAAATAAATAAGATCTCTTTAAAAAAATAATGTGCTCATGTGCAGTTTTATCTTCTAACTGGTGTTCAAAGGACTTCTTGAATCTGTGGCTTAATATCTTTCAATATTTTGAACATCCTTTTCTGATATTATCTCCTCAAATATAGCCTCTGGAACATTTTTACTCTTATCTCTTAGATTCCAAACACACATAGGATATCCCACTCTAATCCCTCTGTTTTCTGGCTTTCCTCTTTATTTTCCATTGTCTCTCCATGTCTCTCCATGTCTTTCCATGTCTCTCCAAACCCTGGAGGTTTCCTTCTGGCCAAATCTACCAGTTTACTAAATCTCTCTTCAACTATATCTCATGTGATAATATCAGATCTCATACATGATAGTATCAATATCTGATAATACCCAATCTGGTATCTTCAACTTTTCTTCCCTGTATCTGTATCTGAGTTTTAGAATTTGTTTTCTCTATTTTTCTACAATTTTAAGCAGGCCCTTGTCACCCTCCTCCTGTCTCTTAGCCTCTGGCAGTAGTGGACTGTGGACATGCCCAGAAGTTCTCTGCAACTCTCCCCTCCTCTGTCTGGGAGTCAGGGCCACCCTCAATGCTCTGACCAGTAGAACTTGGTGGAAGTGATGCTGTGTAAACTCTGAGCCTGCAGTTTTGCTTGTTCCATCCTCATGCTGGAAACCGTCTTGCCAGCAAATGAGGGATCTGGCCAGCCTGATGAGGGAAGAGAGGCTGCATGGAGAAAGGCCTGGGCACGCCAACACTTCCACTGGCCTGGTCCTCCTGGAGAAGGTTCTGGACATGAATGAAGGCCCAGCTGAGGATGGCTGAGTCCGACATGGACCAGACGGGCTGTCCTCCAAGGTCGCCCTGCCTGCTGGGCTAGGTAAACTAGTTCCTGTGTTAAGCCTTGATGTTTGAGGTGGTTTGTCACATATTTCTCTGTTAAAATTCTCAACCATTAAAAAAATTTCTTTGACCGTATAGATAGTGTAATTTTAATCTATTCATATTCTAGATCCAGGTTCCCTATGTGTGTTTGTGCTGCACATCTGTCCTCTTACTTTTGGTCTTATTTTCTATTTTTCTGTTGAGTCTGTTATTGAGATGATGATGGACATTGCATGTGGAAAACTCTGAAATAGTGTGAGGGTTATGATATCATTTTTAAATATGTTTGCTTCTGGGAGGCAGTTGGGGACCTTGTGGGAGCCCCTCCAACCAGTTTTGTGGGCCTAGAGTCTGTGAAACTTGCCTTTGGTGATAGGGTCACTCCTTCAGAGTCTGGACCCAAAGTGTGGGGTCTTTGCCAGTCTCCAGTTTTTTACCCACTGCAGCAGGATGGCAGGATCCTTCACTGCTGTGTTCTTTCTTTGTGACCTTCATGCAAAGTTAGTTTTTTAAAAAACAGTTTTTGTATCTGCTAGCGTGAGAATTAGAGTTATCTGGACCTGCATTACCAGAAACAGAAACACACAAGAACTTAAAAATTTTTATTTTTGTATTTCAAGTATAGAAAAGTACAAAGAAAACCACAATAGCCACTTACACTTGCACACCCAGGTGTTAGCACTTTGGTCAGTGTTGTGGCACTCCAGGGAAGCTGCAAATGTGGTCAGTTTTCTCAGGGAGCTCATGAAAGCACAAGGTGGTAAGTGACGGGGCAGAAGGTGAAGAAGAGGGAGATGGAGCTCAGTGCCCTGAGGACTTGCGCACGCACTCGGGACGAGGCACTGACCTGTCCTGGATGCTGGTGAAACTTCATTGTGTTCTTTGGATGAGTTTTCAGGGAGTCATCGCATTTGAGAAGGAGGAAACTCTAAAAATTACTCCTTGTCTGTGGGATGTTCTGGGCTATATGATTGTTTGGCTTTTAATAGAACTGTAATCTTTAAGGGACCTGTGCCTGGTGAACAGAAACTATTAAAATAGATTCTGTTAGAGAATCACAGAATGCTATTCCCTCATTTGGAAGGGCAAGAGGTGATAATCAAACCAGTTTACATGAATACATTTGCTTTATCCACCAATTTACTGAGTGCCCATGGACATTCTGAAGGAAAAATCCATTCAAATGAATACCTGATGAAGGGCTCAGGATGTCTGGTTACATAGACTACTTTGGCCATGCATTTCTGAAATTTCCTTGGAAATCCCAAGGACATCATTTAGCTTAGAAATGCATTATTAATGTTCCAATTAATATAAAATTCTCTATTGTATTTTTGGTGACTTGAATAAGAACTGATAAATCTTACAAACTACAATGCAAATTGCAGCAGAAATACTTTAGAACATTTTCCACTCTGCAAGTACAAGCTCCCTTTATAATTCTGTATGCTTGGCATTAGTTTTTCACTTGCCTTTGTTACTAAATGTAGATGCATGTTTTGTGAGTTTACCCTGAATCCTAAACCAGACAGCTCTTATGACAGAGCTCCAACGGTTCCTGCTGCAAACAATGACATTGCTCCTGGGATCATCATAATTAGAAGCTGGAGATGAACGGAGCACCTTTAAAGATTGCTCGCAATGATGCCAAATATTTGCACAATTCCCCGAAATTTGCAAATTGTGTATGACTTAGTGTTAATAGGTGCAAAGTGCATAACTTTTTATGTAGTGCCACCGGTGGAAGATACGTTCAGTGTACATGAGACACAGAGCTGAGAATTCCACTGTAGATAACGAGTCCTGTGATGACACTCTGGAGCATTTATCCTTCTGCATTAAATAACTGAGAAATCTGAGCAAAGTCAGGGGCTTCCTTTGAAATTCTTTGAGGAAACTGGTCATATGGAAGCACATCTGTTTCTAAATGAACGCTTTGGGGGGCCTTTGATGAGGAGAGTGTATTATGGAATCTTGCTTTCTGCACTTTTCATTCATCTTTAATTTCTGAGGTTTCTTGCTCCCCCATCAGCTGTGCTTTCCTACCTCACGGCTCTAGCTCCCAAGCATCCTTGCGCCAGTGCCAGTGGTGCACTTGGCTCTGCTGTTGGACGGATGGGGGCACCTCGAGGACCCTCGAAGGCTCAGCTCCCTGGCTGCGACTCCTCCACCTGGGTCCCTGAGCATCTTGTTCCTCCTCTTGTTATGGCCTGTCTCTTGCCTCAGTGTCTGGTGTGAGCGCGTCGTCTCCCTCACTGCCTACTTGTGGACCATGGCCTGGGGAGGGGAGGCCTTGCCATCCTCCCTGTCTCGGCACCTGCTGACCCATTCAGACCATTCTGCAGCCTGTGCATGGAGATGCCACGTCAGGTGGGATGCGGCCCTGGAGCTATCTCTTCAGGTATTGTTACTTTACTTGAACCTTTTTAGGCATAGTGAAAACTGCAGACCAAGCTCCTACCGCAGGAAGGACGCTGTGCCCTTGACTCACTGCCACCGACAGAAAGCCAGGCTGTGGCAGGGGGTCCTGGGTAGGGCGGCGGGAGGGGTGTCCCCACGGCCACCGGGTCCTGTGGGTCCTGAGTCCTCCCAGAGATGGTGCAGTGACTCAGTCTGCCTGCAGCTTCATGCTGCATGGAGGTGTTTGCACTTTGCAAAGGGGACGACTGTCAGCCTATGGGTAGCCAGTGGTGCAGCATGGACGTTGGGAAGAAGAGCCTGGAACCCAGGCACCCCAGGTCGTGGAGCTCTTTCCTGTGGGAGTGAGAAGGGGGGCCTCCTGCGCTCATGTGAGGCTAAGCCCAGCTGGAGCCAGTTCGTTCCTTCCCCGCAGGGCCGCTCAGAGCCCTGGGCTGGGTGCTAAGCGGGAGGGTGCCCCCAGCTTTGCCCAAGCACCGGGCTCTGGGATGGTGGAGGCTCTTGGGCTGCGCCACTGCTTCAGCTGATTTCTCAGCAGGTTCATCAAATAACAAGCCTGTTGGAAACTGTTTGTGGAGGCGATGCCTCTGCCACCGCAGCCCCTGCTTTCTCTCCTGCATCTTGATTTTCCAACCCTTATATGGTTGAGATCTTCCAAAATCCAAACCAGCCGCCCGACTGCCCCCAACTCCCAGGGCTCGGGGCCCCTTGCACCTCTGAGGTTTGCGGCACCAGAAGCAGTTTGAAATCGATGCGCCCTCTGCTGGGGGCAGAGTGTCCTTTCGTTATACAGAGTGTTCTGGGTAGGGTTTGTTATAAAGGGATGGGGCTGAATTTCAGGAAGACTGAATGGAAGTGGTTGATTGTAGAAAGTCATGGGGGCTTCTCCCGAGGCTGGCGTCTGGCCTTCTCAGAAGAGAGTGCCAGCTGATGGGCTATTCTGACTTCAAGCACACTCTCATTTTCTAATTGTTTGTTGAATGAGTAAGAGTCTCACTCTCCTACCTGTAATACTAACACAGTCCGGAGCTCGGCAGAGGGTAAGCTGGAAACTGCTAAAGGGATTTGGTTAGAAAAGGCCTTTTCTCTAAGCGCCAGGCACTGGGGGGCGTGCTGTGCTGTGTCCTGTTGCCCACCCGCTGCATGGGCAGGAGAGAGAAGGGCAGGAGGTGCGCTGAGGCTGTACGGAGCGACAAGTCACACCATGTGACTTCGACAAGTCACACCATGTCACAACCCAGCACAAAGTCCCTGTGGCACCAAGTTCTCCGGGTCCATCTGTAGGCCCCTGGAGTTGGTCCATCTCAACTGGGTTGAGCTGAGCTTGGCTGCAGACGTGGCTTTGGGCCCAGCTGGCCTCAAGAGTCCCTCACTCTGTGGGGACCAGTGGCAGCCCCCAGGGTGGCGGATGTTCAAGAGATTAAGCCCGGATGCCGCTCACTGTGGGGCTGTGGCCCGGACGCGGGTGTGGTGCTGCAGGGCATGGGGGCGACAGGGACAGCACAGGCCCCCACCGTGGTGCCTCACCCCCTCTGCTCTGGGCTGGCCTCCAGGCACACAGCGCCTTTCTCCCCATCCATCCTTCTTGGTCGTGGTTCAGGGTGAAGGGGCCACAGACAATAGGCCTCTGGGCTTGAGGGCGCTCGGGACAGAAGGATCTGAGGTCCTACCCGGCCGCGGCTGACCCCGCGGGACTAGGGTTGGAGTACGGCCTGTGGTGGCAGGTGTGTGCCAACCGCCCCTCCCCGTGCCCCGCCCTGACCCTGCTTTGCCCTGCACCACGGCTGCCACGACTGACCACTGTGCTATGTTCACCTTGGACCCGCTTGTTCCTGCTCTTCCTCCTGTGGGGTCAGCCCACAGCTGGGCGGCCGTCGTCTTGAGCATGGCTGCGTTCCCTCCCTCCGCGGGCCTAGGGCAGGGGCCCAGGCTGTGCACAGTGTGCAGATGTGTGGCCGCCCCTGAGTCTAGGACTGGCATCCAGCTCTGCAGCCTGGCCTTGGGCAGGAATGTTAACCTCTGTCTCCAGCTCTCTCCCCCGAGAAATGGGAACCTGATGCTTCTAGTCTCGTGGGATTGCAGTGAGGACCAACGACGTGATGTGTGGGAAACGTCCCGCTCATGTTATCATATTAACCATTATTTTCGTCATTAAGAATAAAGCCAGCGGGAATGGTGTATGTATACAAATGGTAATCTACATCCTGAAGGGAGAAGGGAGGAAGGATTTGTCCCCGGCGCGCAGGCCTTCTGAAGGCACGTGAGGTCTGAGGCATCGGACATTGACTTGTGAACAGGTATAGAGGTCACGCATCCGAAGGAGCCCTTCCTTGGAGAGTCCCTCGTGGGCCTGGGGAACGTGTGATCTGAGCAGTGCCCAGGGCAGCATGTTCATCCTCCGGAGCTGGTGGTTCCCCGGCCTAGGTCAAGCTGACTGCGTAGCAGTGGCCACTCCTTGTACTCGTGGGCATGTGGCCGGCTGGTCTACCTGGCCCAGAGGAGCTGCCGGGTTCCTCTTGTGCTTGGGGATCTGGCTCTGAAGACGGCTCGGGAAGACGAAGCCAGAAGAGCTTCTGTGGCCGAAAGACCCGTGGAGATGCCTGCGCAGCTTCCAGGGGTGGGGAGGGGCTGCTTGACTGGCTGGTGCCCATGTGCTTGGGTGAGTCAGTGTCACCCGCTCCAGGCGGTCGGCCTCACAGCTTCACGATTCCACCTTTCATGTAACACACAGTGTGGTCACTTTTGTGGATGTGAAATATGTTCAGATAACACACATTAAGCAATTAATGTCTTCTAACATTAAGAAAATTGGTTTCTGTCTATTGACATTCTGGTTCTCAACTCAGTGGTTTCTTATTTAACTTTCATTATTAGGAATGCTTAGCACATCAAAACAATGTTAATTATTAGCTTCAGGCAGGAAAATAATATACACAAACAGAACATTTATCATTTTGTCAGGACCAGACCCTCTCTCGATGTGCTAAGTATCCCCCGTGATGATGGCCACCACTGGTTGAAAAAAAGAAGCACCGACGTTTGGTCATTGATGATGTGCTGGGAAGGACGTCGGAGGCTCACGGTGTGCCCAGATGGGTAAACTTCGAACGTGTCCTGGTCTCCACGTTAGAATTTGTCTAGAGTGATGTGCAGACGAGGCTTTACTTCCTGCCATCGCCCTTGTAGGTCCCACATCATGGCTCTCAGCGAGTGCAAGTTATTATTTATGCCAAAAAATCTTAGAGAGAGCTCCTGGTTCTAGCGCTGCCTCCTCAGGGTACCTCACATCTGCTCCTGCACGTGTGCTGGTAGCTCCAGAACTTAGAGTTATCCTGCGGAGATTTGAATAAAAAAGGAACCTTTGTGGCCTACAGGACCACAGGACCTACAGAAATGGCAGAAACAGGCAGGTTCCCCTCGAAAGACTTATAGGCCTTGGAAGAAAACGTCTTCTGACGGAATCTGGGAAGGAGACATGAAAACAACCCTGTGAAACTTGATAAATATTAGAGAGTTTTAAATGTAATGAAGTAAATACGTGTGGAAAGATGTCAATGTGCAGAAATCTCTGAAGTGTCTGCAGCTGTCTTAAACATCTTTTTACTTAAATTCAATTTAGTTAATGTACAGTGTGCATTATTAGTTTCAAGGGTAGAATTTAGTGATTTGCCAGTTGCCTCTAGCACCCAGTGCTCATTCCACCAAGTTGAGCCTTTTTGTATGTCGCCAACTCTGGCTATACTTTTCCAGGTGATACAGAACTGTGGATGGAAGTGGATGCCCCGTCCTCCATGCAGGGCCGTGTGGTTGTGCGGCATGGGGTTTGGGCCTGGCATGTGGCTGGCACGCAATGCCCTCGGCCAAACCAAATAGCCAGGAAAGGAGAAAGCTTTGGAGCCTCAGGGTGCACCCCAGGCCTTACAACGTGCCCGTGTGCCCAGCAGCGTGGGGTATAGTCTTGCCAGAGCCAGGTAGTGTGATCTATTGCCTAGACTACGTGGGTTGGGAAGTTTGGAGCTAAGACTGGAGGCTCTGAGGGAGCTGAGGCAGACACAGCTCTTGGCTGGGGTGTTGGAGGGATCAGGGCGTGGGCCCCAGGGGGACACTGACCTCTGGTTGGAAGCTGGGGGTGCTGGCAGCGTCTCTGCCTGCCGGACTCACATGTGTCCGGGTTTGCCGCTGTGCTCTGAGTGTCGGAACCCCAGTGGCAAGCCACCAAGTGTCTGCCTAACAGCGGCCGCTAAGGATACTTCTGTTTTCTTTTTCTGTTTGGCCCATGAGAAGCCTTCTTGCCCTGCCGGCTTCAACACACACAAAGGACTCAGTGTACTCAGAGTGTCAACACCGAGGGAAGGACCCCGAGCATTTTAAAGGACTTTTAATCTGACAATTGATGCTCTAGTTAATTCCTGAATGAATGGCCAATGAGCACCACATTTTCCAGGAAATCACAGCACTACGCATCATGACATAACTCAAGATTACATATCATTTCATTTTATCCCCAAGAAGCACACACATAAAAGCGGCACATCTCCCAACTTGGCACTCAGTCTGTGTCTTGCACGTCTGGACTAGCAATTGGACTCATGGGTAGGTCGTGGAGAGCACCAGGGCAGAAGAGAGGGCCCATGACCATTCTTTGTTTTTTGTTTTTTTTTTTTAAAGATTTTATTTATTAATGAGAGAGAGAGAGGGAGGCAGAGACACAGGCAGAAGGAAAGGCAGACTCCGTGCAGGGAGCCCGATGTGGGACTCGATCCTGGGACTCCAGGATCATGCCCTGGGCCAAAGGCAGGCACTAAACCACTGAGCCACCGAGGCATCCCCCCCTCCCCGTGTCCATTCTTGTTGAGTTTTTTAGGCACTTTGGATCATGAGGGGTCAGATGGCTGCCCGTGAGGGCAGGATGTTCGTCGTGTCTATTCAGAAGATGTCGTTTTTAAGGCATGGCCTTGCTATTTTTAAAGTGGGAAGGGAAATCCATTTATTTGAATATCTTTTTTTAAAAGTGCCAACTAACATGCCAGTTGGCAGCCATGACATTTGGCATTTGTAATGCTGACACCCACCTGGGGGGCACTTTCTGTGTCTGAACACGGGCCACGGGGTTCTTTCCCCGAGTACACGTGAATTATTTTTCTCCGACCCCGTCGGCCTTTCTGAAAACTGGAGTGAGAAATATTTTAAGGAGAGAAAGCACGACGTGCTCGGAGGCAATGTCTGCCAGCACGATTTGCACAGCACAGAGCCTGTGGCCCCATGCAGACAGCTGAGCGGGCACCCTCTCTTCCTGATGGAGGCCAGCCCCCTGATGGAGTCACAGGTGACCTCACCCGTTGCGGGGCTGTGCTGGCGGCACATTGGCTAGCAGAGCACTCTCCCCTGGGGGTGCTCGAGGCGCATCAGACTCTGTTTTGGGTGGTTCTTTCCTGGTCCCTCAGAACACCTGTGTTCTTCGCTCCTCCCTGCTCCCCCCCTGCACCGCCACTAACTGCTGCAACACGACACAAGAAAGGAAGTTAAATAAACAAATTTGGCTGTGGGTCCGTGGTGCTGGGGTCAGGTTGGATGGTGCCTTGGGATGGACGTGCAGAGTGCAGTCTGTCCAGTAAGAAACGGGACATGGTGTGGCGAGGGTACAAGGGTCGGTCCGTGCTGAGGGGCAGGTGCAGTGCTGGCTGGCTTGGGTCCCTCAATGCCGCCAGGGGGCCCCGGCTCTGCTGCCACTTGCCTGAGACCATGCACAAGGTACTCGACCTCTTCGCTTCACTTTTTTTTTTTTTTTTTTTTTTTTTTACGTGTAACACGGGGACCATGTGCCTGACCCATTGGGTCCCTGCGGAGACCCAGAGCAAGGCTCACTGTGGTCACCACCACCCCTTTCTGTGCGCTGACCATGTTCTTTATACTTCCTACAGAGTTTCCAAGGACACGGACAGCCGTGCAATTAGGTAAGCTTCTCAAAAAAAGTAGATTAAATTGGTAAGAACCATATGATGTTGAAATGCAAAAATATATAAAAGGAGGATGGATGTGTGATTGCCTTTGGATGTTGGGGTTGTACTGACTTATGCTTTCTTGATGGTTTGAAATGATCGTGTGCTGTTTTTACAGCAAGAGAAAGGATCCTCCCCAAACCTCAAACACAAAATGAGAAAGAAAAATTCTATATATTTCATTTATTGAAGCAACATCAAAACACAGTGTGGATTTGAAAGTTGGATATACATACACGATGAAATAAAATTGGATCACTGTGTCCTGGAGGCCATGCTATTAAAAACCAATAATTTGGAAATTCAAGTCCGTGAAAATTAAAATGAGGGTCAGGACAAGTGAGAGCTGGCTGTTCTCTTCTGGGGAAGGCTTCCTAGAGACGCCGGTGCTCGGGATGCGCAGGAGCCAGACTGGCTTTCCGTGGGGTCTCCAGGCTGTGTGTGCAGAGGCCAGGACGGTGGGCAAGCGGGAGCAGGTGGGTCTGCAGAGAGAAGGCATGTGGGACGAGGCCGTGGCAGGCTCATGGGCACCGGCAACGGGAATTCTATTCTGGTGGACGGCACACAACCTCACGGTTGTACATTAACCAGTCCTGTGACCGCATGAGCATTTAATTGTTCTTTGTTTTGTGTCTTTTTAGCCAGAGGACTTTTCTCTGTTTAGATAAACATTACATTAATTTTCCATTGTGCTGCTTAGTTCTGAGATACTGTGGGTCAAATAAAGTCTCCTTAATCCCACTGGAAAAATCCCCAAATAAGTAACCCCTCCCCCCCCGTAAAAACAACAAAAAACTCCCCAACAATCCCACACACAAAACCCTGAAGTCTAATCAGGAAGTGATGTCAGTCACTGAAGCTTTGCTTCCAAACTTGTGTGTTTTCTGTGCCTGTGGTTTTGTTTCTCGGGAGTGGCTGCGCCATGGCGTGCGTGGCTCTGTGGGAAGTGGGCATCACCAGTCCATGCGCTCAGCTGGCTGTAGGCCTGGTGAGGACTGGAGCTTTGGGAGGGAAGGGGCGCTTCTGCAGAGTCCTGGGTGTCCTGGGTGGAGGTGCTGGCTGCCTGTACCACCCAGGTCAGTAGATATCTGCGTGGGGCCGGGTGCTGCGTGGGTCCCCTTGCCTGGGAAGTACTCTGCAGCTGGTGACACCCAGATAATCTCAGGACTCTCCCCGGGCCACACATGGACCTCTTCGGTCCCGAGGCCTTTGAAGTTGCAGACGCTTTCATGATCATTGATAACGTAATCTCCGCCTGGCCTGGAAGGTTCTTTTTTCCCCGGCTTTGGGGCTGGGCTGCCGGTGGCCGCGGGGTTGGGCTCTGAGCACCGGCCTCCGAGAGCAGGAGCCCTGGTCAGACCCCAGCAGCAGCCAGCGGGGAGAAGGCGGGAGAAGAAGGGGTTTTTATTCCCATTCCCTTCGGGCTGTACATGGCAATTACTACCGCGGAGGCAATAAAGTGTCTGCTAATTGCAGGTTTGTACCCTTGTACCTGGAGTAGCAGTGAGCGACCAAAGATTACCAAGTGGTGCTTAAGAAAAAAGTTAAAGGTGATTTCTTTTCTCCTTTCTAGTGCAATAACTTAATTAATAGTCAGGTTTTGGCCTGATGAAGAAAAGAACTCTCAAAGAGGTATCTCATTAGAATAATTAAATTTTTCTATACCCTCCAATTTGCTTTTCTTAACCGTCCATTCTGTTTTTATTTTCTCTAATTGTCTCCTGAAATCCTTCAGATGTAGGACCAAGAGAGAGCGAGGTGTTAAATGCGCCTCCCCACCAGCACGGGCATGATATTATACATTCACAGGGACCGGACCGAACAGCGCGATCATTACCCTCCCACAGCCCTCCGGGGGGGGCGGCCCCGGGCGGGCGGGCGCCTGGTAAAGCTGGATGCCCTCGGGCACCCCCCCCCCGCAGCCCCCTTCTCTAGGACGCCCAGCACACCCGCCTGGGCTCCCACCCGGCATTCCCGTGAGGTGCGAAAGGCTGGCCCCTGACACCGTGTGACCTAAAAGGCAATTATCTTCCTCAAAACAGTCTTACATTTCCTGTACTGATGTCCCGCCCCAAAAGAGGTTGGGAACGTGGTGGGATGCTGGGCAGATGCCTCCAGTGTTGGGGCCCCTGGGTCGCAGGCGCAGGTATTCCCAGTTGTACCCTCTGGAGGGCGTGGGCATGGCTTCCAGTTTGGCATCTGCAGCACAGAGAGGCCACACAGCAGGTGCTCACTAAATGCACGGTTGAACCAAAGGCAAATCCAGCTGAGCGCTTCCTCCTGTGCCACTCCCAGGACGGTCGCTGTGCTCTCCGGGCAGCTCATGTGTTTAGCACATCTGGTCACTGCTGGGTGTTGCCTTACACTGGTGCCTGAGGTAAGGGACTCTTCTGAGCGGCAGGGGGGATATACTCGGTGCCGCCATGGGGGCAGGTGGGCGGCTTCAGCTTGTGTGAGGGTGCGGGACCCTGCCAGGGACTTGCCAGCTCTCTGCAGAGGCTCTAGGTCCCAGGAAGGACACCAGGGGTCTCGTCTTCCTTCAGCTGAGGCCTGGCTTCCAAGAGGGATGGGGCCCAGGCGGTGAGTGTGCTCCCATGTCCAGGGCAGGCCCCGAGGCCTAGGGCAGGGGTGTGGGGACTGCTGCCCCGATGGCGCAGGATTCCAGGTCCTGTGCTGGCTGCTGGCACCTCCCTCCCCAGCACTGTGAGGATGTGCAGTGGGGTGCTGAGGGGTGGCGCCCTAGACATGCGTGGGTCCCGCTTGCACCTGAAAGTCTGCTAGTCTAGGCACCCCCCCCCACTAATTGGGGACCCCATGGGGCCACAGACCTGCTGCCTGACCGCGAGCGTGCCATCCCTCGCTGGCAGCCACCCTGGTCTGAGAGTAGTAGCCCCCAGGGGTGGCCGAGGCTGGTGGGCTGTGTCCCTCAGACCTGGGGGCCACGGTGGCGTGGGCAAGCGAGGACCCCCGCTTCATGTCTCTGCACAAAGCCAGAGTGCACAGCATAGCTGAGGCTGTAGGAACCAAGAGCAGAAGGCCTGCTAACCATGAGAAGGTTCTCGGAGAGGAGCAGGGACACAGACCTGCCACCTGCCTGGCTGTGCGGCTCTTGAGGAGGGCCGTCCTTGCGCCACCCCACGGGCGTCCCACACCCACAAGCCCGGCTCTGATGCCCCTTCCGCCCCGTGGGCCAGCAGTGGCTTTTCCCTTCCCATCAAGATCGTGCTTCTGGGTGATCTCTGCGGAAGAACCAGGGAGCCCTCAGAGGTAGGAGACAACAGAGGAGATCGGTGATCTCGCCAATAGAGCCATTCTGTCCTGTGTTCTTTGAGCTGCTTTGCTGTGCACGATGGTGCGGTGCAGATGGGACTCTTGTGTGGTGCTGCTTTACCAGACGTGCTAGTGAGTATTCGGACTGGAACCTGGACCTCGCTGTGACGTAACATGCCACGTATCCTTACTGAAAGTACCGTTTTTTCCTCACAGGGCACTCCTGGGCTCAGGCTGCGGGCAGAAGGGGCCCCCAAGTGGTGGGTATACGGGACAGAGGTCAGCATGCAGATCCTGAGGGCATGACCTGGGCCCAGGCTGTTCGGCTGGAAGGATTCATCAGAGCGGGTTTGACCCCTCGGAGCCTCCTCTGCCTGCTGGATGTGCATGTGGACGACACAGATGATCGTGCAGACACACAGACGCATGGACGTACAGACACATATGTACACACAGGAGATCAGTGGGTAAACTCCTGCATGTGCACACACACACATACACACCATACAGACACACATGCACACAGACACAGATGTACACCCGTGTGCACCGACGTCGACATGCACACGTACATGCATCTCCTGGCGGGGAAGCCAAGCGAGCCCTGGTCTTTGTGGACGATATTCATCTTTAATGGTAACATAAATTTTGAACAGCGTTGTGCTGGTTGCGAAGCTTTCCCGTGTCTCACCTGGTTCTCTGGGTGCTTATGCGGTTCCCGTGGTTACTCCCACTTTAGGGAGGAAGTGCTTGGGACACCAAGGGACTCCCATAAGCTCAGGGCTTCTTTCCCCATGGACTCTTCATTTGTCCTTATATGTCCTGCTAGTGACAGGAAGATGTGAGGGTTTTTTCTTCTATCTGGCGATAGAGGCATGGAGATGTCAAGATGGAGAGATAATAATATTAAGACCATACAGAAACTCACCGGCTCAAGGAAAGGATAATCTGTGTTTCTTCATTTTAATCCAGAGTTTTCTGATCCCATTGCTCTGCACTTTACAGTCTTACTAAAAACAGTTACATTAAACCAGAAATTAATAGTCCATTTTTCAAATTCTCCACAGGCTCCTTTTTGAACTAGAAGTGGTGTTTGAATTTACATTAGTGGGTTCAGGATTCACCAAGGGCAGATTATTTGGTAAAAATGTTTCTGGAATAAATACATGCACCTGCTTCCAGTGAGTCCACCTGCTTCCTCAGACAACACAGGCTGGTGCCAGCCCCAAGAATGTTCTGGGACCCGCAGTACGGATGCCTTAGAAGGAGACCACGCTCTGCTGGGTCTCATAAAAATACCGATTTCCAATATCTTAACTCTTGATTTTTATTTCTTAATTTAATTAATTATTTTTAAGATTTGCTAATGTATTTATTCATGAGACACAGAGAGAGGCAGAGACACAGGCAGAGGGAGAAGCAGACTCCCTGTGGGGAGCCTGATGTGGGACTCGATCCTAGGACCCCAGGGTCACGACCTGAGCCAAAGGCACATGCACAACCTCTGAGCCACCCAGGTGCCCCTTAACTCTTAATTTTAAAATTGATATATTGATAAAAGTGTGAAAGCAGAACTTTGAAGATAACTTATCTTTTCTGAGTTTGAGGACAATCCACATGGGACGAGGGCACTGCCATGAGCTGGACACACTGGTGGGTGAATCAGTCAGTGAGTCATGGTCACAGGTGAGGAGTGGGGGCAAAGAAAGAGGGTCAGGGCAGGGGTGCCAGGCTTGCTCCCCTGCTGGTCCCGTGGGCCTCCTATGTTCCTGGCTCCACCAGCTTGACGTCTCTCAAAACCCTCCACTCCCCTCCCCACCCCCGTGCTGGATGGCCAGGCCGGTCCCTAGCCCCTGCATCAGGGCAACACACACAAGCTGCACTTTCCCCTCCTGCCAGCCTTTCCCATAGCAGCTGCCCCAAAGGATGGTTTCCATGCCTGGGTCCGTTCTCGGGGCTGCTAGTGGTCCAGGCACCTTGCTCTTCGGTGTCCTGGTGACAGAGGCAGAGGTGGGGGAGGCCCAGCTCGGGGACATTCCTCCTGGCATGTGCTGTGTTTGTGCAGACATGGCTCAGATCACAACTGAGGGTGCAAGCAGGTGTGTCTGCTTCCGGTGCTGAGCAGAAGGGAGCACCTCGGGCCTGGCAATCTTCTCTGCGTCCTTCTCACATGTCGATCGTGCTCTGTTCTCCCTGCAGGGAGTGGGGACCTCTGGATCTTGACCCAATCACCCCACCCTTGCCCTCCTTCAGGGGCCCCACTGGGGCGCTGCAGGTCTCGCTGCTGGTGGTAGAGGAGGGTTAAGCAGGAGGGGTGGTTAGGACCTGCCTGGTAGGGCAGTGGGTCAGGACACATCCCTGAGTGCAGCTGTGTTGCCAGGATCATGTTCACGATTCCTCCACGGAGGGGGTGGCATTGGGGGGGGGCAGACGCATTTGGGACAGGAAACGGCTGCAGACGAGCCACACCATTTCCTGTATCCAGATAGGGCCTCCTCCTGTCTGCCTGTGGCCTGGCCGAGCCTCCCCGCGCCACCCGCCGCGCGCCGCCGGCTGGGGCCTTCATCAGCTCCGAGTGAAGGACGAAAGTGTGATTGCTGTCCCGTGGGAGGCGGCACTGGGTTCTGGGGGAGGTGGGGGGGCACGTCCTCTGTGGACGCAGAGCCGAAAAAACACGGGCGTTCACGCTCCCGGGGAACGCGCTTGGGCTTGCCTCAATGGTCGGGCTTATTTCCAGGGTGGTCATGAGTGGCCAGTGGCTGGGGGTGGGGAACACGATGCCCAGCTCCCTCCTCCCAGGGGGCTGAAGGTCCGTGACTTTGGGAGGCAGATGTGGGGGAGCAGGGGGAGGGCAGGCTGCCCCTGGCGGAGGACAAGGGGGCTCTGAAGGCCGGGGGTGCCCATGGGTGGGCGTGGGTGTCGTGGCAGAAACTCGACGACTGAGGTTCAAACCAGAGAGCACACGGCGCCAGTCAGGGGGCATACTGTGCATTTTGGAAGAATTTCAGGGAAAAACAGTTGTCATCGTGGCTTAACAGAGTCAGCCAGCAGTGGCACGTGGACCAGGACGAGTCCCTCCCAAACCCAGAGACCCGCCCCCTGCTGACCCTCCCGCCGTCGCGGGCATCGTGGGTGTGCACGCTGGTGCCCTGTGGTCCTGTGCGCTCCCCTCTGCAGCGGGTGGGACCTGCAGGTGTCTTCAGAAACGTCCGGTGCTCCCGCATCTGAGTTGTTAAAACGTAGTCAAATTTTACTTTGGCTCCTCGGCTGTTGCAAGGAAACGATTCAATCTGGAAAATGATCACCTGAACACATCTCAGGGACAAGCGTCTGAGTGAGAAAGCAATTGTTTAGCTTCGTAGGACTAAATGTTCCCCAACCGCACTTGTCTGGAGGAAAATGTTTTAAGCCGCCTCCAAATATCCCGCGGGCACCCAGGGCGCACTTTAGGAAGCGTTTGTCCGCAGAAATCCCAACAGGATTGATAGCAATGGCTCATTGGTGAGAAGTTGGTTAAAAATGTTAACTTACATTCATGCGGGAACGCTGAACTCCATCAAACTTGTGTTTGTTTGGAAACCAAGTTGGTGGTATTTGTACCTAAATATCCATCTATATTACCGGCATTGAGTCAGAAGTCAGGCCAGGATCTCCCTCAGACGCCAGGGGCACTCAGCACGTCCACTCCGTGCAGGGTCGTCCTTCCTGGGGGTTCTTGTGTGGACCGTGTCTGATGGGGTCCAGGGCACGGAGGGGCCACGTCCCTCAGCATGGCCCACCTGTCCCCGGGCACTTGGTGTTCTGGGGTCACGGCCTCCGGGAGGGGATCTGAGTCATGTGGGAAAGATGGGGTAGCCCCGTGGGCGTTTCCTCTGTCCACGCACAAGTCACACTGGTGTCACATGTGGGTTCTGTAACGTTGCTTCATTGAGCTTCTGTGTTCAGTGTCCTTCACCTCTTGTGTCTGTGGGGTGGCCTCTCCCTAAGTGGGCTGTTGTGGTTTAGAGACATGGGACAGGAAGAGATGGACTCAGAGCCCGGGGCAAGGACAGAATTACCCATCAGGACCTCGGGAGGGGGCCCTACTTGAAGTCCTTGGCCCCCGTCCGCCTGCTACCTATGCTTGCCCTGTGTCCTGCCCTCAGCTGCCAGGTCCACACTTGGAACATTGCACCTGCCTCGCGACCGCACAGAGGATCTCCATGGTAGCGTCGTGTCCGCAGGCCGGTGAAAGCAGTGTGACGCACTCAGATGATTATTTGGCTCATGAAGAATAAAAAAACCTAGCACAGGAGTTATTCCTATGCTGGGAAGGCTGGGAGGCTCTGTGCCCCATGGGCTCCCTTCCCATCTGCTCACAACACCCGCCCCCATGCTTCCTGCATTGGTGCATAATTTTCTAACACTGCGAAGCACCTTTTTTTTTTTTTTTTGTTAAAGGAGCGTTTGTGGGTGGCAGGGAAGTGGGGGGTGGGGGGTGGGGGGAAGCAGAGTTGCGGCCAGTGGCTTGCTGGCGAGCCTTCTGTGTGCAGCGCGTTGCTGTGCACACGCTCCCATCGTCTACGACCTGCACCTCCTCGCACCTCCGAAGATTGATGCAAACCTGTGAGAGTGAGCATGTGACAATGTCATGCTTCCCCCAGTGGTTTCAATGGGTCATGCCAGGAGCTGCTTGAACCTCTCTCCCTCTGATCTGAACTCGAAACTGTATGATTCCCATGAATTGATCTGCACGTCAGAGGAAACATTATTCTTTCTCTGGCGGCATTTTTGTCAAGATGACTTTCCTCGAACGGATGTCCAAGGAGGGCTCCAGTCACAATTCTCCGGTGGACTTTGTTGCTCGTGATTACCTTTAACTTGGAAACAGGAGTGTGACTTGGTGGGAATTGCATTGTTTGGTGTTTTGTGAAATGCCACTTCACCTCTCAAGGGAAAGGAGGACCAGGGGCACTACCAGACAGGTGGCTACCTGGACCAGGGACCTGGCTTTGGGGAGAGAAGCCACCTCGCCCACAGCCCTTGGCTCCTGAACAGTCCCTGAGTAGAGAACAGCTCCAGTCCAGAGGCCAATGATGTGGGGCAGCCTGGCGGCAGGTGGTGCAGGGCAGCCTGGTGGCAGGGACAGAGTCCAGCAGGAGGGACTGAGAGGGTCCTACTTGCTACCCTTCCTCCCGGGCATAGGTAGGGGGTGCATCACGGCGGCCCCGTGTGCCTGTCACAAAGGACGGGGCGTGGCTCTGCGGCCACCTTCTTGCCGTTCTTTCCCCAGAGGAGAAGCAGGAGGGGCGTGGGGTGCCCCCAAGAGGTTCCTGAGGTGGAGAGGAGGAAACAAACACACTCGGGCCAAGAAGTCTTCTTTTCAAAAAGTGCTTATGAAAATTCCCCGATGGGAGCTCCCAACAGGTTCTCATTAGCGAGTTGGCTTGTGGAGCTCGAAGTGAGTGCCAGCACCACAGTTTCTCGCGGCCCCGGGAGACGTTTCGTGGGCTGCACAGTGTGGCTCCTTCCCAGGGGCACGTGCCCCCCCAAGAGCCCCGAGTCCCTTCCCCTCCACACACAGCGTGATCCCAACTGGCTGAGCTGCAGAGCCACCCGCATAGTCAGTGCACCGTGTGGGGCATGCTCAGGCTTCCAGGGATGTGCCTCTTCCTATGGGACAGTGGCAGTGGCAAAATCCAAGTAATTCAAGAAGACAGAGCCATAGTTCCTGCCCACAGCTGCTTCCCTACTCCCAGCACGGGCCTTCCCGGGTGCGCAGGTGGCTGGTCTGTGCCTCACCACTTGCTTCATGCATCTGGGGGAAGGGGTGCCTGTCACTGTTTACCTGGCAGGTAGCTCTGCAGGGTCAGGTGACGTCTTGTGGTTTGGGCAATAGTCCAGGAAACAGCCTTTCATCTTCTGGGGAAGACCCGGCTTTTAAAGGTCCTTGTAAAGCTCAAAAGGTAACAGTGCAAACATGTATCTTAATAATCAGTTAAATTATGTCATTATTATAGGTAGCATTACTGTGTATTTAAAAGTTGCTGAGAACACACATTAAACGTCATGAGAGAAAGAATGTAGTTGCTGTGTGTGGAGACGGGAGGTGCGTGGACTTTCCGTGGTGACCGCTCCCTGGGACAGTCGCCTGCAGAGCCACCAGGTCCCGTACCAATGCTGCTTGCCAATCATGACTCAATTTAAAGAAAGAATTCTTTGATGCCTCTTTGTCACATTTTGATTTCTTCTCAGGTCTGAGTGTCCCCTGTGCGGTTTCTGTGAATCAGGGTTTGTCCAGCAGTGGTCCCCGTGAGTGACCCCCACATGCCACCTGGCCATGGCAGGTACTTGGGGCCGTGTTGCCCTTGGAATGGCTGCCTGAAAAGTGAGTCTCTGTTACAGCCAACCATTTCACTCACACCCTGTTGTAAGTTCCTCTCGTGGCCCTGTGGTTTTTTTTTTTTTTTGTATATATTTTTTATTGGAGTTTGATTTGCCAACTTATAGTATAACACCCAGTGTTCATCCCGTCAAGTGCCCTCCTCAGTGATCATCAAGACAGTGTGATGATCTTTGTGTTTCTGGCACAATAAGACACATAGATCAATGGAACAGAATAGAGAACCCAGAAATGGGCCCTCAACTCTATGGTCAACTAATCTTCGACAAAGCAGGAAAGACTATCCACTGGAAAAGGGACAGTCTCTTCAATAAATGGTGCTGGGAAAATTGGACAGCCATGTGCAGAAGAATGAAACTAGACCATTCTCTTACACCAGACACAAAGATAAACTCAAAATGGATGAAAGATCTAAATGTGAGACAAGAATCCATCAAAATCCTAGAGGAGAACACAGGCAGCACCCTTTTTGAACTCGGCCACAGCAACTTCTTGCAAGATACATCCACGAAGGGAAGGGAAACAAAAGTAAAAATGAACTATTGGGACTTCCTCAAGATAAAAAGCTTCTGCACAGCAAAGGAAACAATCAACAAAACTAAAAGACAACCTACAGAATGGGAGAAGATATTTGCAAATGACCTATCAGATAAAGGGCTAGTTTCCAAGATCTATAAAGAACTTATTAAACTCAACAGCAAAGAAACAAACAATCCAATCATGAAATGGGCCAAAGACATGAACAGGAATTTCACCAAAGAAGACATAGACATGGCCAACAAGCACATGAGAACATGCTCCGCATCACTGGCCATCAGGGAAATACAAATCAAAACCACAATGAGATCCCACCTCATACCAGTGAGAATGGGGAACATTAACAAGGCAGGAAACCACAAATATTGGAGAGGATGTGGAGAAAGGGGAACCCTCTTGCACTGTTGGTGGGAATGTGAACTGGTGCAGCCACTCTGGAAAACTGTGTGGAGGTTCCTCAAAGAGTTAAAAATGGCCCAGTGTTTTGAGTGAAATGTGTCCAGCATCACCGTCTTCCATGGAAGTGCGGATTCTTATGGTGGCTGTTGGCCGACAACCTGCAGGGAAAGTCATGCGAAAGTCCAAAGATGCAGTTTGAAGAAATGCGGCAAATTTGAAAACAGTCTGCAGAAAAGCTTCCTGCTTGCCAAATAGGTAGTTTCTGGGTTTTCCCTCCAGAGTGTAGCCAATAGCTCAGTTTCTGAAGATCATACCCAGGATACAGGGAAAAATGTTAACTCTGCCTTAAGCCAAAAACCAAGCGATTGCAGATTTTCCAACTTACATTGGAACAAGTGTAGCTTATAAATGGGTGCCACTCTCAGGTGGCTTTGGTTTTTCAGGGTTCTTCAAGGAAGTTCCCCCCGCCGGAGGGGCTGTCAGATGCTGAACGTTTTGGTGGCACTAATCTGCTACACCAGAGTGAATAGTTTTGAAACTTTTTAAAATCTGGCCCACCCCCCTGGAACTCATACAGCGTATTTTCGGATGCTTTAATTTCTATCTACTGGAGTCCACCAGTGAGTAATAGCTGAGAATATTTCTTTTTTTTTTCTGAATTTTTTTGGGCTTCAGGAGTTATTACACACCTATCAGAAGTGTAAAGTTTAATGCTAAAGACTGTTCCAACCCTGTTGGGTGCTCAAAGGAACGGCCTGTCCCCAGCCCCCAGACATCAGTGGCCGCTGTGAACACAGGCACCACTGACCAGAGAGCGACCCATTTTTATCTCTCACCATCAGTAATGAACATGCACAGAGCTTGCCCTCTTGTACTGTAAACAGAAAATTATGCCTCCGACACAAACCCGAGCCATTAAGAAGGCAGCTTTTATTCCCACTTGATGCTGGGAACATAAGGCAGGGGCACGGATGTGACTCCCAGCTGTTGCTGGGGGTGGGTGAGGATGTGGTGGCCACATCTGGGCTGGCATCTCTGAAGAGGCTCTTCATCAGCAGGTGGAGGTATGCTAAGCCTCTTTGCTTTTCTGTGCTGCTTCTGAAGCTCCTGCTGCTTCTGGAAAGCCAGAGTGGCTTCAGGTCAAGGGGGTAGACCAGGCAAGGATCACGGACGGTGATCCTGAATGCACCGTGCGGAAAAAGAAAGGGCGGGACAGAAGTGCTACCCACTCATCAGTGCAGCAGAAGATTTGCTCTGCTCTCTTGAAAAGTGCAGAACCCCAGACTGCAAAACAAAGTCACGGGAGCGCCTCATTGCCGTGCATGTCCATGTGCATGAGCCCGCGTGCGTGTGCCCACCTGTGCATGCCTGCGTGTGCAATGGGAGGCCGGGGAGCTGGCTCCCCTGAACTGTATCTGCTCTGATTCCAATCCTGCTGCCCCCGACACCCCATCTCTCTGCAGTTTGGTTGATGAAATATGCGTGTCACGTGAAATAAGATCTCAGGTAGAAGGATGAGGAACGGGGCTGGAGAAGTGCTCCTTGGCTGGTGCTCGGAGATCGGGAATTTCTTTCTGCCACATTGAGTGGCCACCTCACCAGTGTGGCCTCGGCTTGCTCCCATATTCAGATGGTTGCCGGTTGTGGGGCCTGGAGGAGCCAGCGTTGCAGGGATGCAGTGACAGACCACAGCCATGAGTGGCACGTCTCTCGACACCAGCACCTGCTTTGATTTGATAATTTACATGCCTGGTTGCACGGAGTCAGCACTCGCTTCCCTTACAGTATGGTGCTGCTCACGCCTGTGCTTTGTAGGTGCTGGGGTGGTTGGAGGTGTGGCCTCCCCACACAGCCTCCTCCTCTGGGGTCCCTCCTCCCACTGTCGGCCAGCTGTGCCCCCAACCTCCCACCTCCCCTTTGTGCTCACTAAGGCCTCCGTGCAGGAGACCCGGCCTCACCGTGCCGTCCACAGAGAACCCTCTTCTCCTCCCCGGGGGAAGCTTTCATGCCCCTCTGGCTGGAAGGAGTCTGCTCAGAACTCATGGCCACTTCTTTACATTGTCAGAGCCCCTGCCCCTCCCAGCACCCGTATTTATGCAACTCCTCTTTCAGCTGCAGACTCAGAGCAAGACTCCGATGTTCCCTGATGCTCTCTACAGCCCGACAGGTAGCTGGTGTTCACCCTCAACAAGCGCGTGAGAGGGAACCGACCACGTGTACACCGTGTGAAAGAAGGGCCTTGCTGCAGGGGCGAGTCGGGGAGGACGTGCCAGGCGGTCTGCTGTGGTCTGCCCTGAAAGGCAACGACAGAACCCGTGTGTTGGGCATTTGGAAAGTCGGTTTTAGCTGCAATCCCTCGGCTCCCAAGGGTGGACAATGTCAAGGCAACAGGCGTATTCTCTGGACTGAGAGGTAGAATGCTTAGGACTTGACTAAAAACCGAGTTCAGGAGTTCCTCCCACTCTCAGGATCTGCACCTGATGCTTCCACGAGGGGGCCATTAGCACTGGTGCTCCGTACCCACGGGCGCTGACGACGACCGCGGCTGCACTTACAGACATTTTGGGTAAGTTACCGAGGCTATTTCCCCACTTCCTGAGCACGAAATGGCTTTCTTTTTGAAAGTAGACATTTTCAGGCCATTAATTCCTAATTCAGACTAACCGCTGCACTGGGTTTGAAGGGTGGCCTGAGAAAGGAAAACGCCGTGGGGAAAGCGGGACTCAATGTTGATGCCACCAGAGGCCAGGTGCTGGGGCCCGGCATTCGCGGGTCTGTGTGCCCCCCCTGCTCGGTGACGGGGAGAGAGCCATGCTCCTTCCCGCCTGCCTGCCTTCCGAATGTTGGTTAGGGCTCTTGATGTGGTGGCATGGTGCAGGCCCTCCTGACAAGCGGGGGCCACTCTGCTCTGGTGGGGCCTAGATGGTGATGACAAATGCTCAGAGATAGGGGGACAGGACACAGCTGGTGAGCAAGCCCGGGGACAGAATGGAGGGTGTGGTCTGTGGAGGACCCATCTAGGCAAGCAGGTCTCAGACCAGATATTCTGGGGCGTCTGTGGAGTCGCACATCGCTACCCCTGAAACAAAGAGGGGAAATTCGCAGGTTTGTGTATCTTCCCTGCAAGTCTTGAATTGGAGGATTTCTCCAGTGCAAGGGGGAGGTGGTGGAGACGTGGGTAGGACACCAGTAGCTGGCATCGGGGATGAAGCCAGGCGAGGAAGTCACTGCATATGCAGGCCAAGGGCAGCCCCTGAGGTGGGCTTGCCTGTGTCATGTCCTCATTGGTTCTGGAAGATATAATCTGTAAATAAAAGTTTAATTTTTCCTTAATATGTAATGGCTTCGTTGTTGTTATTCTCAAATGAAGGAATGGTATTTTAAAGACTTCTTAGTTTTAAATTTTGATGTGATATCTGTTGATAGGGTTATCAACTGGCATAAAGAAAAGCTTGCTGAGGCCCAGGCTACTTTTGAAGAGCATAAAGCGTCTTCCCAGGGTGAGGACTGCTGTTGAAATTGTCTGGGAAATTCCAGTACATGCAGTAAGTCAGAAACACACTTATGAGTACAGTCTGAGAATAGTTTTTATTATTTTTCAGAGAAAAGGGTCCCAAGAGCCCTGAGATATGACATATCACTTTGTCCCCAAGCAGTCCTGATGGGTGTGTGGGAGCAGGACACCACTGGCATGCTGTGGTCCACCTGGTTCTGTGTCTCTTCCCCAAAGGAGGTGATAGCCCAGCACCTGCTGTTCCTGCCACTGGCCCTCTGCTTGCATGCATGTCACTTAGCTGGAGAATCTGCTGGGACGGTCACTCTGCTTTCATGTCCAACCCTCACGGGCACAGCAAGTCACTGAGATGTAGCAGATGAGGGGAGTCACTCATGCACAGATGTGGGCTCACACTCAGGGGCTCACATTCAGGCAGGAACTCACGCAGACATGAGCTCACACACACATGCATGAACTCACACCCATGCATGAACTCACACAGACATGAACTCACACACAGATATGAACTCACCCATACACATGAACTCACACACAGATGTGAACTTACACACAGACCTGAATACACGCATGAACTCCTACACAGACATGAACTCACATACACATAAACTCACACACAGACGTGAACTTATACACAGACATGAACTAATACACGCATGAACTCACATACATAGACATGAACTCACACACAAACATGAACTCACACACAGACATGAACTCACACACGGACGTGAACTCACACTTGTGAACTCATACACATAGACATGAACTCACACAGACATGAACTCACACACACACAGACACACACCCACATACGCCCTGAGGAGATGCGCTTGTTCGTTGCTCTTTTTATTTCTTCAATAAAGGGTGAATCTTGTTCCTCACAACATAATTTCAGCTGAATCCTTGCCATTGTTATCTGATTAAAGTCTAAATGTTGTCTCTTCTCTTTCATACCCCAGGTATTAAATGTCTAGAAAAGCAATAGTTTTTAGTGAAACTTTCTCCACATTTTCTGATTTTAACTGAAGCCATCATAAAGGCTTTCAGGGTTGGCCATGGGGAAACCCACACAAAGGCAGCCGCCGCTACAGGACATGCAGGCATCTCTGGGAGGTGTTGGAACATGCGTCACCCCAACCAGCTGGTGGGATGCCGAGTGACAAAGGGTGAGCTGCTTGGGTGCCATGGGCTCATGTGATGGGAGGAGGGCTTGCAGGGGAGCAAGTGGGGCCACACCACCTGGGATGTTAGGGGTGGGATCTGGGGGAACAGGCCAAGGGTGCAAGACATAAGGTCATGGAGCTGGAGGCAGGGGGGCAGCTGAGAGCCTGGGAGACTCCGAGGGTGGGGCCTTTCCTTCTTGGTCTTCCAGCCTCTGAGGGCCAGTGTGCCTCGTCCAGCCCCTCCCAGGCTGCCCCTCACCCCTGCACTACAATCCCCAAGCCCCTCCCTTCTGAGCGTAGGAAAAACCTGAGACTGCTGGATCCCACAGATCCGGATCAGAACTCATTCTGTACAGGTGTGAGGTTTGCTTATTTTGGGTTGTTGAATGGATACCTGAGCAAGACATTTCAATTAATATCTAAACTGACATTTCCTGCTCATGCTAATTTGGCCTGACAGTATTATGGAGAATCTGATTAAATACTCAGTAATAATAAAAAAAAATACTCAGTAATCTTCTAGGTTGGCGATTGGCAAATCCAGGTGGCTGCTTGTGTTTGCGTGGACTGCAAACTCAAAATGGTTTTAACATTTTTTTTGATGGATAAAAAAAATCAGAAGAAGAATTGAATTTCTGGACAAGTGAAACTTATATGAAGTTCAAATTTCAGTGTCTATAAATAAAGTTTTATTGGCACACAGCACACATCCATTTGTGCATCACCTGTGGCTGCTCTTGGCTACGGCAGCATAATAGGGGAGCTGGAAGCTGTGACGGAGATGTGTGGCTTGCAGAGCCAGGACTGCTTAGAGTCTGGCCCTTTATGGAGCAGGTTCTGAGAGGACCTACATCCTATTGCTTATCTGTAATCCATCATAAATTAGGATGACCTTGCATTTCATTCTGTGACACTTCTAAATATGTCCACAGGCTATAAGGTATCACCTAGATAATGTCCAGGATAAAACCATTTCAATCACCTATTGGAACGTCTTTAGCACAATTGGAGGAAATTTCCTTTGGCAGAGAACTTCCAAATGTCTTCCGCATGCACATGAATATGATTTGCGAAGTATTTGTGGATGCATGAGGTTTCTAACCACACTGATTACTAATGAGAGATGCAGCAATGGTATGTAAATATGTCAACATGGTCAATTATGAAATCATCCCCAATTAATATGAAAAGAGCATCTCAGACTCATGCAGCTTGCTTTTTATGTTTTGAGGAACATGAAACAATGATAGAAGTCCCTGATTATGTGAGTAATACATATAGTTTCTCAACCTCCCAGTGCCCTTTCCAGTTGAGGAACAAGCCCATTTTGCAGCTGAGGCTTGCAGAAACTCTGGACTTTGTCCAAGGTCACCCAGGCAGTTGAAGGTCAAGGCTGGGATTCCTGATTCCAAAGCACATGTTCTTATCAATTCTCTCATGCTGCCTCTCTCAAATAATTTTATTTTCCTAAAGCCTATTAAGGCAAACTTGGAGCATCTGAAGGGGAAATTTTTTTGGTTTCAGTGATAGAAAGAGGATGCGCCATAGGAAGCTGAGAAACTGATTTCTGATATTATTTCTGGTATCATCATGTGATTCCTGATCTCATCCAATATCAGCAGGCACACTGCTCAGTCAGAGAGGAGCATCTCCAAGGACACAGCTTCCCTGGGGGTCTGATCTACTGACAAACATGTCCGGGGGTAGAAAACTGCTGCTCGGCAGGTTCCTGGGCCAGAACCCTGCATGGCCACCAAGGGGGTGGTGGCTGTGGGCCGGGAGGTGGAGAAGCAAGGTGTGGCCCTGCAGAACTCCCCCATGGCTCGCACCCTTGGCCCTGCCCTCAGCAGGGGTGGCTGCAGGCCTGGGTGCTCACCTGCTCTGAGGGCGCCGACAGCCCTGCCGCTGGCCGTGGCACTGAAGCAGGAGCTCGAGTGAGCGCAGGGCTCCCAGCCGGGCAGCCTCCCCACCACCGGCTCCTCTTCATCAGCCTGCGAGGGAGGGGCCCAAGGTAGCTGTGATGCCACCCTGGTGTGGTCAGGCTGTCGGGCCCTGTCCCCCAGGGCCTCCCAGCTGCCTGAGCAACCGTCTGAGGGCCTCAGAGAAACTGCTCCTCCAGGCACCTCCCGGGGTGCCCGCACAGCAGGGGCGCCTCTTCCCACCCCGGGGCCCCCAGGGCTCTTGCTCCCGCGGTGCCAGCTTCCCTGGGAGCCCTTGGATCCATGCCCCGCGGCATGGAAAATGGCCTGTGACCTTCTGAGTCTAAAAAATTTTGTGTGTAAAAACACATTTAGCTGCTAGACATTTAAAAGTCCGGAACCGAATGGTTGGCAGTATTGCCGTAGGGACCAGCAAACACGTGTTAATTTTACTGTCATAAAAAGGAAAATGTATTTACATTTGGGAGAAGAAAGATCTTACTTGTGGGAGGGCACACACCCTGTGGGGAGTCCCCCGGCCGCCGGGGTCTCCTGGGCCGCATGGACCCCAGCCCCTCACCCCCCAAGTCTGAGCTGCCCGGGGGCTCTGCTGCACCAGGGGCCCTCCCGACAGCCACTCCAGACCTGTGGCTGCACCTGCAGGAGCGCCCTCAGCCCCGTCCCACCTTGCGGCTGCCGCACTCCCACAACCCTCCCCAATCCCGCCCCCTTGCAGCCGCCCTGTCCCACAGCCCCGCCCCCGCACACCCTGCCCCCTTGCGGCTGTCCTACCCCCTCCCCACCCCCACCCCAGCCCCACTCAGACATGTCCAGCACAGCCCACTGCCACACCCACCGTGTTCTCCTGTGTTACCCCTGCATGCGGATCGCTCACGTGTGGTGTGGTGTCTGACCCCACCTCTGTTCCCACCTCCCCTCCCTTTTCCAGGTCCTACTGTCAACCCCTTTTTTGCTCAGCAGTCTGCACTCCCACGATTTAACCAAGGTGTGTGCAGGGGCTCCCCTTTGTCAGAGCTCGTTGGTCCACCTTGGATTTTCTGCTGTTTGGTCAGGAGTCGGTTCCTGATCCACATAGTCTCATGATACCAAGTGTGGCTCCCTGAAGGCTGCTGGCCACGGGATGGTGGGCACATCAGGACATTTAGGCCATCAGAGGCAGCACAGGAATGTGGGGGTTTGCAGCACACAGACCTAAATCCCCGGTTCTTAAGAAAAGGTCAGTCTTTTCCTTAAGACCTTCCACAGATTAGAGGAGGCCCACTTACATGATGGAGGACAATCTGTTTTACTCAAAATTTACTGATTTACGTGTTAATCTCATCTAATAAACACCTTCACAGAAACACCTAGAATAGCGTTTGACCAAATACCTAGGTACGGTGGCTGTAATAGTCTAAATGTTTGTGTTGCTTCCAAATTCATGTTATCACCTATTCCCTAAGATGATGGCGTTAGTAGGCGGGGCCTCTGGGCAGTGATTAGGTCACGAAGCTTGAGTTCCCGTGATGGAACCCGTGCCCTCACATGAGACCCCAGAGGGCTCACTCGGCCCTTCTGCCGCTGAGGACACAGCAGGACGATGCTGTGTGTGAACCAGGAACTGGACCTGCTCCAGATGCCGGGTCTGCCTCCAGAAGCCTGGATGCCCTGCGTGCACTGCTCTGTGACTGCAGCCTGAGCAGCAGAGGTAGCAGCCCTGCCAAGCCTCCGCACACAGCTCGCCATCGCAGTACCTTCAGCGAAGAGAAGTCGTAGTCCATGTTTTCTAAATGACAACAGTGGTCTCATTGTTTCCTCCCTCTTTTGCCCGTGACTATAAATATTTTGGGTTTTTAACCACTAATTGTTGACAAAAGAGAGAGGAAGAACTTTTTTCAATGTTGTAAAATATTATTAATCGAATGGCGGCAGGCCGGTGTGCAATTATGGTGAGGGATGGTGCTGGCCCCTCAGGATGAGCTCAGTTGGGGCCAGTGGGCCAGGCTGGAGCCCAGGACAGCGTCTGCCCACCTGCTGTGTGACCTTGGGGACGCCTTCCCTCTTTGGGGTCCCTCTTCCCTCGTCTGTGAAGTTGTTATGATAATACCAGAGAGCCTGTCCCCCACAGCATCTGCCCTTGTCCCGCGGTACAGTTATATCAACATCAAAGATTTCCCCACCTGTGAGGATGTGGACTGTTGTGGTTTTAAAAAAATGGACTTTAAACTCCCTGGAGATGGACACAGGGTGACAGCACCTGTCATCTCTCTGGGCTGAGCTAAGCAGGTCATTACCTGATTAATAATGGAGATTCTTAGGACAGAATAACAGTAACAGATGATGCCTGAGCTCAGAGAAGGCTTATTTTTTATCTATTTCTCTTTTAAAGATTTTCTCTCAGTGGATGACCCAAAAATGACTGCAAGGGATAGGCAGTGGGAAAATATGTGAGTGTGTGAGCATGTGTGAGTGTGAGCATGTTTGTGAGCATGTCAACGTGCTTGGGCATATGTACATGAGTGTGTGAACATATGTGTGTGAGCACGTGTGAGGGTGTATGTTTGTGAGCACTGTGAGCATGTCGGTGTGTATATGTGAACATGTGTGAGCACGTGACTACATGGGTACATGGAAGTGTGTGAGCAGGTGTGGGAGCGTGTGAACATGTGAGTTCATACGAGTGTGCAAGTATGTGAGCACGTGCTTTTTTTTTAAACTCCTGAGATCCAATAGCCCACGACGCTCTAGCTGAACTATGTACCCACAATGCCTCGCGTACACCCCCTCCTCCCACTCCAATGTACATCCATGCACAGTCATTCACTCTGAAGCCGCTGGCTTGAGGCAGCCTACGACGGCAAGCAGGCTGGTATTTCTCGGCACTTGAGGCTGGACATTCACAACAGGAAGAGCGTGGAGCTTGGTAGAACTGTGTGAACAGTCAAACCTTAGGCAGTGAAAGAAAAAGTGACTTTATGATGAAGCAGAGGACAGACAACATGTGAACATATGAGCGTGTGTAAGCATGTATGAACATGTGTGAGTGCATGTTAGCGTGTGCGAGTATGTAAGTATGTGAGCATGTGCAGATGTGTGAACACGTGCGAATGTGTGCAAGTGTGTGTCAGCCTGTGAGCATGCCCCAGGAGCCATGGTGGAGCCATGCGGGAGGTCAGCAGTCGTGCCCACAAGCGGGAGTGACTGGCTGCAGATAGGACACCGAGCGTGGGACTGAGGGCAGAGGATGAAAGGAAGGAGGAAAAATAGAAACAAGTTCTGTGGGAAACGTACCGGGAGTTAGAAGATACAAATGGATAAAAGGCAACTACGGAGGTCTCCGTGCTCAGAGCGAGGCTGGGGTCTTGGTGACCTGTGTGGATCAAACACTGGTCCCTCCTGTGGAGAGCGGCCAGCGGGGGGCCAGTGCTGTCCCCTGAGCCTTGGAACCCTGGAGATGGGCACAGGCAGGAGGTGGCTGGTGTGAACCAGGCTCACCTGCAGGGCCTGGCACCAACTCCCGCGGCCCCTGTGGGGACACGTCGGTGCTTGGAAGCCTTGTGAGGTGGCCTGTGCCGATCTCCTGGCCCCTCGGCACATTGCGTGGGTGGATTCAGTGAGTGGTTGGCTTTTTCTTGACGCTGGGACAGAAAACATCATGAGACCAGAGGCTCTGATTTGCACAATGATTTTATTCACTTACCTGCTTGACTTGGTTACCAAGATCCAAGCCCTGGTAGCTGTGCCAGGTCTCACTGCCTGGGGACTGTGCCGAGGCCTCCTTGGTGGGGGGGAGGGTGGAGGAGGTGTTTTTGTAAAGCTGCGAGTGAAAAGACAGAATCGCGGCGTTGTCAGCCTTGAGCTCCCGCTTTTCGGAATTACAGTGTTGGGGCGGGGTCACTACACCTCTCCCGGTCTGTAGCTCTTGAGCAGTATATTCTCTGTGGCCTGCAAACGAGGGTGGTAAACTTCAATGCTCCCCCGTGCTTCTCTCAGAAGAAAGGAATTAGCCAAAACAGGTAGCTTGTTAGGAACAGATTACGCATAAAAGGAATGTACAAAGCTTCGGGATCAAAAGCCCTCACATCACTGAGATGCTTCAAGTTAGCCTCTGGGACAAGTGCTTCTTAGGTCGTTTCAGACAGAGGCCCCTTCTGGGGACCGTTGTGGATCAGGAAATCAAACAACACCCATTGTCCCGGTGCCTCGGAGCCACACTTGTGCTAACTCGGGTTAATTGGGGCTTGTGCTCCTGCGTGCTGGGGAACCTGGTGCGGGGTAACGTTGAAGAGTGTTGCCGGGGCTTTGCACTGTGTAAACCAGGATAAAAGTGCAGTGGCAGCCCTGCTCTCCCACACAGTGAGAGAGACCATGGGGAGTTCTGGGAAGGCCCGGGGCGCAGCGATGTTTCCCGGAGCACTGAATCCCGAGTCACCACGTGGCCCAGAGACCCCACTCCCAGGTACACCCACCATAAACGAGTGCAGGTGTCCATGAACAGCATGCACGGTTTGCAGCGGCATCACGCACAGGCCTAGCTAGGACTCTGCGGCCGTCGTTCTCCAAGGCGGTCTGGAATCCAGTGTGGCCCCGGAGGCATCGAAGCCCCTGGCATTGGTTAGCTGGCACCGGCCAATGGCTGCCACATGGATCCTGGAGGAACAGACACAAGATAGGCAGGGGGCTTGTGACGTCTGCGCTGGCAGGTGTCTGTAGGACGGGAGGGGACTACTCTGCCTTCTGGATAGGCCAGGCGCCAGGGCTGGCGGCTACTCTGGGCAGGGGCTCAGGGGCAGGAGGCAAGGTTGCAAGGCTGGCTGGTTGAGGTCAGCCTTGAGGGATGTGCTCTGGGGAACCCAGCGCCGACCTGTATCCGAGGTGCACACTTGGGCTCTAGGCCCTGGCCGCGTGGCTCTGTTAGGGATCACCGCCTAGGAGAGGGACCACAGAGCTGTCACGTGCACACAGGAGAAACACTTCCAGGTCCCCTGGACTTTGTCCCAGGGCCGTTCCCATGTCGTATTGTTCTGTATTTGCTGGAAGCAGCAGCTGCAGAAATGCAAGACACGGGGTGGCACTGAATTGGCAGCTCTGGAAAGTCTCCCCTGTGAGTTCTGGGGAGGCGTCACCTGCAGGCCTCTGTGTCCCTTCCCCAGTCCCTTCCACTTTCTATAATTCTGGGTGAGATGGGAGGAGAGGGAGCCCGTGGAGAGGCAAGAGCTGGCACGGGCGTGGGGGGCGGGTGGTTTGTCTGGAGGCGGGAACAGAGAGACAGTAGGCCCACTCACAGACCAGGCCCTCCCGGGGTGCATGAGCACCGACAGCCCTGCCAGACCCAGCCTGCGCAGGAGTGGGGGCCCTTCCATGGTCACTGGAGCACACACCGCAAAGAAGGCACAGCCTGCTTGGAACGTGGTTGAAAGTTGTCTTTTGACAAAACGATTATAATAATGATGAGAAGAAAAGCATCAAAGTCCAAGAGAAGTCCTATGAGCGGTGGGTTCTGCTCACAATCCAGGGGATTAGTCTGCATTTTACAAGCAGGTTGGCCTAAAGCTGTGCCCAGCCTGTGTGGCTGCCCTCCGTGAGTCTCCGCCTGAGTCCGGGGAGGGGGCACTGAGATCCCAGTGACCCTCACGCAGAGCCCGTGCTGTGCTCTTCCTGGGAAGCGAGCAGCTTGGGCTGACGGAAAGCTTCCCATGTGAGATGGGAGACGGCCAGAGCCCGATACCCGGCTGTCGTAATAACATGTCTAGACAGTGATTAACGATCATGTCCCCAAGAGCGACAGTGTCATCAGGAAGTCCTCCTTGCACTCAAGCAGCCGACCGGGGTCTGGTTCATCATGGATCAGTTTTCTAAATCCAATGGGGATTGCACAGCTCGCCGTTGTAGGATGAGCACCCTGCGTGGGTGTGCTTGGCCACTGTACCCCGATTCCAGCTGCCCCTGGGTCCCCTAGATGGACATCCCCTCTGTCCTGGGGCTGCTGACCTAGCTGCAGGGATTTGGAGAGCTTGTGTGCTGGAAGGAGGAGCAGCACTTCTCACATCTTGCCCTTTCCGTCCAGCTGCCAATCCTTTTGTGCTCGAGCTGGAGGCAAAGGCAGGGCATGCTCGGCCAGTGGTTCCACCCTGATGACTCCGAGCCATCCGGCCCTCTCGTCCGTGGGCCCAGGCACAGACAGGTGCACCAGGCTCTGTCCCAGAGCTGGGGTGGTTTCCCTTGACCTTTCTCTCCTAAACCCACTTGGAAACACCCCCAGGTGCCCCTTTCTCACATGTGGGGTCTCTTTCTTCCCACGTAGGGACCTGTCCCAGCCAGTGATGGGAGAGTGCCACAGATCACTGTCCCTGCCGGAAAGTGGACCTCTGCACACTCTCGGGGCAGAATGAAGGATGACAGAGCCCCTGAGGAGTCGAAGTCCTGAGTGCGAGGGATGACAGGCAGTGCAATTCAGACGGCGTGCTGACAGTCTCGTCTGCTGCCTCACGGTTGCACCCATGAATGTCCCTGTGAGCAGGTCTCAAACGGGACCTTTGAGGGAAAGCACGAAGGAAGTGACACGCAGGGATACGGCCCCTCAGGGTTCCGTGTGTCCCTGTAAGCGTCCTCATGCCTGTGTTTGTTCTCTGAGCGCTTTGTAATGTCAGGAGCCAGCACCTCTCCCAACCAGTGAGCAGCTGGGAGCCTTCCCCACCCTTCAATATTCCATGCGATTACAGGCTCCTGAGTGCAGGACGATGTGTTTCCTACTAGTGCATCTGTGTGCGGCTTTCCTTGGGCCCCTTGCAGCGGGTGCCAGGGCGGAGCAGTGCAAGCCCGCTGGAGGCTTCAGAAATGACCACACGGTGGCTCCTCTGAAAGCCCGGCGGTCCCCCCACAGGGGCTGTGTCCTCATGCCCCTCTCCTGGATGGACTGACCAGCCCACAGAACCTCCTGAGTTGAAATAGGATTTCCCGAAAATGTCACGTTCCCTTCCTCATGATCTGGATGTGCACGTGGAATGGCAGCAAGGGTCACAGCCGCTTGCACATTCCATGATGATAACATACGATTATCGAAGCTTCCAGAAATCATTTTATTTTATTTTATTTTTTAAAAAGATTTTATTTATTTATTCATAGAGATGCAGAGAGAGAGAGAGAGAGAGGCAGAGACACAGGCAGAGGGAGAAGCAGGCTTCATGCAGGGAGCCTGACTTGGGACTCGATCCTGAGTCTCTAGGATCACACCCTGGGCTGCAGGCAGTGCTAAACCACTGCGCCACTGGGGCTGCCCCAGAAATCATTTTAAATGAGATATAACATGCAACATGCAAGCTTTCCAGTCACATGATCAAGTGACCCACCTTGCAGGTGTCTCGCACGGAGCCTCGTTTCTATGCCAGGAGTGTTTCTTGGCTTGGGTGGATTTGTGAAGAGCAGTACGTACGGGGGCCGCCTGGTGCCCATGACTTTCAGGAGGTCCCGGTGCTGCCTGGTGCTGTGACAACAGTGACTTCTTCATAAGCTATGGTGTCCCTCAACCTTCACCACATGGGGGGCCCCCTGCGGGTCACGTGGAGGTGGGGGACGTGCAGCATGTCATGGCCGTGTTGTCCTCCTATCAAAGGGGCCTGGGAGGAACAGTTTGAGAGGGATAAGCAGAGGAGGGTGACGAACAAGTGGCTCCGTTTCTTGGTGATGGTGCCTGGCTCTCAGTTGACATGTGCAGGCAGCATCGCGAGGCTGCAGCAGATGTCGGCCGGCTCTCCTGGGTGGATCACGCCTGCCAGCAGGCTGCTGGGAAAGCTCCGGCAGTGGCTTTCCACCGTCTACCATTCCCCCTGCCTGGCGCCTGGGTGATCACTGTCCCCGAGATGTGCCTGACCACGTAAATAAATGCCATGGTGCCTGGGGGCAGATCGGATGGAGTGTTTGGAGCTGGGAGTCAGCCTCAGTGGTGTGACACGAGGCGACATTTTTCTGCCACAGAGCTGCTGGTCATCATCTGCCGGGGACAGGGCGCAGGGCACCTGGCGCCAGTACCCTCGGATGCGCTTACCACTGGGTCTCCGGCAGGACAGCATCCTGAACCCTGATCCTGGCAGCATTTGTGCAGAGGGCGGTGTCTCCAACGTGCCTCCTGGGCCCCCATCCATCCAGCACCCACACGGACAGGACATCAAAATCACGTGGGAACCTGCTGTTTTTAAAATTAGCCAATTAACTGTCCGGAAGAAGTCCACCGTCCACCGTCCCCTAACGTGTAAGCTGTGGGCCACCTGTCTCCGCCCTTGTCCCAGGCTCATGGCCGAGGGGCCCAGCAACCTCATTCTTATGATTCTTATTTTGCAACTAATATTGAGCCATGTGTAGGGCTCCTTCCTGGGCTCATGTGGGTCAGGTGGACACGGAGAGGATGCAGCTCAGCTGATTGCTCTTCCAGTGGATGGAAATTCACTGTTGTTTGGGATCAGACTCCAGCAGTGACGGCAATAACACTAATGAGCGAGGAAACAGGATTATAGGTAAGACACAGCTACAACCAGAGAGCTAATAATTACTTTGCAGCCGCAATTAGAATTCTGAATTTTACATTTTTTTGCATCTTAAAATTCTTAATTATAATGGTTTCATTCATGAGAAGTGGCATTCTGGAAATAGAAGGAGATTCATTTTGCCTGAAGAGGATGCCCGTTCTGTGCACGTGTGGGGACACCCAGCTCCAGGGCCGACCTCCGGGACTAACTGGATGGAGCAGTGGCATCCCAGGGGCAGGTGGCTGCTCCTCCGTGTGCAGGAGGGCAGCAGAGCCCACACACACGGGGGACAGGACAGGCCCTGATCGCCAGGCTGTGCGATTTCTGAGGAGCCCACAGAGCTCGGCTTTCCTTTCTCCTGCTCTTCGTGCCTGTTCCGAATTAAAAGCTACTTCCCTAAACTTAAGGCGGATCTGTCACCTGGCCCGTTGGTTGTCGGAAGGCCTCTGGGCAGCAGAAAGAGCATTGAGGATGTTGCACGGGGATTTCAGGCGTCACCTTCCTGGAAGACCTTGTGCTCTCAGTGGTTTATGAAGACCTTGTTCGGGACTTGAAAGAGTGGGTTTGATGCCTGTGGCTGTGGAGCCACTGCCACCCTGCCCTTGGCACACACGGCTGGCAGGTGGGCTCACGTGGGGGACTGCGCTGCACAGGATGGGCTCCTGTTGGCCTCTGGGGCTCTGCAGGCATCACCAGGCCCGAGACCCGACTCTTCTCACACAGTAGGTGCCCCAGATGCACCTGCCCGCTGGCGAAGGGCCTCTGAGCGATGCTGTGCAGGTTTGTGGCCTTGCTCTGGCCTCGCCACCTCGCCACAGGCTGCCCCTGACGTGGCCTTCCCCGCAGTCCTCCCTGTGGTCCTCTGGCTGCTGCAGGAAGCCCTCCAATGTGGACGTGGTGGTTGAGGCCTCCGTGTCTCATCTCACTGTCCAGTCTCCTGCGAGGACCCCCGTGTTGGCTGCTTGCACATGGCTGGGCTCCTGCAGGTGTCTAGGACTTTGGGTGCAGCCGCCAGGGAACCTCATTGGGGAAGCAGCATGCATCCCTGCTCCTGGCGGTTGAGAAATCCCACAGAAACTCCATGAGACTGTGTGGTCTGAACAGCCTGGGCTCTCAAATCCTGGGCGGTGATGCGGTTCCTGTGGAAAGGTGGCCAACCTGGAGGAAGAAGATTACAGGCCCCTTACCCAAGAGCATGGGATGGCGTGTCAATGGGAGGAGCAGAGCAGGGCAGGCGTGAGGTGGAAGCGAGCCTGCAGGAGAGGACCGCAGGAGTATGGGTGCTGCGGTGGCAAAGTGGGCGGGGTGGCAGGGTGGGCTGGGCACGTGAACGCAGGCTTCGGCATCCAAATCGAAATCGGCTTAGATACTGCCTACAGAAGTTGGGGCAAGGGTGCCCCACTGGGGTCCCCGCTCACACCTGGAGCTGGGGCTTGAAGCCTCCTGAGCCAGGGAGTCGGGGCCCTGGCATGCTGGCTGCAGACGAGGAGACACTGCTGTGTTTTAGGTCGAAATGATGCACATCTGGGATTCTGGCAACTGTGTCTAGCATCCGAAACAGACCGAGTGCCTCCTCAGCTCTTGGTGCCCCCACCTGCGTATCTGCACACCTGCCCACTGCAGAGAGCACGTCTGTGAATACTCCTGACATTTCTGGAGGCAGAGCATCCGGGCGGGGAGTGGGGGTCTGCTCGTCCATCTTACCTGCATGCACTCCTGGCCTAATCACCAGACCTGGGGGGTGACTTTGCCGGCCGAGGGAGGCCCCAGGGCTGCCTAGGGCTGTAGCATAGGGCCAGGCTCTGGCTTGTTTGCTTCTGCTTCCCCCATGGCCTCTAGAACCATGGTCAGAGATGGCAGGTCACCACTGGCCAGCACAGCTGAGGACCCCCACCCTTTCTGTCTCTTCCCGTGGGGCCGGGGTCTGAGGCAGGCCTGCTGCAGGGCATCGGGCTCCCAGGACCCCCCACCCACTGGCCAGGTCCTCCCCGCTCTCCTTGGATCTCTACAGGGAACCTTGAGGGTGGCAGGTGTCCTTGGCCCTGTGGTGCAGGCCGGGGGCCTCATGCTTGGGAGGCTACTGCTCCAGGTCTTCGGGGGGCCTGTGCTGCTGCACCCTCATGCTTCCAGATGGTGGCCTTGGGGGGCTGTGTGGTGGCTGTAGGCTTGGCCGCCTCTAAGGGTGACATTAGCTTCCCACGTTCCTTTTGGCCCCTTGTCCCCGCACTGTCCCCCACTCTCAGGCAACAGTAAAGCCTAACAAATGCCTGGAAAAAGTGCAAAATGTAAGTGGAACTCCTGTGGGTGGAGGCTATTTGGGGTGAGCCTGTCCAGCTGTGGGGTGGCCCTTTTTGGGGTGAGCAAGCCGTGGGGTCTGCCTGGCGGCGGGGATCCGCCCTCACATGTCCTGTGCTGTGTGGACACCATTCTGCGCCTGTCCCTGCCTGCTCTCCGGAGCCAGCTGTGCACTGGGTGGTAAATCGCTTCCATCCATCTCATCTGACCTTTGACATTGACTGTGGAAGGTTCCTGCTGCTGTGGTTCCAAGACGCCTCCCCCCGTCCCCCGTGCTGTAAGGCAGGCCTGGCAATGAATGGCACATTGCCCTGGGGTTCCAGCTATGGTGTGCTTCTCGGGGGCAGGGGGTGCACAGAACACCCTCATTGCACGAAGTACGCGATAGGTACTTTTCTTTTTTTAATGAAATTCAGATTTCAATTACAAGCTGGTCTTTTTGACAAATACTTTGTCACTTGGCTCTTTTACTACAACCTGTGCTTCATCAGGCACATCGAGAAAGAGACGTGTGCCAGATGCAGAGGAGCGCGGGTGCGTTCCTGCCTCTGCTGGCCTGTATGCCTCAGGCACGTCCTCTCCTCCGGGAACCCGAGTCCTGGCCAGTTATCATTGGTTTGTGAGCATTGTGCTTGTGTGTTAGGATCTCAAAGTGGATCAGCTTCGATGTGTAGACACAGACCTCTCTGTGCACACAGGTGGGTCTTGGGTGATGCTGGCCTCTGCTCCGTCTCTGGGCTTTGGCTTCTTCTAGGATCCTGATCTGTTTCAGGATCATTGTCCAAGGATGGGATTATCATCGTGTTTTGCCCAAAAGGCTTTCCTCATAAAGAAAAATGACTTCTATTTGTTGACTGCTGATGGGACTGACCGTGTGGTGACCTGTCACCGTGGCTCTTGGACAGCGCAGTCAGGCACAGGGAGACTCCTGGTCTAAGGTCCCACGGGCCAGTGGGAGGCCCCTCAACAGGGGATAGGACCAGGAGGGCACATACCTGCGGCTTGTGTGTGGGGCAGGGGTGCTGAACACGTGCTGTCCCCGGAGGGCTTCGCACTCATTGCTCAGATGGGCCCCTGCACACCGTGGGTGCTCAGTGCAGCATGTGGATGTCACAGATGAGGGCAGGCCAGGACGGGGTGGGTCAGCAAGCAGACCAGGAACCCTTCAGGATGTGGCCACCTCTGTGTGTGACTCAGGGTCCCCTCTGGGGTGTGAATCAGTCCCTGAGAAGCAGTGTCGGTCTGCCTGAGTGCATGCTGGAGCCCTGGGGCCAGTGGTCCCGATCATGCTACTGAGGCACGGAGAGGATTGTGGGAGAAATGTGCGGCTGCTTCCCCAGTGTTTGAGGGAAACGGGCCAGGCCTTCTCTGTTTTCCTCAGGGTATCACGTGTCCCCTGCTGTGGGCTCTGCTGTGGGCTCTGCCGTGGGCTCTGCCGTGGGCTCTGCTGTGACCCCTGCTGTGGCCTCTTCTGTGGCCCCTGCTGTGGCCTCTTCTGTGGTCCCTGCTGTGGCCCCTACTGTGGCCCCTGCCGTGGGCTCTGCTGTGACCTCTCCTGTGACCCCTGCTGCGATTTCTCCTAAGACCTCTGCTCTGGCCGCTTCTGTGACTTCTCCTGTGTCCCCTGCCATGGGCTCTGCTCTGGCTTTGTGCGGCCCTGGCCACTCCTGGCGTTTTTAGAGGCACCTGTTCTTTTAGGGAAAAGACAAGTATGAGCTACAACTTGCCTACTGGGCTCATTAGACTCAGTTACATCTGAGAGATGGCCTCTCCACATGTGTGCTGGTGGGAGGGAGGGTCTCTTCCCAGCCGTCCTTCCCTTAGGAAGCTGCAGGTGTCACGTCAAGAGGGAACATGTTTTGAAGCTCAGAAATTGGTGGAAATATCAGTCTGCTGGGTGATCCTGGACAAGATTCTCAACCTTTCTGAGCATCAGCTCCTTACTTGTGAATGAGGAAAATAATACAAAGATTAGTGTTAGTGTCTGATGTTCTGGGTAAAATGTGAACCACAGGTGTTGTTATTGTTTTCGTTAGGGGCCTCGAGAAGCAATGTCCTTTGCAGCCCAAACTGCTGTGCAGGTAGCTCTGCCTCTGGGGACGTCCCCTGGGGAACTCTGATGTGACCCAGCCTTCAGAGCCACTCAATGTGCTTGGCGAGGTAACGTTGTGAAGTATTTATATTCTATGCTTAATTAAGGAAACTCATCAAACCCATTTGGGCAGCTTAATATTAAAAGAAGGAGTAATCTTTACGGGAATTGTCACCTATAGAAAGATAAAGTCAAGATTGTGGAATGCTTGGGTGGGAGGCTGGGGGCGAAGGAGGCCCCGGGAGGCCACTGTGGCCTTACCAAATTCCCTGGCCATGCCAGCAGGGCCACCTGTGAGCTGCAGGCCCGTGAGGGGACCGGCTTCTCTGAAAGGTGAGTAAGGCCTTTGCTGGGGCTCCTGGGGGGAGGCTCCATCCATCACAGCAGTGGTTTGAAGTGTTTGCTGGACCAGGGTAAACCCCAAAGCCCTCTTTGAAGTGTCTTTACTGAGGGCAAACATCTGAAGAAGGTTAAATAGCTCACGCTTCCCTCCGATGAGCACCCTAGTTAGTGGTCTGGGTGGGGGCCGGGAGGACCTCTGAAAAAGAAAAGCAATAAAGAAATCCTTAGGTCTGCAATTTGCACATTTATGGCTCTTTGATATGTTAACTAGATTTTTAAAAATGGAATTCTTTATCTTTGGAACTCTTTGGACACAAAGCCTCCGACGTGGTTGCTCCTTCAGGGCAGATTCCAGACTCCGCGCGTGCCTTTTTGGGTCTCGTACCCCAAGAAACCCCGTATCCTCCAGGTGCTCAGGATGTGTCATTCTGTTGCACAGCAGGTCACCCTGTGCAACAGAATGAGGACTACAGCCCCACGGGCAAGTGTGAACTGCACCTTTTAGGGGCATTAATGCCAGGAAGGGTGTCTGGAGCCTTTGTGGGTGTGCAGGGCTCCCCAGGGCCCTCCTCACGCACCCCCACCCTGGGGCCCTGCCCTCACCCAGACATTGGCCACACAACTCACGTGTCCAAGCCTGGGTGCCAACTCCCCAGGGGCGCTGTCCCAGGCCCTGTCAGCAGGTGATTGCCCCATCTTGGGTTCATGGCCCATCAGAGGAGCGCAGGCAGCATGCAAACGTGAGCGAAGCCGAAGCCCATAAGCCAGAATAAAGCAGAAGCCTCCGAGTCGCGGCCCGTGGACAAGGACAGCATTCTTCGCGGACCTTCTCTCTGTTGGGCATAGTGCGTGTTACCCAAGGCCAGATTGCACCACAGACTGTGTGTCTGTGGGCGGCCGTCACCCCCGGAGGGGCTGGGGGTGGAGATCTCATCCTGCCTGCCCCACAGCTCGTCATTGCACTCATGCCATTGCCTAATTACTTCCTTTCTCTGTGGCAGGCACTCGGGTTTCTCTTGCTCACGGGTGTGTGTTTGCAGTGGGCCAGCTGGACGGGACCGCCGGGAGGGCACACAGCATCTTCCGTGTCTGCAGCTCTTCTCTGCAGCTTGGGGCGTGCACGCCGGCCCTTCCCAGGAGACGCGGGGACTGGGAGGTGTCCAAACCTCCTGGGCCTTGGGCTGGTTTGGGGGCAGAGCTAAAAAGTGGGGGGCTGATGTTTCCTAGGCCCACTCACAGCTGCCCCCAGATTTCTGCCCTGGGGCGTCCTGTACACAAGCAGCTCAGGCAGGTGCAGAGTCCAGCAGAGGCCCATCCAGGGTCCAAGTGCCCGGCCCTCCGCTGGGTCGGGACCCTGGATGCCCGGTGTTGGTGTGTAGGAGAGCCCCTTGTCTCTGCAAGAGGCCTTCTCCAGAGGCAAAGCATGTTTAACCAGTTCATGCTTTGTGTGTCACATTGACTCAGGAAACCCACTTTTTTTTTTTCCCTTAAAGAAACTGTAAATAGCACTTTTAAAGAATCAAATCTTTCTGCAATGTGAATTGTTAGTGCTCTATTTGTATGTTTTCTATCTTAGGCTTTCTCTGTAAGGTGTTTTCTTTCTCTTTTTTTATTTTTATTTATTTATTTTTTAAAGATTTATTTATTTATTCATGAGAGACACACAGAGAGAGGTAGAGGCACAGGCAGAAGGAGAAGAAGGCTCCCTGCAGGGAGCCCAATGTGGGACTCGATCCCAGGACCCCCGGATCATGCCACAGGTAGATGCTCAACTGCTGAGCCACCCAGGTGCTCCTTCTTTCTCCTTTTTAATATCAGGTGCGTTAAGTATTTAAAGTCCTATCCACACGGGTATGTTATAAATGTTTCTCACTGTGGGATTTTAAGGCTGTGAGTGGCACAGACTGGCCTTCCTGCTCCTTGTTCTCTCTTCTTCCTTCTCTTCCCTTCTTTTTCACTCTCTTCCCTTTCAATCTAGTCCTGATTTTAATCCTTCGAATGTCTAGTTTCCCAGCATCCCACGCGGAGACATAGAGAGCACTGTTGCTCTCGCAGCCTCCCGGACCGATACCCTGGCCTGTTGGGCGTCTCGCCCTATGCCCCCAGGCAGCAAGTGGTGGCTGGTTCGTCTGGGCCCTGGTGCCTCCTGTAGCCATTTGCTGAGGGCCCAGCATGTGTCGGGGCTCTCGGCCTTGAAGCAGAGGATGAAACTGGATAACAGTCCCTGTTCTCCTGTGTTGATCACCTGAAGGAGGGAGGGAGAGCTTGAGGCTGTCAGGAAGCCCAGTGTATCTGCAGCACCGTCTGGCCGGTGGGGTGAGAGCCCCTTGGCCGGGGCCGAGATGCCGGCGCCCAGGTCTTGTCCACAGGGGCAGCTTTGCACAAGGACATAGTGGGGGTGGGCAAGTGTTGTGCAAATATGCAACGCCAGATCTGGACTGAGCAAGAGTCTGTGTTCCAGTATCTTCTACGGGGAGGAAGGTTGATTCTGGGGCTTTGTGAGTATCAGTGGCCGGGAAGAAACCCTTTCCTGTCCTGAAATTTGCCTGGTTTTCTCACTGGGTCACCGAAACACAATGCACTCTGGGTTTGGGGGCAGCAGTTTCGTTTATTTAATTGGGGTTGGGGTGGCTGATAGGGACACAAGGTCTCCTTAGAACCCTTTTATTTTTGGATACAGGACTTTGATTGGAGAATCAAAGAATTCTCTGCTTCAGTGGAGAATTTTGTCCCGGCTTTGGAAACTGTCTTCCGAGGTGATTCCAAGCCCAGGAAACCCTGGTTTTACCTCATTGCTGCATTTACATTCCCCAGAAGAGACTCCAGAAAGGAAGAAGACACAGGGCTGAGGTGTATTTGATCACACGATCTTGGGCCTTGTTTTCTTCATCTGTAAGTTGAGGCAACCAGGCAGGCCACTCCCCGGGGTCACTTTCAGCTGTAGCCCTGTGGTTGGATCAAGTGTGTGTGCTTGGTGCATTTCCTTGACTGCAGATCTTTGTTAAATTCTTTTGTTAATGAAATTCTCACTTTTTAAAATGGGATTCTCACGTTCAAGAGTTTTTGTACATGTGAGGATAAAAGCTCAGTAAGCAATCGAAGCAAGACTGACCCCCAGCTCTCCGTGGAGGCTGTCGGGTCACTTGGTTTCATCTGAGGGACGGCCGTGTTCCACCCACCCCACGGTTGCCTGCTGGTGTGGCATCACCCACATGGACCCCATTGGCTGGGGATGGGCTCACAGCTCACTCTGCCTTGCTGGGTCTCAGTACTTTTATCATGAAGCTGCTTGGGGTTCCTGCAGTGTGGTGCATGGGGGACACACGAGGACTCCCTCATGACCTGTGTCCCCTGGAAGTGGCTCTGCACAGCAATGATAATGAGCAAAGACCTAGTTACCTATAATTCTGAAGTAGGGCCTTCTGAAATTTCTCCTTGGCTTTTAAAATTAAGATTGTGAAAAAAAAAAATTAAGATTGTGGGGGCATCTGGGTGGCTCAGCCAGTTAAGCATCCAACTCTGGATGTTGGTTCAGGTCACCTCTCAGGGTTGTGAGACTGAGCCCTGTGTCGGACTTGATGTGCAGGGGACAGTCTGCTTGAGATTCCCTCTCTCCCTCTGCCCCTCCTTCCCTAAAGATAAGTAAAAAAAAATTAAGATTGTGCACAAAACATTTCTTATACAAGTGCTCTCAGGGCAATTTTTGAAAATATCTGACACACCTCTGGGAGATAAATGTGTGTGTATATTCACACGTGTTTTGTGTATGTGCCTATGTGTGTGAGCGTGAGTATGCATGTGCCTGTCCATGACTGTCCGTATGTGTGCTTGCATGTGTGAGTGCATGTATGTTTGCAAGCGTGTATGCAAATGTGTGCTTGTGCACCATGTAAGTGTACGTGTGCATGTGTGTGATGGTGTGTATGTGCATATGCATGTAGATTTGTGAATGTGAGTGGTGTATGTATGTGAATGTGCATGTGTGTGCATGCTGTTGGGTTGGGTGGATTTAGCTGCATATTCTGGCTTCATGTAGTTACTCGTGAACAAAATCACCTCACAAATATGAATTTAAATAACGCAGTTTTATTGACGGGCTGTCAGGAATGATGACATAGCTCCTGCAGGAGGGGAGCGAGTCCTCGGGAATGCTTGTGATGTTCTAACTTCGGCAGTTTGGGTTGGATTCAGGATGCTCAGAAGCAGGATGTGATCCTCTCTGAGAGGCACCACGCACCTGTTCATCTTCCACCTGCAGAACACCTCCAGGCTCTTGGAGGCGTTCTGTGGCATGACAGTCGCCGCTGGAGCCATTTGGAGGAGTCTGTCCCTCCATAATCACCATTTCCTCATGCCCATGTTCCAATGTTGGAAAGTTCTGGGGATGGCTGAGGAAATCTGGAACTAAGACAAACCACTGCAAATCCTGCCTTGGTGTTGAGCCTTTGGGGTGGATCATTCCAAACGCTCTGCTCTTCACACCACCATTCCGCTGGGGTTTGCAGATTTGAGATGTGGCCAGAGGAGTAGTTTCTTCTGTATTAAGTTCAAGTCTCCACTGCTCCCAAAACTGTCAGACGAGCCTCCAAGGAAAGATGGAGCTAAGGTCCTCGTCAAGCAGAGAAAGGATCTTTTTTTAATAGTTAGAAATAAATGCAGCATCAGTGCTGTCCCGTCGTTGTTGAGCCCAGCTTTGTCCTCATTACTGAAGAACCGGCACCTTACTGTTTGCTGTGGGAAACCAGAGAATCAAGGGCACTGGCAAATTCAGGAGATGCCATCCATCCCTCTGTGTGACCGCGGGGGCCATTCGCAGAGCGGGACATTGGCTAGCAGCAGCAAAGTTCTCATGCCAGTTACGGGATCCTGGCTGCCTAAGGCTCCTGGTCGTAGGCAGTTAGCTGAGCACCACTGCCCTGGGTGTGCCTGTGAGCACAAGGGTGAAAGGGGAGTTCTCTGAAATCCTGTCCTTGAAGTCTCATTCCTTGTGGTGTGACCTGAGGATGCTGTGCATGTGCACCCACAGACGTGTGATGATAATTATGAGGGCTGCGAGGTCAGTTGCTGGTGTGCTTTCCCGCTCCTCGTGCCTGTCAGGGAGGAGGGTCCGGTGGGCAAGCTTGGGACTGCACGTTGTTGAGGTCCTCCCCTGGGCACGGACTCTCCTCTGCAGATGAATTCATCCACATCTTTCTCTATGATGAGGGTTACAGGTGTGCTCACACCCAATTGAGTGTGTTCCTGCACATGTGTGTAAACTATACTATATATGGCAGTTAATTGTCATTCTTTGGGGGATGTTCTGTAGGTCACCATGAACACTTATCTGCCAATGCTGAATGGTTGCTCTTGGGGCAAATACAAGGTTAGGTTCTTGGTGAAGGCAGAGCGGGGTCAGGAGCTCAGGGGCCCCCAGCGTTCCAGATGTGCTTCAGCAGCAGTTTGGCGATCTTGGAGACCTCACTGCCGTCTGCACGGTCTTTGTGATGCTGCGAGCAGGTACGACCTGGAGAACCAGAAACACTTGGCTTTGATCTTCATGAACCTTGCTGGGAGTTTACCCGTGTTCTTTCTCATCACACTGGTGCATTAAAAAAAAAATTTAGCTCCCCCCTAATTCTTTCTTGATTCTGCGTCTTCTCCATTCTGAACGAACATTCGGTGTGATTGTAAACAAATATTTTGCACTGAAAGAATAAGAAAAACATAGAACTATTAACATCTGTAGGTTCAATCGATCTCACATTATTGTTTAGATGTAAGTCTAAGGGGCAGGTGTGGAAGACAGCGGGCTTACTTTTAGTTGACTTATATTCCTGCTAATGACACAATGGATTTTCCTGTTAGTTTGTTATGATTTTTTTTATTATTGGCATTAGCATTAATCTCCAAGAAAATGAATATAAAATAGGAAAAATGTCCTGGCCCCATCGGCAGTACATTATTTTCGAGAACCCGGTTCCGCAGCATTGAGCGGAGCCACTTCCATTCCATTCACATTCAATCACGGGTTGTCTTCTGTCTCCCTGGGCAATTCCATAACTCTGATATTGACCTTAACTGAAGTCCTTTGTTTTGTACCCTAACAGCCCGAAGCATTAAAAATGCGTGTTTACTTAATTTGTCCTGGCATGCAGTGTAATTACAAGCAGTTTGTTTTCTCTGTTGTAAAATATGGTCTGGAGAAGGAATAAAGTAATGTGGAAAATTAACATTGTGATGTACTGTATAGTGAAATAACACTAAACCACTACGCGGTGGTAGTACTGGAGGTGCTGTTGTGCTGTGTTCGAGAGCAATAAAGAATTAAATGCGTCTTTCTCAACTATATTTGCATGATTTTCAACTGCAGTAAAATTAATCTGATCTGCCTCTGAGAACAAACAACAACAACAAAATCAAAGACCCCACAGAGTCGAGTGGTGCTTTTGCAGCTTTGAAATTCTGTTTCTGTATTTGTTTTAATGGGATAAATTGGAGAGGAGGGATCTTTGGCCACGTCCCCAGGGGCCGGGGGCTCGTGTGGAACGCTGGGTCCTCAGGGGCTCTGACAGGTACGTCCTGTGGGCTAACTTCAGGGCAGGTGGGCCCGGGTGGAAGTGGGGTGTGGGCACAGAGCACCCCGTGGACTCAGTTTCCCGGTTGCTGGAGTGGGCTTGCCAACTTGGCAGAGTTCTCTGCTTCTCTGTCTCACTCTTGCTGCAAAACATTTTGTGATCCTCTGTATGAAGGACACTGTATAAATAATAAATCATACTGAATCATTTACCAAACTTCCAGTGATCACAGGAAGAAACATAATAAGCCTCTCTTATAACCAAAGTAGCAGATTCACCCAGGTGCCCCGGGGGCAGGTCAGGACAGGGTCTGTGCGCGGGAGGTGTGTGTGGCTGCACGCGTGTGAAGCTCAGCTCCTCTTATGCACTTGCTCCTCTGCTCTATTTGTCAGCTTGAACAAAGCAAGGGAGCAGAACCTCTCAGACACCGGGGAGTGACCAACACCGTCCCCGCACTGCCCGCCTTCTCTGGGTGACCTGCCTGAACCCACCCGTCCTCACTGCAGTGTGCTTTTAGAATGGGCTTGCTTTAAACACGGGCCTTTAGGGGGACGACTGAGGCCCTTGGTACCGGTGTTTGCTCTGGAATGACAGTCAGTGAGCTGTGTGCAGAGGCCCCCCTGGGGAGAGAGCAGCCCCCATTCCCCTGAGCTGTGTACCTCCACCCTTGGGCTCCCCCTGACCATTCTCAGGAAGTGCGGCTGGCCACCAGGGAGAAGGGGTCCTTTAACGACAGCCAAGGAAACAAAATCCACTGAACCAACTGGTCGGTGGGAGGAAAATCATTACGTGAGGTCAGGCTCAGCAAATATCTTAAGAATAATTCCTCCTGTGATTCATGACCTTTTAGGGATATAATCGATAGCATTAAAAAAATGGCATCAGCCAGTCAGCTGGACGGCTCTTCCTGGCGGGAGTGAGCTGCTTGTCTTGGTAATGTTTGTGTTGTGTCTGCTCATCTGCAATAACCCTGATTGGGCCGGCCTCGCTCCTGCCTCTCTCCATCAACCGGGGAGACGCCCACATGCCTGTGTCTGCTCCCTGTCTGCTGTTTCACCTGGGGCGGGGGGTGGTGGGACAGGCCAGCAGGCGTGCCCCTTGCCCCCGGGGTGCTGGCTGGACGGAGCCTCAGACACCATCAGCATGCTGCGGTCACAGCCCCATGTTTCCTCAGATTCTCACCAGACGGGAACCGGAGAGAAAACTGGGCAATCTCCCCACCCCAAGGTCATCCTTGGGAGCCTAGGAGAATGGGCTACGTTGATTGTTCCCCTGACCTTGTCTCCGCGTGTGGCGTGTGTTTGCTGGGAGCCCCAGTAGGTGTGTCTGTGTCATGCCCTCCGGTGTGTGGCGGTCAGATGACGCAGCAGGTGTGGAAGTGCTTCGCTGCAGGCCCCACAGGGCTGGGTTCGTCCCTCCTGGACGGGCAGTGGGAAGTCACACACCCCAGGTGTGCTGCCTCCAGGGCAGGAGGAGGTGGGCACCTGCCTCAGTGGCTGAACAGTACCCCCCCAGACACCAGATCTGAGTTCCTGCTTCGAGTCCTTCCCTGTCCTCACCGCCATCGGCATGACCTTGATCTCCATGGGTCTCCTGGGGACTGGGGCATCCTTGCACAGATTTCTGGGGCTTCCCAACATCTGGAACGGGGTCGGGCAGAGCGGAGGCACGGAGTGAGAACCTGCCGTGTGAATCTGTGAGCTCCCATCACACACTTTCCAGGGCAGGCAGTGTCTGGAGCTGTGGGGGCATCAGTGCGACGTCCTCTGAACCCTGTGTCCACTCTCCTCCCCACCGCCGATGAATGCTGCTCCTTTCTGGGCTCCCATTCTCAGCTCAGGAGTCAGAGCAACTGTTGGCTCAGTGTTCGGGCCAGTGTGACTGTCAGTGGCATGTGGGCCCCTGAGTGGTCCTGCAGGGTCACCGTCTCAGCGAACTGGCTCCCCAGTGTGACCCCCGGCCATTGCCTGGGCGCTGGGGGACAGACTGGCGTAAAGGGTCACGTTCCCGTGTGTATGTGTGTGTGTGTGTGTGTGTGTGTGTGTATGCGCATACGTGCGGGAGGTGCGGGGAGCGACAGCAAGGGGCTCTTCCAAACCGTTAGGGCCCGGATGGATCAAAACCCGCAGGAAGGGAGAATCTGCCCTCTCACGTTTGGTTGGGATGTCTGTCTCCTGTCCTCGGACACCGGAGCTCCTGGTTCCCAGGCTGGAATGTCACCTGCAGCTGTCCTGGGTCCTGGCACGAAGCACCAATCCTGGGACTTCTTGGCCTCCGCAGTCACAGTCCCCCCAGCAGCTGTCCGCGTGTCTCCACCTGGGCCTCCCAGTTCAGCTCTGTTTTTCTGCGGAGCCCTGACAGACACCCGGCCGTCTGCTCCGCCTTGGATGGGGCTCGCCCGGGTGTCCTGGTGCAGGCATGGACGGCGGCTTCATGCTGAACCATGAGGCCATCACACATGTCTTCTGGCTACTGACCGTTTGACAAGGATTTTAGGTTTCTTGGCACAGTGTGGAAGGGGGTTTATCTGCACCTTTGGCCACTCCTCGGTGGCATGGTCCCTAAGTCAGCGGAAGAAAACGTGAGTTTCTTGCATCAAAGAGACAATGTCTCTTGGCATGTTGCTTATGCTCTGTGACTGAGGGCACTTCCCTCCTCCCCACTCGTGGACACTTTGTGTCCCGGAGCCGCACGCAGTGAAGGGCACTGCCATGTTGGTCCTTCTCATGGAAGAAGGACCCCTGCTGCCCTGGGTTAACCTGAGGGCACCTGGGCTTTCTGAGACGCCACAAACAGAGCAGGTGCGTGACACAGACACTACTCCCGCTTTGGCATCCAGGGCACAGTCAGAGGGACTCGAGGGCAGCCACGTCTGGGTGTGCATGAGGTTATTCCAACACACAAAGTCTGCACCTGGAGCGTGTGAGCAAGTCAGAGCTGGGCGGTTAGGCCATCCATTTCCTATGCCATCCTGGCAGCGCCAGAGAGGCCCGGTGGCCAGGATCTGCTTCAGGGATGGGGCACCTTGATCCCTTGCCCCTCAGCTCCGGTCCTCCCATGAGGTAAAGCTGGAACCTCATGATTGCCTCTGGCCCACAGACGATGAGCGGCTGTCAGGGTCCCTCTGGGGTCAGCAGGTGACACACTGGGGCACCGGGTTCCCCTAAGGAGGAGCAGCAGTTGGAGAAGCCTCCTGAGCCCCCGGGGAGACCCGCTGAGATTGGAGTAGGTTTGTTCCCACCGCACAGCAGCGCCCACCTTGACCAATCCACGTATTTCACATTTTGCCTTGATTGGTCCTCCCCTATGTTCCACGGAGACGCAGATTTCCCATTTTATCCCTGAGAGCCACTCTGACTTAAATTTGCAGGTTGTTTCAACTCAGGTCACTCTTGTCTGATAGAGTCCATGAGGATCCGGTGACTAGCTGGCCCTTTGTCCATGTCCCCGTGGCGAGTGGATAGATTCCTGCCGTGACCAGCTTTCTGCATCAGCCAGATCGGGTCACCCCCATTGACTGTCCCCCCGTGGGCCTCCTGCATGGCCCGTCTGCACACAACCCCTTGTAAAAGGCAATGCTCACTCTCAGCCAAATTAAAAAGGGGGAATTTGTGAACACAGATAAAGCTGGGCATACTGGTTCCTGTGGGGTCCCCGCCCCCAGGACAAAGCATACCTTCCCCAGCGTGGGGATGTTAGATGTGTCCCAGACACACCCCCAGGAATCACCCCAAAGGTCACAGCGTCTCCCTGGGGTGGCACCTCTAGTGACCGCAGACAGTGGGCTAGACCGCAGGAGCCGCTGATGGAGGGCCCCCTCCCCCCAACCTTGTTCAGGGAAAATGCTGAAGGGTGAGCCTCCAACGTGCCTTCAACCCCCCTCTGCCTGGTCCTGACTTGACCCTGCAGGGGTGTCCTGAGGGCTCGCCCCCGAGCCTGCAGAAATGCAGTTGCACTGCTCGGATGGAGGTTCTGTGGAAAGGGAGCTTGATTACTGTGGGCTGCCTGTGGATGTGTGTGCACATGCATGCATGCGAGTGTTCATGTGTACACACAAGCAGGGCACAGATGAAAGTGTGTGCACATGCATGCACATGTGTTCATACAAGCAGAGCATAGATGAAAGTGTCTGCACATGCATTTATGTGTATGCATACAAGCAGGGCACGGATGAATGTGTGTGCACATGAACGCATGTGTGTTCATGTGTGTATGTGTTCATGTGTGCACACAAGCATGCACACACATGAAAGTGGGTGTATGGGGTGCAAGCCTTGTGAAAGCGTGTACATATGGGTATGCACATGTGAGTGTGCATGTGTGAGAGCCGGTTGTGATACAGGTGAGGATTACCTCACAAACCAGAAGTTTGACTCCTCCTTGGGCTCTGGTTTGAGGTCAGGGTGAGTGTCGGTGTCCTGCCTCAGTTTCTCTCAGGGAGCTGAGAGATGTAGATGGCTCTTGTCAGCTGGTGTGTGTGGCTCTGGAGTCTGAGGTCTGGATCTCAGGGTAGGCATCCTGGGCCTCACCTGAAGGCAATTTCCACCCTACCTGGTGGGAGTAGGTGGGGTGGGTCATTCTCTCTCAAGCCTCTTGTGTTTTAACAGGAGCTGGAATCGGGGGTTTGCAGATGTCGCTGTGGTTGCAGGGGGAGCACCCATGCACAACTCCACCACTGGAGGAGATGGACCGGCTATGGTGTCTGGACCTTGCGGGGTGACCCTCAGCCCTAGGAGTAACACTTCAAACCCTGCTGGCCAGCAACACTTGGCTGACGGATTCTGATGGTGGGGCGGTGAACTGTCCTTGGGGCACTGGCCAGTATAAGCGGGTTGTCATCTTTGGTTCTCTAGGCACCCTGGGTGGTGGCATCACTGGACTCATGCTCACCGGAAAGGGCAAGGTGGCTAGGGGTGGCTTCCGGCTTGCACAGCGAGGAGGTGTGTAAGCAGCCTGGGGCCCTGCCTTGCTCCCTTCCAAGTGACAGCAGGGTGGGGACAGGTCCCAGGTGAGAACCACCAGGACTCAGCGCAGGAGCTAGAGTCCATGGCAGTTATGGCAGGAGGAGGCCCCTGAGTGTCTCGCCTCCTCCGTCCATGGGCCAGGTGTCCACGGGCTGCACCTCGCAGGGACCGCAGTGCATCCCCTGGGCTGTCCAGCATCACAGCTGTGATGTGGGAGATGAGGGCCTGAGCAGGGACGTGTCGTCAGGGCGGCATGGCTCCTGGGTGAAGGGGAAGGTGCTGGCCCCTCAGCAGTGTGGGGGCCGGTGGGGCTGCCCTCACCTGTGATCCTAAAGGGGGTGGGACTCCACACTTGCACTTGCTCTCCGTGGCCACCAGCGTCCCCATCTGATGTCCCCCAATGGGAACTATGGACTGCATTTGATATGGGAGCCCACCAGCCCGGTGCTCGAGCCACGTTCAGGAGGACAACCTGTAAGGCCTGTGCTGTGACGGGGGGTGGTCACATGCCAGCAGGAGGCCATGAGATTTCATTACTAGTGTTTATGCCACTTCCTGATGATACCCTGTAGAAGTGGTACTGAGAAAATAACTTCACATTCAGTGTACATTGTTCAGCTTGGATTTTATAACTCAAACTGCTTTAGAGAGATTGACCCCCAAAAAAGAAAACAAATCAAAAAGTCATCACGATGAGAAGATGATGCCTTGTGTTCGTGTTACAAACCTGATGTCCCCATGAGGCATTTCGGGGACCACCTCAGAGATTTGGCTGTTGATCCCCCGAACAGTTTATTTGGCAAGAGAACTGGTATTTGGCACCTATTGGAAACACAATAAATATATTCCCAGGCAAGTGCAACATATAGACCCTGAGCCGAGGTGAGACATGAGAGCACCACCGAGCAGGCGGGGGCTTGAGTCTGTGGTAGATAAGATGCAGCTGCCGGCTGAGGATGTGGCATAGGGCTGGGCACTCAGGAAGCTCCCTTGGGGAAGAGTCATCACCGCGGCACGGAGACCTGGGCCTGGTCCTGAGTCTCAGTGGAGACCAGGGGCTTGTGCAGTGGGGACAGGCGAGGTCACGCTGTGGAAACACGCAAGCCGGTAGCGCCAAGCTGTACTCTCCTCTCCTCTTCCCTGTCCTTGGGGGGCTGAGCCACCGACCGGGCTGCCCCAGGCCCCGTGGACACAGCACATGTGGGAGACAGGGCGTGGCTCTGCAGGAGAGTGAGCGTGTGGGAGGTGTAATGTCCACCGTGATGACTCTACAGGTCCTAGAGGCTGAGGCCTGGATGGAGGGGTTGGGTGGGTGAGGAGGCGGTTCCCAAGGTGGCCCTGCTGAGTCTGCGGGTGGCAGCCAGAGTGAGGGGCGAGCAGTGGTGGAGGGACGGGCGTGGGCTCAAGTAGAAGTGAGAATATACGAGTCCAGAGCAGCGAGTGGAGGGCTGTGCATGGGGCCGGGGGCCGAGAAAGAGGGTCCAGGGCTTGGGGCGCATCCTGGCTTGGTGGAGCACTGGGTTTGCTGGAGTTGGCTGAGGTGCAGCTTCTTGATCCCCCATGCTGAGGCGGGATGCATTTCTAACCATTAGCAGCGACCCTGACATCCTGACCCTGACCGATCCCTGGTGTGGAGGGGGGTCAGTCTCCCGGGGGGCTCTGCAGGGTGAGGAGCCAGGAATGAGGCCCCCGTGGGATCCTGTGAGCTCACTTCTCCCTCTGCAGGCAGGGGGCAGTGATGCCAGTGTGGACCCCTCCTGCCCTCAGCTGCACACAGTAGATGTTCAATAAATTCACCTTGCTGCGGCCAGAAGGGTTTGGTTGGGTCTCCAAAGGCCTGCGAGCTTCTGTGCCTTTGTGATGCTTCTGTAGCTAACAGAATCTCACAGCCAGTTTAGCTCATTTTAAGAAGCATTGATATTTCCTGTACTATAATTTACCCCACATTAACTTAAACATTACGGGGCCTGTTTTTGGATACGCATGTGTAACTCTCATTAACGCTAATTAGGGACCGCGTGCAGGCGTCAGAAGCAGGATATCCCTGTGCATCTCTCCATGTCATGAAGACCAACCTCCCGGGGGGGGAGGGGGGATCAGCAGGCTCTGCCTCCCGTAAGGAGGTGCCAGCTCTGGGTTTCAAAGGGGCTGAGGGAGCTGCTGGGCATCAAGACCAAATCAAAGATCACGGCAAAAATGATCCGTAAGGACTCATGATGGAATTGGATATCACAGAGGAGCTGTGATATCCATGCTTTGCTAATTCATGATTATGGAAATCTTTTGGGAGGAAGAAAAATATTTTTTGAATTTAAGCAACAAATCTAGTATTATCTTCACATAACTAATGCACTGCAGAGAAAATCTCAGTGTAAACATAAAATTTTTTTAATGTCTACATATAGTTTCCAGTGGAACATGCATCACATACTAACTGGCCAGCAGAATTCACAGAAGAAGCCAGGGACTCACGTGCCTGGATGGGAATTATTGCCTGTAAAATAGTGAGAGAGGCTTTCCGTTTAACAGCAACATGAAAATGCGTTGTGAGTGGACTGCCACCATCAATTATACTCATATAAATATTTCAGGATTCTCCCTTTAGCCAGAATGTGATGTCAGCTGCACGAGGAGTAACAGAGTCTGTTTAAAATTGTCAATAAACTGCGCGGAAGAGGCCTGTGGCCTTGGCTTTCCTTTCAGCTCATGGACACTGAGACATTTGGAAATACCATTTCCCCTTGTTTTAATCCACGTGGAGACGTTGGTCTCCTTCCTCTGTGCCCGACAGACGCGCCTTGGACTTTGTGATGGGGGCCCGTGGCCCTTAGCGGGCCTGCAGGCAGCGGCTTTGCTGGGGGGGTGAGTGCAGGCACCCACCTTCTGTGTAGACGGAGGCTCTTCTGAGTGTCGATCTGGGGGTCATCTGCCCAGTGTTGGGAACACGATCGCTGCGGGGTGGCTGTGGAGCGGACCTGGCAGCACTGCCCAAGAAGCAAGGCCCATGGGCTCCAGCGGTGGGAGGCGCCTGGACCAGATGCCCGCAGGTGCCCAGTGGAGGCCCCGGGAGCCCAGGACATTGCCGCCTCTCATGGCCAGAGTCTGGCAGCCTCAGGTGCTAAGGGCCTGTTTGAAACATGCTTGTGAAGGTCCTGGGAGGTGGCACGTTTCTCAGCCGCCTCCTACCCCAGCCCTTGTTGCATCGGGGTTTCTCACATCGTCAGTTCCAGACTCTCCCCTCCTGCAGCTTGAGGGGCATGGCTCCGACCTTCTTCACGGTGGAAAGACGGGCTTCTGTGGCTGCAGGTAACCTCCCCCTGGGCATTGGGGCTTCTGGTCTCACCTTTGCTGCCACCATCGTATGGAGCCCTGGCCTCCCGCGTGGAGGGACCCGAGCTGGGATGCGTTCGTGGAGACTCAGGTGTGTCTGACTGCCATCCTGAGGCGGGACGGCCTGCGGTGTTTGGTGGCGGCACCAGAGAGAGTCTGCTGCAGGGACAATCTCGTCACCGCTTGAGGAGGCGGAGGCTCGGGGCTCTTCTTGGCAGGCTCCTTCCCTTCAGCTCTGTGTTACCCCACAGTTCCTCTGGGATGAAGCCCGTGGCAGGCCTTTCCTGCAGTCGCCCTGAAGAGACTCTTAGCAGGTCAGTCTGTGGCGGCATGAAGCTTTCAGCTGCTTTAAAAAAATTCTGGAATACTTTTAGACTCACAGAAAAGTTGCAAAGACTGCAGAGTCTCCATGTGCCCTCCCGGCTCCTCCTGGTGCTCACACTGTGCGTGGCCAGGCACGGGGCCGTCCACCTGCAGGCTGCACCAAGACCCTACCTGCATTCCCAGGACTTCCTCTGTCTGCAACAGGATCTGGGCCAGTCTGTGGCCTGTGAGCTCCCTTGGCCTGTGGCTTTCACGGCCTTGACAGGTCTGAAGAGGACTGGCTGCTTACTTTGTCGGATTTTGTGCTTCGGTCTGAGTCTGTGTGACGTTTCCTCCCGGCTCAACGGAAGTCACGTGTTTCTGGCCGGAGTACCAGGTGAGTGCGGTGCTATCGTTGTTTCCAGGGCATCCTATCCAAAGGGATATAGTGTCAGCCAGTCCTGCAAAAGACATCACTTGGTGAGGGGGGTGACTGGTGAGGGCATTTTCCTTTGTGATTCATAAATGCCGTGGGGACGGAGTGGTACCCGAAACTACCAATGTCCATTTCCTCCCCAAACCGGCATGCGTCACCTTCAGCATCTCATCTGCACCAGCCTGGTGGAGCATCAGGATGGCGGGGTCCCTGTGCCACCTGCCCTCCCCTCATCTCCCTTTACATTGCACACACAATCCCACCATGGGGACAGAGAACCTGCAGGCGGCCCCACATGGATCGACACGCTTTGACGGCTGGAAATGTCTTTTTTTTTTTTTTTTTTAACCAGGATTTATCCAGCAAATATTCATGTATCTGGTGTTATTTTGTCATTTTACGTTCTTTTGAGTTCATGGCATTTTTCTCATGCACTACTTTGTACCCTTCCCACTCAATAATGCAGAGGACAAGCTAGAGTCCATTTAAGTGGACTTAAGACTGTTGTCCACTCACAGCATACCTTGTGATTTGGAACCAGGCATCCGCCCACATTCTCTGAAATAATCACAGGAAATGTCACTCTGAGTTCATGGATTTAAGTCAGATGGTGGAAAAGAAGGCCGACAGAGCCGAAATGATGAGCGGGAGCGGCTAATTGAGAACCGGCAGAGACAAGTAAGAACTTTTGGTAAAAACCATCTTTACAGGCACGACATGTCCCCACTTTTCCTAAAGAAATGACACATGGATATTAAAGAATATTTTTGCAAGAGCAAGTAATTCGGGTGTGTGTTCTTATGCATATAAATGTTTTACTGCCCCGTAGCAGCTGTGTTAGCCAAGAAACCAAGATAGTTCTTCCTAAGCTTTAAATCAGTTGTTTTATAGAGCACAGAGAATTTTTATTATAACATAATTCTGTACATAAAATATCACATTAAAAGAAGAAGATAAAATTTTGTACTTTCATTCTCCATTAATTTGACTGAAAACAATCGCAAAGAAATCTAACCAATCAGAGCCCTCCGTTGTGAAGCCTGTGGGATGTGAAACCCAGAAATGGGAGGCAGCGAGGGAGGCCTCGGTGACCTGACCCCAGAACCACCGTGGGGGCTCAGAGGCTGCAGTGGGAAGGTCATGTTGACTGTGAGAACACAGCTGGTGGCAGAAGGGGTGTAGCCAGCGTGGCTTCGTCAGAGGTTAGAGGTTGTCCTGGACAGGCCACATGTCCCCTGACCCTGCAGCTGGGATGGCGGCTGCCAGGGGCTGGAGGTGCCGGGCTAGATTGTGAGGTTGGCTCAGACAGGCTGCCAGTGCCTGGCTCGCTGGCCTTGACCATCTTCAAGAGCCACTTTCAAGCCCGAGGCAGGTCCCGCTGGAGCCTGTCCTGTCCCTCTGGGGCCCATGCTGCAGGTGCATCCCGCTGGCCCTGCTTCCCTATGTTCCCAGGGGAAGTTCCCAGGAGCAGGCACCTGATCAGCCTCCTCACACCTCAGTCTGCTTCCTGGGGAGCCAGGAATGTGGGCTGATGACAGGTGGAGGAAGCACTCAATTTTTTTAATATCCCCAAAATGCCTTATAAAGAACCCAGTCTCTGCTCCCTTATATTCTGAGTATATTGTAAACAGGTCAAAATGATGTGTTTTACCTGAAACCATGAGGGGGACCAAAAAAAAATCAAGGTCCATCTTTTTAAAAGGTGAGAATATCCTGCCTTGTGCGCACACACCTGTTCTGGTGGCTTCAGCTCACCTGATGCTCTCGTCAGACAGCCTCAAACGTCTCCATGCCTTTGAAAACCCAGCTGTCTAGATAATGAAAACTTCCTATCCTACTTTTCTGCCACTTGGATGATGGATAGCAAATAAATTCTCTGGAGGGCCAGTCCTTCGGGCACACACCTGTTGTCTTCACCGTGATGCCACCCTCCTGGAAGTCCCTTCTGATGCCTCAGCACTCCTGTAGTGGGGGGGACAGCGAATTTTACACAAAGAAAAGTTTAGCTGAAATGTTAAGTCAGTACTTTGGAGGCTGCACCCAGAGAATGCCTAGAAACCTGGGTTTGGAGGCTTGGAAGAGGGAGGAAGCTGGGAATGGAGGGGAAGAGTCTGTGAGTCAAGCTTTACCTGGAGCCACCACAGTGCCTGCTGCACCGTCCTCACTAGGGGAAGTGGGCATCTGGGACTCACAGGGGAGCCCACAGAGGCACCCGTACACGCTGTGAGCCGTCCAGAGTCTTAACTCATCCAGACACGGCAAGCTGCAGGCAGAGCACTGGCACCAACTCCTTTTTAGTTTCAGGTGCCATGGTTCTACCCCGTGGTATAGACATAATGACTGAATAAGGCTCCATTTCTCTCAATGGCCAGTTCTAGTTACGAGGTGACTCTACAGGGTTCAGTTCCTGTGGGCTGAGGCCTACATTCACTCTTAAGCGCAGACTGTACTCCTTTGCATGTGCACCGTGACCCTGGATGAGCACCTGGGACGCCTTCCAAATGCTCCCCTGTCAGTCTCACCCCAAACCCGTTATCCACACTTCCCTGTGGCACTTGCCATTTCTCTGCATGCTGTCGTGGCTGGTGGCTTTGGTCTTCCCTTTTCCAGACCTATGCTCAGCACAAGGCTGTACATTTGTTAGGTGTTCGTCTGTTAGGAGGATGGGACGCACTTTGGAATTTGTAGGCAAATGTTCTAGGGTTCCTGAGCGGGAGTGGTTTTTGTGAAGATGTATTTATTCCTTAGAAAAACATTGAGCAATGTGTGAGCAGGATATCTGGTCACTCAGTGTATCATGTGCACCATTGTGATCTCACCAGCGAGTATGTGATGCTCCAGGCTTGCCAGCTATGCGGCTGTGGGTGACTTTCTCTCCCAAGGTCGCACAGTGCGGAATGGTGGAGACCTGACATTGTGCTTCACCCACTGGACACAAATGCGCTCCAAGCCGAAGCTCATCCTCCTCTTTACCAATCAATGTTGTTTATAAATGCTTTTATTAATCGCTCTAGACTCCCTATTGCTGTTTTCAAGCTACCCTCAGCAGCATTCTCTGGGAGGCCCCATTCCCAGACTTGCTGAACTCACACCTCTGGCCCCAGGTCCCAGAAGTCTGCATTTTAATTTTGCTTCTGGTGGTAAGTCTTATGCACAGAAAGACATGGGTACAAAAGGCAGCAGCCCCACTGAATTTTTTTATACTACTTTTGATGAGAATGAGAGGATCTTGAAAGGGATAGGTTTGCAGGTTGGGTTTTTCTAGCCATAGTGCAGAGCCATTGTTGGGCAGATTGTCTACACGGGGGCACATCTCATGGCTCCCCTGCGTCGTGGTAGGCCTGTGACACCAGTTTGGGCTGAAGTTGGTGTTAGTGGGATTCGGGGTGAGGCAAATAAGGCTACCCACCTGCAGACAGTGGGAGCCAGGGTAGTTGCAGTCGTCGCCGAGTCCTCCGAGCTGTCCTCCCTCCATGTGGCAGCGCGGCCCTGGAAAGTGGCTGCAGCCGGAGCTGTTCTCCTGCGCCCACCCACACGTGCTCATGCCTCCAGCCGCCACGGAGCACATGTGAGTATCAGGGAGCCCATGGCTCTGGCTGAGGCGGGAACCGCACAGGGGCCTTCACCAGCTTTCTCATTTGTTGGCTGAGTGGAGTCCGCGGCCCTGGGGGTGTGCGCCCCCAGATGGTGAGAGCTTGCACCCCGAATGAACAAGTGGAGGGCGGAAGGGGCCTGGTGACCAGGAGAGGCCACACAGGACCTCAGCTGAGCAGCGAGCCCCGACGGCTCAGAGGAGCTGTGCGAGGGGCGGAAGGCATCCCCCTCCTCATTCAGTCCAGCTTGATGGGCTGCCAGCCTCCTATGGCGCTGGGTCGGCCGCCCCTGCTTGTCTTTCAATACCCCCCACTTTGTTGCCTCATCGAGTATCTTGGCTCCCCTGCATCCCAGTGACTTCCTACGCTCCGGGGAGATCGTTTTCTCTTTCCTCTGCTTGAATATGCAGTTTTGCAAGGCTCCCTGCCTGGCTCTCGGCATTCCTCTCTGCACTTTGTCACTTATGTCACTTATGTGTAAGCCTGGCCTCCCCCCGCGGGTGACCCCACATCTGCACATCCAGCCCGCACACCCCTCACGGCACTCCCAGCTCCCCGGTGCCCTGGGACAGCCTGATGGCCCCTCCATGTCCGCGTACGTCCCCGGCTGGACCCCCTCAGCGCTGATTTCAAGCACCAGCAGCGGTGAAGCTTGGTTTGGTGAAGAAAATGACCTCCTTGTATCTTACCAGAAAAATAAATGAAGAAGTATAAAGGAGTACGTTAAATATGGACTGTGCCATAAACCTCTGAATTATTTAAAATCTTTTAAAATGTTGTTTTCATGAGAAGCTTCTGTGAACACAGCTGTTTTACAGTGAGTGTGGTGATTGGAGGAGCTGCGTGTGCAGGTGGTGTGACACTTTGACATCTTTTACCGAGGTATCAATGACCGATGCTCAGTATGGATCTAGTGTACCAGAGTTCTCGGCCTTCTCGCTTACTTTCAATGTATCACAAACACTTTTGAAGAACAAAAGGAAGCATCAGGTTGTGATAAACCCACGGGGGTTATGACGTCTCAAACACACGTCATGGTTGAGATGGCCCCAACCCCCGCTGCCTGAGAGCACGCGGTGTGGAGACAGATGGTGTCGTGGTGCCGTGAACCGTGAACAGTGGGGGGAACTCTGCAGGCGTCACTGGCAAATTATTCTATGTCAATATATTGCATTCGAGAAGAAGACACCTAAAGTGTCTTCTGGAGACCAGAAAAGTTTCCTCTCTCGTGGAGAGAGTTTTTATGAACTATTTGATTTCCTAAGAGGGAAATAGAACATCAGAAACAAAACGCATTTTTCAGGATGGCTTCTTTCTAAAGACCTTATGTATTTCATTTTGCTATTAATTTTACTTTGGGCAAACTAACTGATGTTACGAATCCATTCTCGACATTCATTGCACATTATAATTAGCATTTTATCACCAAATTCCAAATTAAATATTGTCTTTGTTGGAAAATGGCTCCCATGCAGCCCCTGTTGCATGACCTACACTCCTTCTCATATAGCCTCTATTTCTCTCATTAAAAACCCAAAAAAGTCAGATTTATTTTCCATTGCTGTTTCTCGTTTTTCAAAGGGAAGTGCACCAGGGGACGATAAGTAGACTAACTTTCAGCTCTTTTCTTTTACAAAATAACACATGACCAGTTATTTTTAAAAGCAAAGAGTGGGAAACCATCTGGAGGACTGGGATGTGCAGTTTAGGGTGGGCTGCGTGGACGGTCTCCACATCCTCATCAGGTGAGAACCTCTGTTTGCAGTATCTTCTGTTTCTGTCTCCCTAGAAGCCACCTAGGCCAGATGCCACCTGCAATGCAGAAGAGCCCACCGACGGAAACACGATGGAGACCTATGTGCGCTCACAGGTTATGCTCTGGATGACGAAGACCTCACACCCTCCTGGTCACCCCATCTTCTCCATCTTTCCCACTTCATGCTCTGCCTGCCTGTGCTTTTCTGTGGATGTTTTGTGAAGCCAGCTGTTGGGAAGGAGAGCCAGATGCCTGGTGCTGGGGTGAGTGGACAGCCACGGGGCTCCCTGTGCTCACCCACGGCTGCTCCTCTCACAGCTGCTCCTCCCACATGCTGGAGGCCCAGTGCACCCTGGGAGCACGGACAGGTGGACCAGAGGGCTTAGCCAAAGAGGTGGTCAGAAGGGTGTCTGGGCATGATGAAGGCCCAGCCCACATTGGTGTCAATTGGGGTATGTGTACCTCAGGCCCCAAAGGGCTTACGTGATGGGAAGGTGGGGTTGATGAGCAGGAGAGGCTCAGGAACGTGGAACGGCTGGACTGTGCAGACCTCATCCCATCGCAGGACTGGGAGTGTTCCTGGGAGGGCACTTAGAAGCCACTGCAAGGTCATGGCAAAGGTGGCATAATGGGGTCTGTGGTTTGAAAAGATCGTGGCAGTCATGTGTGCAGGAGGCCAGAGTGGGCTCCAGGAGGCCAGTTAGGGGCTGTTGGGGTGCAGGCACCCGGGGGCACAAGCCTGGAATGTGGACATGGGGCCTTAGTGGGGCCTAGCATGGACGTGGGGGTGGTCGGGGCAGCAGTGAGCTCTGCTTGATGGTGGTGGTCCCATTCCTGAGGTGGGGGCACTGGGGAGATGGCAGACTGATGCAGGATGAAGGGACATCCAGGACGAGGAGATGAAGGGCCCTGGATGGACCCAGGACGAAAGACTTGGACAGTGACTGTGGTCGCTCTTCCCTGCACTCTTCCGCTGTCTTTGTCTCTCCCCACCCACACACATGCCTATACCTGCATGTGTATACACACATGGCGCATGTGCACATATACATATCTATCTGCACACATATACACACATACATGCACTTGCATATACACGTACACATAAACATATATCTCGATACACATACACATGCACATATAAGTATACACACATATACACATGTGCACAATACACATATACCCATATCTGCACACATAGTTACACATGCACACACGTATCTCTATGAATACGTACTTATATCCATACACACGCAATGCACACACACCTGTACACATACATGCACTTCTCTCTATACACACATGCACACACCTACACCTATGTGCACCTATACCCACACATGCATGATTCACACACACACACACAAGCACAGAGCCCAGGCTGAGCTTAGGTATGAGGGGTTAGTGTGAGTGTCCATGAGGTGAAGGAAGGAACCAAAGGATGACATGAACAGGAATTATGACTCTTTCGTTAATAAAATCCTGGGCTGTTTTCATCTTTTAGTTACACAGGTGTAGGAAGTAATAAATATTTAATGGACTCGAGGAGCCAGGAAGTAGCAGTTAAACAAGTTTATCTGTTGGTGGTCAAATAACATTAAATACCAGTCAGGGCGGGAGCCACCCCACAGCAAGGCTCACACCCCTGTTTCCAACCTGAAGGCAACAGTGTCGCTGGCTTCTGAATTTCCTAAACAATGCTGCTCTTTGGAACAATGTCTTCTTTGGAAGTTTTTTCTTTAATGTTAAAATACACATATTTGTCCTTGAACAAAATGTGGGCCTCATGCACAGTGGTGCGAACATTTAAAAAAAAATCACACATGGCCTCATAGTCTGTGTGTCCATGGGAAAGAATATTTTCTAATTGGAACTGTCTTGAAAAAATGCAAGCTTATGGTTTTTCTGGTTCATTTTTAGCTGCTCTAGCAGAGATGAAAAATATTTCTCTCTCATGACAGCTTTTTGAAAAAATACAGTGGAAACCAAACACAGAAGATGAGACGCACCTGCCCCACACCCGGAATTCCGTGCACTCTTGGTGCTGGACAGGGGCACTGGGCAGGGAGGGGCTCCCCAAGTCACACAGAGGTCTACTCCCCTCTTCCTGAATCCTTCACTTCTTCTCTCTTCCTGAATCGGGAATTGTCTTTTGTGACATCAGCGATTTCACTGGAAGCTGCCGTTGTCGGAGCATTTAGGGGAAAACACATGTTTGATGCAAGATGCGCACCTTGAAAGGGACTGAGCTGTCAAGGGTAAAATCAGGATGGACAGGGTCTCACCACTCTTTGAACTTTACCTGAGGAGCTTCTGGGAACATTGATTAAAATATCTAGCACCTCAATCGTTTAACAAGAACGTCATTTTGTTTTCTTAATTAAAAATTGCAAGCACATTTTTAGAAAAGTTGGAAATTGGGGACACCTCTAAAGAAGATCAGGAATCTCCCATTATTAAACGATCCTGAGACAACTAGGCTACCGTGTTGTGTACTCTGCCCACGGGCGACTGTATCTGAACCTCCATGCATGTCTCTACACCCCAACCCCCATCGTGAGCATTTTTGTGTGTGGCTGAACGTTCTTCATGAGTAAGTCTTCTGGGGTACGTGGTATCCCCTGGACGCGCGGGTTGCTGGCCTGCGGCATGAGAAAGAGCATGCATGCATGTGTGTCCCCTCCACCACGGCTGACTGATGCCTTGTCTGGAGCCAGATACTGGGTGCGGTGGGAGAGTTTGCGCCACAGAAATGTCAGTCACTACACATGAGCACTTCTCTTTTTCCTCTGAAGGGACGGTGGATCAGCCTGTGCCACACCCCTGATTCCATCATGCATGTGCAGCATGATTGACTAAGGTTCTGCTCTTCCTAAACACAGGATATTTCCAACAAGTTGCTATTGTTAAGCCGTGAAGGTCTCGTACAAACGTCATTGTCTATGTTTCTGGTTGTTTTCTTTTAAAGATTTTATTTATTTATTCATGAGAGAGAGAGAGAGAGCAGAGACACAGGCAGAGGGAGAAGCAGGCTCCACGCAGGGAGCCTGATGTGGGGCTCGATCCCGGGACTCCAGGATCACAACCTGGGCTGAAGGCAGGCGCTAAACCGCTGAGCCACCCAGGGATCCCTTCTGGTTGTTTTCTTGAGAGAGAATGCTGCGTGTGCAATCCTAGGTCCAGAGGGTAAGAGACTTGTGAGGGCCCTTGATACGCATTTTCACACGGCTTCCCAGAAAGGCTGACGGGTCTGTATCCCAGGGGCGGGGTAAGAGTATCTGATTGCCAAGTCGGAGTTTGCATCAATTACCACCATTTTAAACCAATCTTTGCTAATTCGGGGGGGCAAAACGACGTTTCATTGTTGTTTTGATCCGTGTTTCTGTTTTTAAGCTATTAGCAAAGGTGAACTTAAAAAAAATGTACACTGGCCATGTGTATTTCTTCTTCTGTGAGTTCTTCACATCCTGTGCCCAAGGGATTCAGAAAGAAAATGTGCAAGAAACCACTTGACGACCCTTTACAAAGTTCATGGGGTTACGGCTTATGAGAGGGGGGCTGACCCCTGCTCACGGGCTTTCTGTGCTGTGACTGCCCTGGAGCCGAGACACGGGCTGAAGTCTGTGGGCTGCGAGGTCTGTGGCCAGCCAGCCCGCGCTTCCCCAGGACCCTGGGTCCTCACCAGGCCTGTGTCATGGCTGTGGCGTGTGTGCGGGGTCCTGGTTATCTCAGGGGGAAGGAGCACTGTGTGCGGTGTCACATAGACACACCCCTTCATGGCGACTTTTGGGGGAGACCACAGAATGAGGACCTGAGTGTGCCTCCTTCTCTGGGGTCCTGGCCCTGAACCCTCATGTGTTCGCAGGGTGCCACGGGCGTGGCCCACGTGCAGATCGCAGGACGCCACGTCCTGCAGGTGGGTCTCTAGGGCTGCTGCAGCCCTGGGGTGAGGGGGATCCCGGGATCCCCGAGGTCCAAGAGGCCACTAGGTGCCCCCCCCCCACACGTCCACAGAGGTGATGTGGTTAAGAAGGGAAGAATGGTTGTTCTTCTCTATAATGACGAAGATGGCTTTTCCCAGTGGCTCCCAGTTGCTGGGCCATGGACACTGGTCACCTTGTCTGGATCCGCGTCTCCGTACCTGGACGGGTTGGTATTTCTCTGGCCTGGGGCTGCCATGAGGGGTGGTGAGCAGACCAGGTCTGGGATCTTCTGCTCCGAGGGTGGAACGTTGTAGAGCTCGGCCCGGCCGGCGCACCCCATGCAGCGTCTGAGCTGGCCCCAGGCCGTGCGGCGGCTCCTCCCTGTGATGAGCACGTGCGTGTTCTTCGGCCTGGCTGGCTCTCCCCATGCTAGGACCATTGCTCACTACCAGCTGCCCACTGTGCCATCAGCTGTCTCATGGGTTGGGCTTGGCTTGGGCACATGGGCGAGATGTGGCATGTCCTAGGGAAGGCGGTGAGTATGTCCTTGTCCATCTGTGGGAGAAACACCGGAGAGAAGCCTGGCTGAGAGGCGGGTACCTTGGGTGGACAGCTTGGAAGCTGCAGCGTCTGCGGGGCTGGCTTCACCTTCACTGCGGTCCCTATGGGGCTGGCACTTCCCTTCTGGTTTTAAAATGGGTGACTTCCAAAAACAAAAGGCACAAGTCTGTGCACTTTATGAGGGTGAAGCCTTTGGACGGGGGTGGGGGGAGTGCCTTCTAGAAGCTTCTGCACAGCCTAGGGCGTGTGCACGACTTCTCTGGAAGGATTTACCGTGGGTCGTGGAACCTCCAGAAGTTTGGTAAAGATGTTTGACTCTTGAAATGCTCAGGGAGGGGCTCTGGTCAATTTGGAAACAGCAAAAATAGGAACAGGTTCAATAACGTATATTCCCGTCAGCATCAGTCTTATCCAAACAGTGAGGTGGGTCAGGTTCTTCCACACAAGCTGGTGCAGTGTGATCATTAAAAGTCCAAACCCAAAGCAAACCAAACGTTAACTCAGGGGCTGAGATACCGTGTGGATAATTTGTGGAAAGTTTATGTGAACCACAAAGTATGTCCCTAATGTGCTAATCATTTATATGGAGAAAAAATGAAAAAACGCTTGGACTTCAACCAGGGTAGGTATTCCGTGCAACAGCTTTGTCATCAACATAAATGCCTAGAAGCTCTTACCTGAATCTTCCTGAAGTGGGTGCTGGTCTGTCTTTGGAACTCGTTAGGACATTCCAATTGCTGAACACAAGTACGTGCAGTGCCCACCCCGCTAGAAAACCCTCTCACACGTGCGGTTGTTTTGTGAATTCGTTATCTGCAGGGACGCGGCTTTGCCATCGAAACACTGGAGTCTCTGCTATGGCTCGGTGCACAAGCACATGCTGTAATTATGGGCTTTATAAGACAAATGTTATTTACCTATTTCAGATCATTGGGCAAATAATGATTTTAAAAAATTAGAGACTTTCCTTTTACGGCCCATACTGCTTGCTTGCATGGAAGTGCCTGATGTGGGGCCAGGGCTGCTCTCTCTGTCGGCAGCACAGACACGGGCACATCTGGCCCCTTCCCGTAACTAGGCTCCTTTCTTCTCTCAGAACTTTCTGGAAGCCCCGGGGCAGGAGCAAGGGGAGCCGGCGGGTGTCCCTGGGCAGAAGCAGTGGTGGGCTTCAGACCGCTCACCTCTTCAGATGTCCCTGCACCTCAGTTTCCACTTGGCTGGTTCCTGCATACAGTCCTGGTGGGGCGTGCGTGTCAGCATCTCTACCACAGAGGCATTTCCACAGGGACATGATTGTCTGGAATTTTCTGGAAGTGTGGTCTCTCCCATGGAGCAGTTGGGTCTTGTGGGTCTCTCAGCCAGCTCAGCTGTTGGGGAGAACGGTGTTCTGAGTTGGGCGGGGGGGTGGGGGTGTCCCAGGACGGCCTCCGTATTAAACACATATGTGGTAGCAGAGACAGAGGCACCTTCTCTTCTTGTCTTCTTGTTAAACTTTTAGTTGACATTGGGTTGTAAAGTAAGGATCGATGGTTACATTTAAAAATTCAGTATAAAGTTTATTTATTTAAAAAAATACATCCGGTTGTATAGCTTTGCCCAGAGATACACTGTGCGAGAAAGGGCCCATTCGGAGTTGAGCTCAGTGGCCAGCGTTGTAGTGGCAAAGGTCACGGCCACCAGCGAGCCACCCCACAAGGCAGAGTTCGAGGGCCCCTGGCCTTGGCATGTGTGCGGGGAGGCCAGGCAGTGGGGACAGACCTACCGCAGCTTCCCACTCTTCTGCTTTGTAAACGGCCCAGTGAGCTCTGGTCCTTTTGCAAAGCAAGGCAAGCTGTGCTTTCCTCTTGGCACCTGTACGGAGTGTGGGGCCCGAGGATGAGAACGGAGAGGACCTGGCGAGCGTCTCGTCTGAGCAGTGCACGTGTGGACAGGGCTGGCTGCCGCCAACCGGCCTGGTTACGCTCTCTGACCTCAGCCTCACATGTGAAGTGAGGGAGTCAAGCCACTGTATAGAAAGACTGAAGAATAGTTTTTTAAGATTTTACTTACTTATTTGAGAGAGAGAGAGAACCGGGGGGGGGGGGGTGGGGTGTAGGGGGAGAGGGAGAGGCAGACTCACCAACGAGCAGGGATCTCGATGTGGGGCTCGATCTCACAACCCCGGGATCATGACCGGAGCCGAAATCAACTGGCTGTGCCCCCAGGCAACCCAAAAAACTGAAGAATTTTTAAAAGCTGGAGACAGGGCTTTGATAATTCAATGTAGTTTGTGGGTCCTGGGTCCGATTTAGTCTGAATCTCACCAGGCCCCGGAAGCATCCCGTGAGCATGCAGCAAGTCATGGCCGGCCACATCCCAGCTGCTGCTGGTTGCAACCGTAGGTCCTTGTCCTCGGGGTACTTGGGTCTGTTCATGGGGCCAAGTGCACCTCTCTGGAGGTGCCCCAAATATGTCACCCTGCCCCGCTCTCTGGGCATGTTTGGTTGCCCCGGAAACACATAAATCTGCCACGGTACTCGGCTAGCACCTCCCTTGACGGCAGCAGTTCCCCAGGTAACCAACTACCTGTGCGGGGCTGGCTCCATGACCTGGCCACAGTCCTGAGGAACAGACTCCAGGAAGATCCTCACATTAGCAGGCTGGAGGGTGGTTTTGGTCCAATCACAGGGCCCTGGAGGGTCTGGAGGCCCATCTGTGCAGAGCCCGCAGTGCAGATACGCCTCACGTGTCACAGATAAACTCTGGGAGCAGCGAAAGGGGTGGGGTCACAAGAATATCATAAAAAGGAATTTTATGATAATTGTAAGGAATTGATAGAGTGTAGCTGGTGTGTAATTCTATAAAAATGTAACTGGCTCCAATCAGCCCAACAAGACAGGCATGCACTTTCCTTCCTGCGGCTTATGAATTATTGCCGCTGCGTATTCCAATATTTACTTCTTAGCATTGAACCTTTGCAAAGCTGTGATCCAAGACTACATTGCTGTTAATTGGAAATACCCCTACTATGCCTGGAAAAATTAGTCTTAGGGAGCAGAAGAAGGGAAGCTATAACCTAACAGGTCAGTTAGCTCTGTGATTTACGAAAGGGCGTCTGCATTGACCTACGGTGTTATTCAAAATTCACAGCCGGATGACAGAAGGAAAAAGAACAGGTTTCTTTCAGGTTGCTCTGAACATTGACATACATATAATTTAAATATTTATCCGCTGGGAGAGGCTGTGGAGCCTGTGCCCGCCGGTGCTGATGAGGAGGGATCCTGGGGTGTGAGTCTTGCTGACTTCGGCCTGTTTCACGCCTGCCGGTTGAATAACACATAGCACTTTTCTTGAGAAACCCCCACTATGATTTCAAAACACATCAGTTTCAATTAACTCTGAGAAAAAAAATGTGATCACTAATTCTCGGCTGTAGTTACTGATTGGGGAGCTGGCTGCTTTGAATTTGGGGACTTTGATGGAGACTTAACCAAAGGGCATGCAATAATGGAATTTTTTCTTGCTGTTATTGTACCTGGAGTGACAAATTGCCAAACGATGTACTTTTTGGCCTTAGAAATAAACCACAGCAGAACCTCTGTGCCAGGGAGAAGGTGACACTGTGATGTTGTGACACAGCCCAAACCATGCTCTGAGGGTGTGAAGCGCTTGTTTGGTTTGTGTTATTTATTTAATCTGAACCTCTCATGCCTGGCTTGCTGCACACACAGGCAGTGCCCAGTAATGCTCCTTCTCGCCTGGCCGTCCTGAGGTGAGCATGGGCCGCTCAGGCTGGCGGCAGGCTGTGCTGGGCGCCCCCATGCCCCACCTCAGCAGCGCCCCGGCCCACCTGCAACATGCTCTGGACTGACGTTACCTCTACGGTAAAAAAGTTCCAAATTATCAGCTGAATTTTTCACGAGAGAATTCTTTTTTCTTTTAGGTAATTTTTAGATAATTGTTGCTGGATGCAGATACTCACTATCTAGAGACTATTCTCATTTTTGCTCCTGATGCTCCTTACAGAGATATGGTGAATGATCACATTGACACATTGAGAGTAAGTTTACTCTTTTGCAGGGAGCACAGCCAGTGGGACGATAGGGGCAGGGGTGGAGGACGGGGTCAGGGGTGGAGTGCAGAGAGCAGAGATGGAGGGCAGGAGCAGGGGTGGAGGAAAAGGGGCAGGGGTGGAGGAAAAGGGGCAGGAGACCAGGGCAGGGGTGGAGCACAGAGGGTGGGAGGGCAGCCCCAGGGTAAGGGTGAGCACTGCCCAGAGCTGAGGGGAGTCTGGCAGCAGAGGTGCAGGGCCTGCCTGGGCAGGTGGATGGGCGTGTGCCCACAGGGAGGTGGGGACAATGTGGTTCCAGGCTGGGATAGGGAAGATTTCCACTCCTGTATTGCCATTTCTTGCTGCCCGCATCCCTTGATGATGCCTGCACAGCGCTGTGAGGTGATGGTGGGGAGATGAGGCCCGGCCTCTGGGGGCGTGAAGCCACCGCACACAGTGCACGGGTCTCCATCCACAGGACAGTGGCCCAGGGATTCTGGCCAGAAGCCCCGAGAGGACCCTGGAGATGGGGCCCTGAAGATGGAGTGGGCAACCTTCGTGACTGCGGGAGCCCAGGCCCACCGGGGCAGCAGCCAGGACAGGGCCCTCCCCCTTCTCTCTAGAATGTTCCCCCCGGGGACTCCCCCTCCTCAGGGAAGGCCAGCGTCTGGCCTGCCCGTCCTCTAGCAGCTGCTGTCTCGGGGGCGGGTGGGCATTGGGTGCTGCACGCCCCCCCTGGGGTTCCCGGTGTCCCTGCCTGTAGGGTGGCAGGTCCCTAGGGCACCCTGTGGCGGCACCTAAGGTCTGGCTGGGAATCCAGGTCCCCCCAGGGGGCAGGCAGACCGTTCATGAGCTCACCTGGCCCCAGGCTTCGGGCTGGTGGCCACCACAGGTCCTCCAGCTGCGCTGTCCATCTGTCCCCTTTGCAGAGACTGGCCACCCCGACCCTGCGGTTCATACTTGGGCCTGAAGGGCTCTTGTCTTCTGACCTTCCCCGCAGTCGGTGTGCCCCTGCCTGGTCTCCAGGGCGGAATGGGGACCGAGGGTGAGGCTGCCTGGGCAGCACTGCCCCTGGACAGTCTAGCACCCTCTGTCTAGCAACTGTCACACGAGGTGGCACCGGTGACATAGGACATGAGGCCTGATGTCGGACGCTGGTCCATGCCGACCAGAGCCTGGGGGTCCCTATGGGGTGGGAGGTGCAGGTGGGGCTACCATAAGCAGCTCAGCGGGGCTTCTAGCCCCTAGCCCTGGGATCCTACAGAGATAAGAGAGCAAGCCCCGTCTCACTGCTCACCTATCCTTAGGGCCCCCCATTGGGCAAAGGGTGACACAGGTGCACTGTGCACGAGGAACTTCCCCGTGTCCCGCAGCTCCCGTGGGAGACTCACTCTTTTTGAGCCAGACTTCTCTGCCCCCAGGCTATCAGGCCGCCCATGGCTGAGGAGCCGAGGCACTGCATCTTGCAGGAAGGTCTGGGCATAAGACCCAGGAGTCCACGCATAAGCGCATGGCTGTGGCTGAAGGAACCTGTGGCCCAAATTCTTTTTATAGGTGCTCTGGGGGGATGGCAGCCTGGGGAGATGAAGGTTGTGAAACACAGGGGTCGGTGGTGGGGCGGCTTCCCCAGCACGGCCCAGGGGAGTGACTCAGTTAGACAGGTCACCGCTGGGGGCGGGAGGATAACCACTGTGAGACTCGGTGGACATCAACGTTCCCATGGAGCGTTTTTTGCCATCTTGCTATGAACACTGCCTGGGCACGAATCAGGGCGGCTTCCAGGCTGGGAGGGGCCCTCTGGATGGGCGCGTTCCTGCCTTATCTTTTTTTCTGCTCTCCTGACAGGATGTAGGACACCGTGGTGTGGCCTGGCTTCTGTAAGACCACCATGGCAGTAGTTCAACACGCCTGGCCCTGTCGGGCTTAGGTCCTATACGCACAAGGAGCAGGTAGCTCTGGCGCCCGAGTGCACGGTGCCTGCACCTGCAAGGTTTTGTTCATAAGCCCTGGGCCTTAATTTTCACCGGGATGCTGGAAGTTTGCAAATGAGCAAACTGTGAACATTCTGGAAGGTGACACTCATGTCTCTGAAGAGATTCCTCCTGTAGAAGCAGATGTTCTCCCCTCGTTGACACGGCAAATGCAGCCTGGGTATTGGTTGCAGCCTTGGTCACCTGGGATGAATCCAGCTGATTTTATTTAAAAAAAAAAAGGCTGTTTCCTTAATTGCTCAGGTGTCTGGTGTGTCATGGCACCTTGAAGTAGTATGTGGCCTCAGGTTGCACCAGGGGCGCGGGGAGCAGAGAGGGGGGCCTACGGCCAGAGGGGAGCCATTGTGCCCGCCTGGGGAAGGCTGTCCAGGGCGCAGGTCCTCACGCTTCCCTGGAGTCTCCGAGGACTTGCCCTGGGGGCTGGGGTGTTGGAGCACGGTCCCCACGCCAGGGCCTCTCCAGAGAAGCAGGCTGTGTCTGAACACCCAGCGTCACGGGAGAGTTCTTCACCTTCATCGCGGTGGGTGGTGTGTGCTGGGGCGAGGCTTTCGCAGGGGCTCTGTGGAGGACTCAGGATTCTGGGGTGTGTTGGGCCACAAGGTTGAAATCATTTTTTTTAAAGATCTGATGTGTGCGAGAATGAAAAAACTCTTAGTCCACTGGATTTTAGTTCAGAATCCATGTCAAGTCATTGAGGATTAGGAATTTATCAGTGTGCTGTTGAAGCACAAGTGTTTGCTTAACAATAAAAAATCTGGACAAGATTATGGGCGGACTAGAGAGAGAATGAAGCGCTCTATATGCATGTGCTATGTGCTGATTCCAGCCGGATGCTTTGTCTTCCTAGTAATTAATGATGACAAACGCCTTTGAAGATGTTTTAAGATTCAGATTGAAGTTTTTATATTGGAGCTTGTTCCGATAACGCAAGGTTTTAGGTGGGCGGTGACCTAACAAACCGAGCCCGCCCCCTCACCCCTGGCCCCCTGGCCCCCTGGCCCCCTGGCCCCCTAGCCCCCTCATCCCCTCACCCCTTGGCCCCCTCTCCCCCTGGCCCCCTAATCCCCTAGCCCCCTTGCCCCCTGGCCCCCTCTCCCCTGACCTCCTGACCCCCTCGCCCCCTTACCCCCTCACTGTGCTCCCATTCCTCCAGGTAACATTCTCCAGAGCGGCAGGAGGCTGGCCCATGGTTCCCTTCCTGGCTGAGGGGCGTGGGTCCTGGCAGGTGGGCCACGGCACATCAGTGGCAGGGCTTGGCAGTGGGTCCCAGGGGAGCCAAGTGTCACCATAGGACTTGCCCCTAACACTGTGAGCCACCTTCCCTTCTGGCCACGGACCTGCTACCATCTCGGGGAAAGCGTTCCCAGCTAGGAGGATTCAAACCCGAAGGTGGTCAAGGGTCCCAAGTCCAACGTGAGTGCATTTTAAAGTAGGAAAGCACAGAGTGCCTGAAGCAACAGAGCTGAGCTCTGACCAGAATGTGCTCTGGGGGTGCCCAACGTGCCCGGTGTTGCAGGGACAGCCCCCATTTGCCCACACGAAGGAGGTCCATTTCCCCAGATCACTACCGGCCCCGTTGGGAAACACAGGGAGGGTGGACACTGTACATAGGAAAAAGCCAAGGCCTCCCACTGGCTGCCCTGCTGTGCCCTGAGGACAGGTGAGACTTAAAAATAAAGGACACAAACCAGTCATGTTTGTAAAGGTAATGGGCTGCGACTTCCCAGCACCCACGCGTCCTAAGGACAGTGGGTAGCACCTTGCGGCCTGGTGTGCAGGGGGAGGCCTGGCTGGGTGGCGGGCTTCCTCAGTGATGATGTCACCCAGAGTGGGAGGTGCCCTGTGCTGGGGGTTTGTGTGCGCGGTGGGCAACGTGAGGGTGGGTGCCTGGCGGTATGTGTGTGTGCAGGGGGGGCCTGCGCCGCGGTTATGTGCATGGGGTGGGCGGTCGTGCAGGGGGAGGGGCATGAACAGGGTGGGGGATATGCAGGGAGGGAGGTGTGTACATGGGGGCTGTGCTTGGGGCATGTGCATGGGAGGCGTGCATGGGGGGTGTGCATAGGGTGTGTGCATGAGGGGTGTGCATGGGGTGTGTGCATGGGGCAGGGGGAAGGCTGCAGGGGGCAGGGTGTGTGTGTGGGGCCACACTAGGAGGTAGGGGGATGGCTGGGGGCGGGGGCTCATCCTGGGTTCCCTACATTCGCCCTAAAGCCACAGGGGAACCTGGGCTCTTTCACTCCCGGCTAGTGCCTGGGTGGGGGTGCCTGGAGCTTTGTGTTGTTTGGCTGTTTGCTGTGCTGTGCGTTGAGGCTGGTGCTGCCCACAACCCCAGGGCGAGGGGGTGTGTCTCCATGTGAATTTTACAGACGGGAAGCAGACGGTGTGCTTGGGGAGCTGGCTGAGGCTGTGCAGGGTTGGGGGCACCGTGGGCAGGGACCCAGGAAATGCAGGAGGAGGTAGGATGGCCTGGGGGTACTTGGCATTTTGGGTTTTGGTTCCGTCTGCAGCGGACATCCCGACGTGGTATTCCTCTCTGTTTGATGTTTCAGAGCGGCTCTCCTCTGCTCTCTGCCCCTCGTGCAAGGGCGGCCTTGGGGCCCTGAGGGGATGTGTCCGGGAGCCACTGCCCAGGACCTGGCCCAGGGACTGCAAAGTTGCCCCGAGGGGAGGGTGGGAGCCCAGCTGTCAGACCACGGCCAGCAGGTAGCTCCGTCCAGCAAGGCCCCACCGTGGCCCAGGAGCCACTTGGGGTCACCCTGCAGAGGTTCAGCTCTGAGCGCCCTCTCCCTCCTCTGACCCCCTCTTTCAACAAAATAATACTTTTTTTAAAGTCCAATTCCCAATAGATAAATAGTAATTACAATTACAATTGCATACGCCTAAGAAATACTGAATTGGCTCTCAATGCAGGAACCTCAGGAAACTTGCCTTTTACAAACAAACTGATGAACACATCCCTGGGGCTGTCTTCCGTTTTTAAAAAAATAATATTTAACCGTCGGTTTGAGCGCAGGTGTGGCCGCGCACGCGCCTCTCCTGGGGTCAGGGTCCGGGTCGCACTGCCGCCGTGACTGTGAGGCCCACCCTGCCTCCGCTGGTCGCTAATGTGGCATTAGTAACAGAGCTCTGTTTACCTGTATGGAGAAGGTGACCGACCAGATGATCTGAGTTTTAAAAGATCCGTCACTGTCCTCGCGGTTGCCACTGGGAGGTTGACTTGTCCCAGACTTTCCTATTGGGAGCCAGAGCAGCTCAGGGTTTGCAGCAAAGGGAAGCTCCTCCAGCCACCGCGGCGCTTGGGGTGCTGGGGAGGGGGTTGGGATAGCGCCTCCCCCCTCCCCGGCCGCCCTGGGGCCCAGCGTCTGCCAACGGGCTGCAGACTGACCCGTGGAACCACACACAGCATTTCTGAAGTCATTTGCGGCAAAACGGAAGAACGCAGCTGAGGAGTCTGGAGCCGGGAGGGCTGGGGAAGGAGCCGGCGTGCCCCTGCCCCGGCCGCTCAGGACGCACCCCCACCGGGTGCTGTAACCGCCGGGCAGGTGGGCCCATTGGAGGCTCAGGTGTGCTGCACACCTGTTTGATGCAAATCTGGGCACCGAGCGAGGGCCTGTAGGCCTCAGGTAGAGCCTCGTGGAGTAACCGGAGCCCCTGGCCCCCACCTGCCGCCTTCCGCTCTCACGGCACAGGCCTGCTTGCCTGTTTACCTGGAGAGCTGTTGTCTTTTGCTTCTAAAGATGCTTGGAAGCCACCTGCCACTCCGTCGGCACTGTCTCTGCCACGGAGCACGTCAGGCTTCTGGTGCCACCCTGCTCCACACCGTGGGCCAGAGATGTCGGGAGGAGCAGGATCCGAGCAGAAATTATTATTGATTTAATCACACGATCAGCAGCAAAGCCTGGCTGCGAAGAAAGCAAGTCCATAGCTCTGGTTGCGGCCCGTGTCCCTGCATCTCTACATCCCCGTGTCCCCATGTCCCTGCCACCATGGTGCCTGCCGGGCTGGCAGCAGAGCACGGTAGCTCACAGAGGCGCGCCTGCCGGACCTGGGGCTGGAGTCCACTTGGAGCCCAGCATAATCAATCAGTGATAAGGGGCGTGTGTCTGTTAAACACAACGACATTGGCCAGGATTACAGAATGCTCTCTGGCCATAATCGAGAAGCATCTTTCAGACAAAACTCTGCTTGAAATCAATTGTGTGCAAAGAGCTGCCTGCTGCAGTCATTCAGTGTCACACAAAAGGGGTGAGCGTCTTCCTGTGATCTTTCACCATAACTGGTTTATCTAATGAGACCAGAGCTTTAATTTCTTTTCACATCAAACATGCTCCATACTCAACAAAGTGTGGAAGCGGCTGTGCAGCCATGTCCTCGGGTGGCCAGCTCAGCGGGCCTGGGCCCTGCTCAGACCTGGATGTGCGTGGGCAGGATCTTCTGGGAACTCAGGGCTGAGGGCAGGCCTGGCTTCCCCACACCCGGCTCAGCGGCACCCAGCTTTGCTCTCTCCCCATTTTGGACAAACCAAAACTGTTTTTTCCAACATTCACACCCTGTGACCCCCTGGACGGGAGAGGGATGACTGGACTAAGTGTTTGGATGACCTCGGGGTCACTGGAGGGGTACTGCAGGACCCAGGGCAGGGGCCCAGGGAGAGAGCAGGAGGCGTGCACCTGCACCTGGTGGCACCTGGGTCCCAGGTTCAGGTGGGCCCTGAGGGCTCAGGGGAGGAGACGGTGCCCTGCGCCCCCCTGGGCGCATCTCCTGATGCAGATGAGGCGGGGCACACCTGCACACCAGTGCACGAGCTGGCCAGCATGACCTGGCAGGGAGGCGGGACCATCACCCAAGTGTGCAGGCAGAGGGCACAGGGGGCACGCCCTATGGGGGGAGCCCCATCCTGGGTCCTGTGAGCCACCAGCACTGCCTGTGCCACACTGAGTGCCACACTGAGCCAGCCTGCTGCCAGGAAGACTCCTGTCACAGAAAGGCCAGGCTGGATGCACTAGGGTCACCTGCAAACCCGTGTGCAGGCAGCCAGGGTCACAGGTCACAGGTCCCCAGGTCACAGGTCACTGGATCCTAGGTTCAGAGGTCACAGGTGTTTTATTTCATAAAGCCCATCACATTCCAAGATATTTCTTTATCATCAGGTTTAAATGGTACAACTTGAAAAAACTTGTTTTTCTCTCTCTTTTGAAATATTTTATTTATTTGAGAGAGAGAGAGAGAGAGAGCAAGGCAGAGGGAGAGGAAGAAGCAAGCTCCCCACTGAGCAGGGAGCCCGATGTGGGACCCGATCCCAGGACCCCAGGATCACAACCTGACTCGAAGGCAGATGGCTCAACTGACAGTCCCCCGGGCGCCCCTGTGTTTCTCCTATAATCTTCTCTACTCCCAGAGCCTTTGGGCCCCTGAGGGATACTTCTTGGAAAGTCCCGGTGAATGGGCAGGGGGCAGTCCATCCGCTGGCAGTGCTGGCTGCCCAGCTGCCTCCACTGGCTAACCAGCCTCCACATGGGGGCCCCATGGCCTCAGATGCCAGCGTCATCCCTCTTTCGTGACATGGCAGCCTGCACTCTCTGTGCACTTGCTGCTGGAGGGGGTGAGTGGTGGGGAGGTGCAGCCAGGTGCCTACTTCAGAGTCCCGGAACTGCTGCCTTAGCTGCGAGGGTCACCCACTGCCACGCATCTGTCCTTGAGGCCTGAGCCCCGTCCCACCGGTACCTGCCTGCACACACCTCTGAGAAGAGCCTGTGTCCTGAAGACCAGGCAAGGACAGCCGTTCTCAAACCTGTGGGACCCCAGTAAACAAATGCTAATGGGGTTTCCTTGGGTTGTGATTCAGGTGGACTCTCCTTCCCTTCACGGAGGTCACATCACTTCCCTAGCATGAGAAGTCAGGCACGTTCCATGTGAGCCCAGGACCCTACATGCCTCGGCTGCACCCCTGGCAGCTGGTCCCTCCAGCAGGAAGAGGATGACATATGTGGAGATTCACACCTGAAAAAAGCCCATCTGCAGCTAAGCACTCGGCTGTTAAAGGCCCACATTGCCCAGACGTTTAGAACATGCAGGGACATGTGACCAAGAGGACACCATGCTGGTGGGAGGGCCATCAGCCTGTTGGGATGTCCGTGCTGGGGGCTCCGCCCTGAGAACCTGCGGGCTGGGTCGCCAGGGCCATCTGGAGTCTGGGTCCTCACTGCCCCGACACCTGCCCCGTGGATGTCTCCCTGTGCTCTGCTTCCCCGTGGACCCTTCACTGCCGTGGCTCCAGGTCAGAATGTTCGGTGCTCCCTGACCAGCCCGGACTGTTGGTGAAGAGCCCCCCTCTCCAGGGCCTGAAGCGCGAGGCAGGCCTGGTCTGGCATATTCTTTCCTGCTGTCCCCAGCGTGTGCCCTGTGCCCTGTGCGGTCATGTGAGCATGATTTCCTAAACGTGCTCCTTTTTCTTTCTTGTACATCTGTGCCTCAGATGTCCAGTTACATCCTAAACATCCTTCCCATGATCATTGATTCTAAGCACCCGCTCTGTTCACAGGAGCCCCTCAGGAAACTGCCAGCATCACCATCCCTGGCGTCTCGTCTGGCACAGCTCTGTGCCCCCTACGGCGGCCCTGCCTGGTATCTGAGTGACCCTCAGACGGCTGTGTCCCTGGGATTCCCAGCCACCCAATGGCGGAACCGGGTCTTATCCATCACTGTACTTGCTTCTCAGAAGCGGATGCTTAAAGCTGAGAATTGATCAAGGAGGGTACTCAAGAAACCATCTGACGAGTCATCAGTAAAAGGAATAAGTTAAAAAAAAAAAAGGAAACTAGGAGATTTGTGAATACTGTTAATATTTTACGCCAGCCAAATGTCATTATTTGTTCGACAAAGCTAGGGACAGTGATGCTGCCACTGGGGGTGCTGGATGAAGAGCATGGGCTCTCTATGTTCACCACCACTTCCTGTGGAGCTGTAGTTATTTTCAAATCAAAAAACCCCACTTGATACCTGGGATGCATTTATTCTGTACATAGGTGCACGTGTGGAGTTAGAGCCAGGAGCTGGATAGGCCCATGAAGTCCAAGTCTGGGGGAGCCTTGATCAGATGGAGGTCATGCGGGGTTTGCTTCCACCAAGCCTCAGATATACTGCAGTGCTTGCACCCGGTGAGCACTTCATTGGCACACTTCCTTGTTTTAGGCACTGCTTTGAAAATGAAATAATTAGATGATATAAGTATTTGTAAACCGCCAAGTAAATTGTTCCTGAATGTGGGCACCCCGTCTGCCTATAGGGCAGCCAGGCCGGCTCCTGGAGGCTAGCCTGCCTCCGCATGGGCCATGAGAGTGGATCTGGGGTCTGCTTGCCGAGGGTGCGGAGGGGGCGTGGGATCTCATGAAGACAGAAGGTGCAGCCCGGATGGTCTGCAGATGCTGAGGGGAGCGGGCCGGGCCGGAGCCAGGAGGAGCGTGTGGGATCCAGCCAGGCGAGGAGGGAGGCAGCGCGGGTGGTTCACAGCTCTTTGTTTATGAGAACATCTGTCTGGGGCGGGACAGCTGGAGATGCGTCTTGGAAGGGTTTTTACTACTTGGAATTTGTTTCAGCAAATAGATTTACTTCTCTGTATCATTTTCTCCTACCAAAAAAAAAAAAAAAAAAAAAAGAAGGAAGAAGTTAGGCTTATAAATACCTTTCCTTTATTGTGCTTTTATTCATAGCTTGTGAATGTGTTGCATATGCTTATATATCTTACAGAAGAGGAATAAAATCTTCAGGAAATGTCAAATCGCTAGCTCAAAACAAAAAAATTGTGTGATTTGGGTCCACCCCAGCCTTTTACCAAAGTCTTTGCCAAACTGGCTAAATTTATCAAGACGTCTCTGGAAATTGAGAACAGAGATATTCATCTGAAAATATTGTTCTTAATGTTGAAAGTTTGCTTCAAAGCAAGATTGTGCTAGTAGCAATTGTTTCTCCCAGCCATTCAAATGCCCTACATACTGGAGAAACAGAAAGAGCAAATTCATTAGGGATAAATTATTAACTTAAATCTTCAAAGCAAAAGCTCAAAGAAGGGAAAGCTCACCGAATGGAAAGAGAGGCGCAGCAAGCGGCACATAACTTCACACCATTGTTTGTGTATTATTACAGCTATTATAACTAATTGATGCACTAGCGGCTAATTAGTAGCCTGGCTCCTCCAAATGTTTTGCAGGACAATTATTCTGCACTGCTTCCAAAAGGCTCCGCGTTTGAGGGTGGTATTTGCCTACCTCTGCTTCCTGTCCCGAGCTCCCTCCTCGCATACTTGGGCACCGCTCGGGAGGCGTCCCGCTGCACACCGCCCTGCTTCCTCTGCCCAAATCGAGGTGTACTGATGGCCTTTGTGTGTTGCGAGGCGGACAGAGGGTAGGGCCCGTCAGGGTCAGGAGGCGCTTGGACTCGGAGGCGCAGCTGGAGCCGCCCCCTCAGAGCGGTGGTGCCCTGCGCCGGCCACACCTGCACGCTTCTGGGCCAGCAGCCCGGCCAACGAGAGCTCCTTGCACCCACGAATGGCCGGCGGGGTAGTGGTGCATTTGTGCACCCACCCTCCAGGGACCCCGGAGATGTGTTCACAGTGACCACCTTGTCTTGCGGGGTGTCCTGATTCTTGTGCTTCTCAATCATCTGCTTGAGGCCCACAGAGTTTTTGTCTCGGGACAAGGGCAGCACCTCGAGCAGCCCGCTGCCGCCCACAGACCCAAGGTTTGCCAGGACGCATTCCTGTTTCCCCTTTCGGGAGGCTTCTAGCACAGTGAAGGCGGTGAGTCCGCAGATGGTCTGTCCTGGCTGATACTTTGCGGTTCCCACTGGCCCCTTCTCTGGGCTCCAGGTGAGCTGCGCAGGCAGCTGCAAAGGGAGCATCACCAGGTCCTGTGGCTCTGCCCCTACACTCGGGTCATGGGGCCACACTGCAGCTCCAGCACACATTCAGAGAGTGCGTCTCTCCCCTGGCCTGAGTAGCCTTGTGCAGCTAGAAGAATGAGCCAGAAGAATGCATGTGCGGAGGAGCCTGTGTGTATTTCTGGGGATTTTACAACGACGTGGGGAAGATTGGACACCCTGTAAGTGAGATGGGCGGGTGTGTAAGTCTTCCTACGTTCTTCCTACTCCTGCATGGAGGAGTTAGTTGGTGATGACAGCCCTCGAGTGCCTCCCAGGCCCGCTGCTGTTGGAAGATGGCAATGCTGATGCTGCTGACATATCCACTGTTACTTGCAGGGAGCGTTGGTGCAGTATGCAAAGTGCCCTTGGAGGAGCTCCCATCTGAGCCTCCCGAGCCCGGGGGCAGCCACTGTGACACATTCACGTGGGAGAACCCCAACAGCCAGGCTAAACAAGGCCCCATGAAGGTGGTAGGACTTATATCCTGTCCTCTGGGGACTTGTGCCACCTCCTTACCAATTCATGAGAAAAAACCCTGTGAGTTCAGACGGCGCATTTCATGTTGAGAGTGTACTGATTCCTTATTTTGGAGAAATAGGGCACTGTCTGAATTAGACTTGAAGCTGGGAAAAGCTCTCTGGAGGAGGCACAATTTCAGCTATGTTTTGAGGGACGAGTAGCAGGTGGTTGTATACATTGGGGACAAGCCCTTCAGGTAGAGGGAACAGCATTGGGAAGGCATGGAGGCGAGGAGCAAAGTAAAGTGTCTACATGTGGATGAGCTAGAGGTGGGCAGGTGGCTTTCTGAGCTAACATCAGGGGGCTTTCTGAGGTAACATCAGGGATAAAACTTTTTCCTGAAGGGCATGGGAATGGGGAAGAATTTAAGTGACTTGCATTTTGGATGCACGCTGATTGAAGCAGGGCCAGGCGAGGAGTGCGGTATAGAAGTTGGAGGCACGAGAGGGATGGGGTCATGATGAGACCAGGCCTCCCAGGGGAGCACATGGGCAGCAGGGAAGTCGCCAGGGGTGCTGGGCTCCTGGCTGGACCCTAGGATGGCCTTGCTGTGCACCGGGAGGACGCACTGTGGGATGGGCACCGGGAAATCCAACAGGTAGGTGCTTACAGGTCTGCAGGGGTCAGTGGCATGGAAGTGGTGGAAGCCCTGGATTTGGACGAGTCCTCACGGGAAAGGGCATGAGGCAGGACGCAGAGCAGGTGTCTGGAGGGCTGTCTTCTCGTAGAGCTGCTCGAGACAAGGGAAGCCTGGGGCTCTGGATACTCTTGGGGATTTGAGAAGGACAGCCAACCCATTTTACCACAGCGACTCCTTCTAGGACAGATACTCTCTCACTCCTCCCCTTCCTCCATTTCCGAGCTGGCTGCTTCCTCTCTGGCAGATCATGCCTACTGGGACACCTGGGGGCCCCTCCCAGCCCCTCACCTGTCCTGTTGGACGAGCCCCAGGTGAGAGCTCCATGAGGCTGGGGGGACTCTTCCCTCGAAGGCTTGTTCCTGGGTGGGGTGGTGAAGATGCTGCTATCCACAGTGAGGGACAGGCGCCCACATTCCTGCCCACCTGAGGTGAATGGGGCCACAGTTGCACCGGTTTGTTTGGATGCCACACATCTCTGTTCAGTGGGCTTACTTCTCGGCTCTCTCTAAGCAAGATCGTCAGGCCTGCTGCCCCACGAACACGTCCTCCTGGTCCCTGTGTACATGGAGCCCTGCGAGGTCACACATTGTGCTGTGAGGTCACATGTCGAGCTGCGCGGTGGCAGTGGGAGACACGGCTCCTCCTTGGAACCAGGCCCACATGATGGAGACGCTGTGCCAATACCCACAGCGCTCAGAGAGGGCGGGTGGTGGGAAGGTGTTTTTTAAGAAGCAAAGAACAGATTCTGCAGGAAAATATATCTACTGAGATGATTCAATTTCATCTGTAAAAATGTGGCTTTATTCAGAAATTGTCAGTGATATGATACAGCTAATTAAGGCATGCATGGTGTTAACAGTTTCATTAGAGGAGATAATATTGCACAAGAAAAATAAGAAATCATTATGATGAATGTCTCAACATTACATTACATGTTAATGAAGTGTAAATGATCTAATTATTTTTGAAAGAATACAGATTCGATTAAACTGTCGGAATTAAATTGGAAAGGACAGCCTATTGTACTTTTTATGTACAGACAAGTTAACGTTAATTAGGCACAATCTACGAGAACAAATGAGGCACAACCCTCGGTGAACAATCACGGATCCATCGCTCAAGGCAGGTTTCATAAAGAATTATATTAGGGAAAAATTGTAAGTCAATTACATACAGTGCGGGCTGGTGGGGGGGAAGAGCAAGCCGCGGCCTTCCCTGAGCCGGGCCCCATGCGACCGTGCCACCGCCGCCAGCCACCCAGTTCATACACTCGGATTCTTCTGGTCACAGGAGGGGATCGATTTTCGCCGCGTGTCCCTGCAGTAGCTTCCAGGAGGCAGCAGGGCCCGGTCATAGCTCCCCTCCCAAGGCCCCGGCCTTCGGAGGTGACTCCCCTTCCAGGTGTCCCCACCAGGGTCTCAGAACAGGACGCTCGTGGATGTTATTGTCATTGTCATGGCAACACAGCGGCCACTCTCGGCGTCCCTTCCCAGGTGCTGTGGCTGGCGGAGCCGGGAGGGGTGACATGGGTCTCCCGTCCTAATTATCTGTTTCAGATCAATCAACTAAACAAGAAGAAGTGGAGGAGCAAGAACAGGAGGAGGAGGAGGAGGAGAAAGAAACCGTAGTGAAGCAAAAAACCAAAACCTGTAAACTTCGTCAATACTCGATCAATACAAACCTGTTTTTTTTTCTCTTGGAAAAGCAATTTTGAAAACCGAATATTCTGCATCTAGCTTTATTTCTGTCTTGTTTATGTTTCTCTAGATGCAAGCTCTGACACTAGAGGAGTCCACCTTGTAGCAATCAGGCTGCTGGGACAGGTGCAGCTGCGGACGGCAGTGCAAGGCACTGGAGGGTGCGGGTCTGCACATTCTGGGCGGGGTGGAGGTGGGGTTGGTGGTGCAGGCGGGGCATGGGCGGGTCCCCAGCCTCAGGAGGGTGGTTTCTTGGACCCTCCTCCTAAATACAGATGCTGCTTCTGCTGCCATGCTCCTGGAGTTGCCCACCTGGGGAGTCTGTGAGAGCATTGGTCGATATCTCCAATCTCTGCAGCAGGCCTGTGTTTTCAAAATAGAACTGTACACCTGATGAATTATATTCTTGTTTAATTATGGAGTCGTCCCACTTTACTAAAACCCAGAACACAAAAATATGACTGAAAATCTCTGGAGAAATGAAAGGATGATGACTTACAAAGGGTGCTTGCTGTATCAAAGGGTTTGCTGCTAGGGTCCTGTTAATTCTTCTGGTTCATTAAAAACAAGATACAGTTGGCACATTAGTGCATGAACATATTTATTTCATAAAACAAGGGATATAGCTGTTCCCTCCCTTTCCTCTCCTTCAGAAAGGTTTGCTGGGGGTAAGAAGGAAGGGGGCATGGCCTTTTGGTGTGCAGAACAAGAAATTTCTTTTTACACCCAGCTCCAAAACTTTAGGGTAATTATTAATAATTAGAATTGAGTGAAAAACCCACACCAAGTGAGTGATTCAATGTAATTTGCAGTTAACAATAGTTGCCTTTTTGAAACCTCAGGAGTCAGAACAAGAGAGTCATACAGTCTTTTTGTTTTAATTTCTGGCAGCTGAAGGGACCAAAATTTAGAAAAACCCTATAGAGGGAACCACATGCTTAAGAATTACCAAAATAAAAAAAAAAAGCACACACATCAACAACAACAAAAAGTAATTTGTAAAATGCATGGAATTTGGGGTTTTAAATAAAACATATTTGGACTCTGCTCAAACAATGTTCACAAAAGGTGTTCACAGCAAGCTGGCCTTTTTGTTTTAAAAATTTCAGTATATGCTAACAAAACTCCATCCTGAAAAATACTCCTGGGGGAAATCTTCCAAGGCTGGGAGCCTTCAGTTCCCGGAGCACCAGTGACTGTGGGCCCTAGGTGATGACCATTAGGTACCAGGTGATGACCGTGGGCCCCAGGTGATGACCACTAGGCGCTAGGTGATGACTGTGGGCATCAGGTGATGACCATGGGCACCAGATTGTGACTGTTGGTACTAGGTGGTTACCATGGATACCAGCTGATGACTGCAGGTACCAGGTGATGATGGTGAGTACCGAATAGTGACCGAGAGATACCAGATGATGACTGATGGCTGGTACCAGGTGATGATGGTCCTGAAAAAGAGGCCATGGCAGCCATAGCACCTCTTGCTTGTGGTCCCAGCTGGGCTTTGGTGTTAGGCTCACCAAGTGTCTACCACTGGCTCTGTCACCCATCCATGGTGGTCCTGGCTGGTCAAGGCCCAGTTTTATGTCTGGAAACCAAGTCTTGATAGAGCAGTTACCTCCTGAGGTTTGTAGGGAGTCAGGAAAATGGCCGCAAAGCATCTAGACGCCTAGTCAGTGCCGTGGCGATGAGTGTTTTATGAACTGGATGGTGGGCAGTGGTTGGCACAGTGCTATGCACAGACATCTCTGTGAGTGTCAGGAGCTGTCAGTGTGACCACACTTCTCAGTGTGGTCCAGAGCTGTCTCCAGAGCTAGGCTGCCCATGATGAGTCTAGTTGTGGATTCAGAGCCAGAGCAGGGTAGGGGCCTGAGAGCATGAATTTCCATGGCCCTGGGAAGGAGATGGCACAGAGCAACTGTCAGACCAGCTTGGTTTCTGAACAGAAACTGTAAAACAGCCCAGCTCAGTGGGAGGCAAATACCACAGAAGCTTCCAGGTACCTGCAGGGAAGTGGCTGCTGCTGTTGCTGCTGGTGGTGGTGGGGGAGGCATACCCCAGTATGTTTTTCATACTACGGCTTCAGTTCCTGAGTAATGATCTAAAAAGAGTAAGGCTCAGTGAGGGTGCAGGAGGCAACTTAACATGGAGCAGAATGAAACATGGTCAGAGCCAAGGAGGCAGAGCACACGCACATCCAGGAACCCTGGCTCTGCCCCCACTGCCCTCCCCAGGCCAGCATGTGGACATCTGCTTAGACCCTCCTGCCTGTGGGCAGCAGGCTAGTCATCACCTGCGAGCTGAAGGGCCTCAGTCGGGGGCCGGCGGGCTGGGCAGGGGCTGGGAACCCAGACCGGCCCTGACACCACGTGTGATAAACTGAATTCTCTTTAATCAGCATGTGTTCTTGTCCATAAACCTGAGTAGAGGCTGCGTTGTGCCCCCGTTTATTAGGGAAAGTCTTCAGTTGTGCTCTTACCTCCTATTCTTTGTGAGTTGTATTTAGAAAATCTAATTCCCTGCACACAAATACTTGTGAAAGATTAGCAAATGTCAGAAATCGTATTTAAAACTACCATTTTCTTAGAAGAGAATTATTTAAAGACAAAATATACTTTGAAGCAGGAATCAGTGGACACTTGGTGGAGATCTATCACACAGTGACTATCTTTCCCAATTAGAGAACGTCTTACAAAATCTTCCCTTTAAAAAATTATGAATTTTGCTTTGTGATTCAGGGTAATGCCAATGGAAAGCCCTTGACAATAACTATGAAGCTGGCAGAAAAACAATGCAATATAACCATGTGAACTAGGATATAGAATCTGTGCAGTAAAATGTAAAATATAGTATTTTGCCAGTAGCTAATAAAGCATTAACAATTATTCTCTTATTCCTCCCAAGGGACTCAGTATAATCAATTTCAGGTAATATTTATTAGGTTCATAGCTTGTATATCAACCACTTAACTGGGCTTTGTAAACTTTGTGCAGAGGGGAAAAATATAATATTTTATTCAAAATAGTAAAATATTGTTTAACTGAGTTTCAAAGGCAGAGCGGGCATTGGGGATAAGAAATACTTCTTTGCATTCTTACCTTAGGGTACCATGTTCCTGCATTATTGAGATCCAGACCCTTTAATTATAAACACTATATCGAGTCAGGCAGTTACTGGAGCATAATACTCAGACGAACATGGCTAATGTCAGTGTTATTAACATGGTCACTCGGAAACTAATTGTAGAACACAGTTAGGGTGTCAGTCATATTGTGCACTAATGCTACACAATGAAAGATTAATAATAGCAAAAAAGAAAGGCGAATCTGTGACTGCCAAACTTCCCAGCCCAGTTGCCAAGATGGTGGGAGAGCTCTGCGAGAGGAGGCCCCGCCAGGCAGAGATAGCTTCCAAAGAGAAATTGTAATTTGTTTCTGTTTTTTTCCAGCATTATGGACATGCTTTTCTGTTCAGTTTAAATTGATTTTTCAATTTGATCTCAAGCCAGACTATATGTGACCTGATGAAGTCTCAGCCCTCCCGAGCCCAGATCTTAATCTCTTGTCTGAAATAGTTAGCATAGTTGGCATCTCCGGCATGGAAACCGAATGGACTAGCGGACTCCTCTGACCATGGCTTTAAACAAACCAATTAGGTGTCCTCTGCTTGTGAACTATGGTGTCAAGGAGCAGTGAAAGCAACAGCCACGTCCCTCTCAGTACCCCATGCAGTAGGCAGGACCTCACCGGGGCAGGATCTCCTGCCTTAGCCCATAGCCTGGCCCCTACCCAGAGAGCCTGGGGCACCAGGTGGTCCCTCTGGATCCGTGCTCTGTGCGCTTACCTCTGGGTGTAAACGGGTCAGGGGCTGGAGCTTCGACGGTCACCAGGGGATTCTATGCTTTTGAGTTCAGTAGTTTAAAGGTTAATTTGTATGGTAAATGTTGTCTCCCCTCGATACCACTGTGGTTGGAAATGTGCAGGACTTCAGGCATTTATTATTTATTTATTTATTTATTTATTTATTTATTTATTTATTTTTATGGTGAAAAAATTTATATTTAGATTTATAGCCGGCTGGACTCAGTTTAGATGATCCCAACTTTGTTGGCAACATCCAAAGCATCATGGTCAGGATCCAGTCGAACGTACGCTTTCTTCTCTCCATCAGGCCTGATCAAGGTGTTGACCTTGGCCACATCAATGTCATAGAGCTTCTTCACAGCCTGTTTGATCTGGTGCTTATTGGCCTTGACATCCACAGTGAGCACAAGTGTGTTGTTGTCTTCTGTTTTCTTCATGGCTGACTCAGTAGTCAGGGGGAACTTGATGATGGCATAGTGATCAAGCTTGTTTCTCCTGGGGGTGCTCTTTCGAGGATATTTGGACTGTCTTTACTTTAGAGACGCAGGGTCTTGGGTTGTCGGAATGTAGTTGACGTGCAGACCTTTTTTTTTTGTGACTGCACACACCTTTCAGCACTGCTTTCTTTCTTAGCTTTCAAAGCCTTTGCTTTGGCTTCCTTCGGCTTTGGGAGGGGCAGGGGCTTCCTTCTTCGCCTTCAGTGCCATGTTCATGAAAGGGACTTCCAAGGCTCATTTCCACGGTCTTATAGAGTGTGACTTCAGGTATTTAATAGGAAAAATACTGGGTAAATTTTATTCATGTCTTAGGCCAGTGTAGATAATGAACAAGTCTCATGTGCCCTGGACTGTCCTTGAACTCTTTCCGTGGAGCCCATAGCAAGGTTATTCAGCCTTAGTTTTGCCAAGGGCTGGGTCTGCCCCTTGCCCAAGTTTCCGCCATCTCCTCCTTTACAAACAAAGATATGTTATCTTTATCTGTTCTAAGGTGTTTTGCTAAAGCTTCTCCTTACCTCTATATCTCCTAGTTTTCTCTTTTTTCCTTCCTCTTTATTATCCTTGGTAGGAAAAATGAGTGAAGATTGGGAATAGGCACAATAGAGTCTGGAAGAGCTCTGGCTAATCTGTATGGGGATTAGCTGGCCCCCATGAGTGATGCACAAGGTTGCCCACAACAACCGAACATACGGAGACATGTGGAAGACTCCAGGATCCTGCAAGATGGCATGAGGGTAGCATGTTTCTTTCCTCTGAGCAAATACACAAAACAACCAAGATATTGAGAAACAGAAATACAAATGTCATCTTCCCTGAGGTCAGGAGACATCTGTAACCCTGAGCAGTAAGGGCTGCCAAACGCTAGGAGGATAAACTTGGAATGGTGCAAGCTGCCCTGAGGCGACTTGTACAGCAGGTCCCCCACAGCCTGCAGAGCTTGGTTCACACTGCAAGGCAATGAATTTGGAAAAATCAGAAATGAGTGGAGGGCTGGAGCCAGTCTTGATTAAGATGGGTTTGAAGAGGCACAGAAGGTGGGTTACTTATCCAGACAGACCCCACTGGCAGTAGGCAGTATATTGGTAAGTCAGGGTAGGAGAGGCCTTAAATCCTGAGCAGGCCATTAGATGTTGATATTTGAGGAGCAAGAGTTAAAATGACACACATCCACACACAGCCCTGTGCCACAAGAACACAACCCCAGTCATTCATCCACATATAATTTCTGCAAATATTTGGTTTAGAAACAAGGAGGTGGCAATAGTTCTATATATAAAAAAAGACTATAAGAAGAAAGAAAAAATGATAGGAAAACACAGCAAATGAAGAATATTTATCAGAAAATGCTGTCATAATTGGTGTTGGCAATGATTTTTTGGGGTAGGGCACCAAAAGCACAGGCAATGAAAACAAAAATAAATAAGTGGAATTAGATTAAACTAAAAAGCTCTGCATAGCAAAATAAATACTAAACAAAATAAAAGATAACCCACAGAATAGAAAATATTTGCAAACCATGTTTCTGATAAGGAAATATATAATATATAAGGAACTCCTATAGCTCAATAAACAGAAACAAAACCCAGAAAACACAACTGAAAACAAAACCAAATAACCTGATTAAAAAATAGACAAAGGACTTGAATAGGTTTTTTCCAAAAAAGGCATCAAATGGCCAGCAGGCACATGAAAAGATGCTCAACAACACTCATCATCAAGGAAATGCAAATCAAAACTATAATGGGATACCACCTCGCACCTGTCAGAATGGCTGGTATAAAACAGACTAGAGATAACCGGTGTTGGCAAAGACGTGGAGAAAAGGGAACCCTTGTGCACTGTTGGTGGAAATGTAAAGTGGTACAGCCAATGTGGAAAACAGTGTGGAATTTCCTCAAAAAATTCAAAGTAAAACTATCCTACATTCCAGAAATTTCACTTTTGGGAATTTATCCAAAGCAATTGAAATAAAGATTTTGAAGAGATACTTGTACTCTTATGTTCATTGCAACATGATTCACACTAGCCAAAACATGGAACTATGTCCATTGATGAATGGGAAGAAAATATCATATATATATATATATACACACACACACTCACACACATATATATGCACATATATACACACATATATACATATATATGAATATTTTTCACTCTTAAAAAAGGACATCCTTCCATTTGCTGCAACATGGATGAATGGATGCACCTGGAAGACACTGTGCTAAGTGAAATAAGTCAGACACAGAAAGACAAATATTGTATGATCATACTTATATGGGAAATCTAAAATAGATTCATAAAAGCAGAGAGTGGAACTGTGTTTGCCAGGGGCTAGAGGGAGAGGATATGGGAAGGTAGTGGCCAAAGAATATAAAGTTCCAGTTATGAAAGATGAATATGTTCTAGAGATTGTGCATAGGGCTGGTAGCTAATAATATTGTATGATAGACAACATTTACTAAAAGGGTCAATCTTTTTTTTTTAATTTTTATTTATTTATGATAGTCACAGAGACAGGGAGGCAGAGACATAGGCAGAGGGAGAAGCAGGCTTCATGCACTGGGAGCCCGACGTGGGATTCGATCCTGGGTCTCCAGGATCGCGCCCTGGGCCAAAGGCAGGCGCCAAACCTCCAGGATCGCGCCCTGGGCCAAAGGCAGGCGCCACCCAGGGATCCCTAAAAGGGTCAATCTTATGTAAAATGTTCTTACCACACACATAAATTATAAAGAAGCAGCGAGAAGAAACTTGGGGAGTTGATGGATAGGTCTATGGCCTTGATAGTGGTGATGGTTTCATGAATGGATACTTATTCTCAAACTCATTTGGTTTGACACATTAAATACCTACAGATTTTTACATGCCGAACATACCCCAATAAAGTAATAAAAATGATGTCATAGAGCAGATGGAAATTGTGACAAAAATATCTTTATGGCTTAAAAAAACAGATACATATTTCCTGAAGCAATCACTTCCTCAAAACAAGAGGTCAAAGAAGAGATAGTGGATCTAGGAGCAATTACAATAAGGTAAAGAAAGAGATAAAGCAAAAACTGATGGAGCTCAGGAAAAAAGTGGGAAAATAAAAACATCACAGAAACAGGGCAGCCCGGGTGGCTCAGTGATTTAGCATTGCCTTCGGCCCAGGGCCTGACCCTGGAGACCTGGGATCAAGTCCCATGTCGGGCTCCCTACATGGAGCCTGCTTCTCCCTCTGCCTGTGTCTCTGCCTCTCATTCTCTCTGTGTCTCTCATGAATAAATAAATAAAATCTTAAAAAAAAAATCACAGAAACAAAGGACACATTGGAAGGAGCATAAATTAGACTGGACATTGCCCCGTCCTAGAAAGGATGCCCAGAGCAGGAGCAGGAAGTAAGCAAGATGAAATGGAAATGAAGATAATGTTTAAGGAATAGACAGAAATTACCGCTATGGCAGATGGGAAATAAGGTATAAAGTATGCATAAATGACTTTCAATGAAAAAGATAATATAATAAATCATATTATAAAGCAGAATTATTTTTTCCCCCAAGAATAAAATGAAACCTCAAAGTTTTGGATGTTTCCAGTATAAAACAACATAGAACAATCAAGATAGGAACCTATTTCAATAATGTTATTGGACTTTGGAGACAAAGAAATAAAGTCTGGGCCCCCAGGTCAAAAACACCCACAAAACACCTACCAGGAAAAATCCTCTGACTAGTTTCAGACAACTCTGAGGTGAAAGTCTACACTAGAGCATAGCTGGGCAATGACTACAATTCTCTCAGAAGAGGAAAAATGTGAATGAATAATTTTTACCCAGGCAAAATATTATTCAAATGAGAAGATAAGAGTCAAATATTTTGAATTTGCAATAACTAAATTAATACATTTTCATGATCCTTTTTAAAGTTAGCTGTGATGAATTCTAGCCAATAGAGAGACAAATGAAACTATTGCAAAAGACAGACATTGGGCACAGAATTCATTTGATTGGAAGATTAAAAGAGATGTGGCACTGGGCACTATTGGGACAGAAGATAAATGTTTCAAAACCTAAAAATGTGGACATGATATAGGAAAATTCAGGAGTAGAAGGAGGAAGGGAAGATGAGAAGTAGTATCAGAGCTTTGGTTCCATGGTCTTTTATAACTTGGAGTATAAAAATATAGAAGTAATTGAAGCAGAGGGATATTTAAACTATTGTAGTCAAGGATTGACATTCCCTGAAGTGGAGCAGTATCCAACATGAATGCACATACATGAAGATTCTATTTCAAGACAATGGGCTAAATACTAAAAAAAAAAAAAAAAGGTACAATCGGCTATAAGTGGGTGGTGATGTGCTGGGAAGGCATGGAGAATAGAAATGCCTTAGTTTCATTCTTGCTCATGGTAAGGGCCAATAAAAACTACCTAAAAGCAATAAGTTCATTTTGTTAAAATGTAGTAGCTAAAAGCGCAAATCTTTCTGCCTATGGAAACACACAGAAAACAAAGCAAATACAGGATATATGGTAAGAGGAAAAGGCAACGAGATCATAAAGCATACCATGAAATGTGATAATACAGCCAAGACTATGCATATATCCTGTATCTATATTTCTAAATGGACTAAATGAAAATATTAAAAGAAAAAGGATTTTTTTTTAACCATCACAGAACAAAACCCAGTTATATGATGCATATGCTGAAACAAAGTAAGTCAGAAAAGATGAAATTAAGAAGACAGGTAAAGGGCCGCCAGGCAAGTATATACAAAGAGAAAACACAAGGAGAATATCTTAGCATTCAACGAGTGAACTTCAGGCAGAGAGGGTTAAAGGGGACAAAGACACGTTATAATAATAGGAATTATAATCAAAAGATCTCATAATTTATGAGTATCTAGGTATTTTATATGTTCACCAACACTTAGTAAACAAGAATGGAAGAAACCCAAGGAGGAATTTGCAGAAACTCACTGGTAATAGATGTAATCTCCAGGCTCTCAGCCCTGGCCCAACCAAGAGCTGATCCTGAGGACATAGGGACATATGCAAACACATGGCGTAGAGTAAGTGATATCCACCTGACATTGTGATCTGCAAACAAGGCTTACAATTTCTTTTGTTTTTAAATTTAAAAAAAATTCATGTTAGTTAACATATAGTGTATCATTAGTCTCAGAGGCAGGGATCAATGATTCATCAGTTGCATATAACACCCAGGGCTCATCACATCACGTGTCTCCTTCATGCCCATCACCCCATGACCCCACCCCCACCTCCTCCCCTCTAGGGACCCTCAGTTTGTTTGCTAGAGTTCAGCATCTCTATGGTTTATTCCCCTCTCCGATTTCATCTTACAACTTCTTCATGTAGGTAAGGACTAAATTGTCATACATAACAATTGACCACAGGGGGAGAAAAAATCTTGTGAAAACAAAAGAAATAGTTCAGATTATGTTCTCTGGTCACAATGCATTAAAGCTAAAAATTAACCACAAAAATCGCAAGACCAAAGAAAAGTCTCGCTACATGGAAGATTAAAAATAAAATGAGGGTAAAAAAGGGAGTGAAAACTGAAATCTCAGAATCTCCCAGAAATAATGACTATAAAAAATTAGATGTTGGAAGCGGTGGGTCACAGTAGGGTTCAGAGGAAAATTCACAACATTAAATAATTATATTGTCCTCATACATGAGAAAGAATAAAATAAATTAAGTACCCAACAGGACAAGTTAGAGACTTATTAATTGAATGAGTCTTAGGGAAGCAAAATGAAGGAATTAAGACAATAGAGGAAATTGGTGAATTTTAAAACAGAAAGTAGACAAATAAATACAGTGGAAGGTAGTTCTTTTGGAGGAAAAATAAAGAAGAGGAAACACGACCTATTAAAATCTCTTCCCCCCATCCTTGCCAGCTCCTGCTTGACACAGATGTTGGGCAGACTTAAACTCTCCGAGAAAACACTCTGCCTCTGGAGCTCCATGCAGATGTGTCTGATGGCCTGTGGAAAATGGCTGAGTTTTCTGGGACTGTGACTTACCAACACTGAGTCCAGAAGATAGAGAGAATATAACTGGGCCAAGCAACAGAGGAAACATACAGAAATAGGGCAAGTATGTCAGGCCTGATCTCATAGGAAACCAGAGAACCTTTAAGAAATAGCTGTTGGCAAGGACATTGAAGCTACGTCCATGTGGAAATAGACTTCCAAATTCTCTTGGTGGAGTAAAGCCTGATAGCAAAATCAGACAGAAAAGAGCAGGAGAAAAGAGAGCTTCAGCCACGAGCTCGTGTAAAAGAGCAGCACCTTTTCTGAGCAGAACCCTGGAGAACACAATCTGATGATGTAGAGAAAGAATCATGTTAACTTATGCAGTGGGGTTTGTTTCAGGAAGCCAAAATTCAGTATTAATATATTGTTAACAGTGTTCAGTATATTGATAAAAATTTAAAATAGATGTGAAAAGCACTTGATAGCATTCAGCACCTCTGTGTGATTAAGAGACACCTTTATGATTCTGCTTCTTTTTTGTTACAAGATCAGATACAAATTTCCATGGGGCTGGAACCTATACGTTCAACTACATGGCATTGTGTGTGATGGGAAAACATGGGAGCACTGCCTTTGAGGCAGGAAAAAAAAAAAAAAAACCCACCGGGGATAACCATCGACATCACTGTTGTCTGGTATGCTGCTGGATGTGCTGGGTCATATAGTCGGATGAGAGCATCCCAGGTGTCCTAAAAATTAGAAAGAGTTAAAATCATCATTATATTCAGAAATACAATTATTTACTTAATAAATACAAGGGAGTAAATTGAAGAGCTGTGACAAATAAAAGAATTTTGTGAGGTGGCGGGGCATGAAGTATATACAGATTAATACCACTCACATGTACCAAAAATATTCAGTTAGAATCACTGGAGAAATTTGCAATTGCAACAGTCAAAAAAAATACCAAGAGATGCACGTCATGAAAAATGCTCAAATCCTATCTATCTGGAAATTTAAAACGTAGAGTGGGATCCAGAAGGAAAACTATAGAAAAGCCTACCCGCTTGGGAAGACTCATCATAAGGAATCACTTTTCCCTAAACTAATCTATAAATTTAGTAGCAATCCCAACAGAATGTATTAGGGGATTCCAAGGTTATATTGAAAAATTAGCAAGAATCGCTAGGAAAAATCAGAGCAATTTAGCACCGCTAGACTTTAGATTCTAATGTTGTGTAATGGTTGTGGGATATTGGATTGAGGGATGGTAAGAGATGTGAGGGCATGAAGACAGAGTCCGGAAGTGGTCTCAGTCTACACTGCAGCTTATTACACGATATTACACGATAAAGTTCAATTGCCCAATACATGCCATTGGGACACTGGGTAACACTCTCCTTAAAAATAAACTAATAAAATAGATACCCCTACCTCATACCTTCATTCAGAACAAGTATCAACTGGACCAAAGATTAACACAAAACTAAGATAGTGTCCAACACAAAATTAGTGTTTTCCCCCCTGAATCTTGGGATGGGGAAGGTCTTTCGAACTATAAAACCAAACCTACAACGTATAAAGAGTAGATTAAGTAACTCAACAACATCAAAATCGAACAACTTTTAACACTATGAAGCTGAAAGACAAATGACAAATTTTGGGGAAATATATATAATTAATCTCACAGACACAAGGCATTATAATTTTCTTAATATGTGAAGGTCACCTACAAATCAGTTAAAAGATACCAGTAACCCCAAAGAAAAATGTATACGAACAGTTTACAGAGAAGAAAACACAAATGGATCTCAGACATTTTAAAAGATGTTCCACCTGAGTCATAACTAGAGAAATGCATTAAAATCATACTGAGATTTTTTTCACCTGTCACCTATGCAAAGACGAAAACTTTGGTAATACAAAGTTTTGATGAGACAATAGGCAGACGGGAGGCCTCATTTATTGCTAGTTGCTAGTTACGGTATAAACAGGCCGAGTGTCCACAGGTGGCGATTTGGTAATGTCTAAGAAAAACACAAAGCTGCATATCCTTTGACCCAGCCAGTCAGCATGGGAGGATTTATCACATACGCACATTTAAGTGTGTGGAAGAGTGTACTTGGATATTCGTTGCCTTGTTTTTAATAGCAAGAGTCAAGATTCAAACCATCTAAAATACCCACAAAGAGGGGACTAGGTAAGTAATTCATGGTTCATTTATTTTTTGGAAGACTCTCTGAAGATGTTAAAAATACCAAGCAATGGGGCGCCTGGGTGGTTCAGTGGTGGAGCATCAGCCTGTGGCATGACCTGCGGCGGGGGGTGTTCTTGGGATCCCACATTGGGCTCCCCGCAGGGAGCCTGCTTCTCCCTCTGCCTGTGTCTCTGCCTCTCTCTGATTCTCTCATGAATAAACAAATAGAATCTTTTAAAAAAAATACGAAGTGGTTCTCCATACATTCCTATGGGAAGATCTCCAAGAAAACAAACAAAACACCTCCAGACACATGGCAGGCAGGCTGAGGATTCTGGTAGTAAGACCCTCTAAGGCCTATTGTTGGACATGTTCCCCATCAGCCCCTGGGCCGTTAGCTTCAGACAGGGCTGGGGGGTGGGGAGCCTGCCGGGTCTTTGCCCAGACCTGGAGGTGCCGGTTGGTAGGGGCGCAGCAACCTAGTCAATAAGATCAGATGACATCCGGTTGCCGCGGAGAGGAAGCCAGGGACAAAAGTTGCCCTGCCTCCTGCGGCATCTATGATGGTGGCAGAGCCGGTGAGCTCTGGCAGGTTTCCGGCTGGGGCGGGGGCACTCTGCAGTGATGGGGTTGGTGTCCTCAGTTCAAACAAGAGTCGTCCTTGCAGGATCCTGAGCCTGGCTGAGAAGAATGGGGCTCAAGACTGTCAGGCGTCGTAGCTGCTGCCCCTCCACACTGTCAGTGGCCTGCGACCCTCACCACTTCTGCACCTCTGCAGGGTTTGAGTCCCCGCGGTAGCCCCTTGAGGACCCAACGCTACCAACAGATAATTTCCTGCAGTCGTCTTGTAAACGGAGGACTTTTAGTGCTGCTTTAGTTACTTCCTTTCCTTAAAAAAATGTTGTAATTGGGGACGCCTGGGGAACTCTGCGTGTGCCTTGGGCTCAGGGTGGGATCCTGGGTCCTGGGATCGAGCACCACATGGGGCTCCCTGCTTCTCCCTCTGCCTGTGTCTCTGCCTCTTTCTCTGGGTCTCTCATGGATAAATACATAGAATCTTTTTTTAAAAATAAGGTGGTAGGCTTGGTTAGCTTTGCAGGGCTGCCTGTCCCTGGGAACACTCCCGGCCCTCGGGTGACCGCGCCCGCCGCAGCTCGGTCCGCTCCGGACCACCCCGCCTCCCGCGGCTGAGGCTCCTGCCCCTGGTTGGTGGTCCAGGCCCTCCCGAGGTGGAGGGAGTCCCCGCCGAGACGTCTGCAAGAGGCAGCGCGCTGGAGGCTTGCAGGCCGCCTGCTTGACAAACACTTGGTCTGAGGGCCCGAGACTGACCATCCGCGCCATCTGCCTGGGAAGGTGCCCGATGCCCCACACCCGCGGCCTTGGCCGTGGCGCTGACGACCCGGCGGGCGGGTCAGGGGCAGGCCCAGCCCCGGGCGTTGCGGGGCGCCGCGGTCGCGTCCTCGCTGAGCAAACCCCGGAGAACACGCCGCGCAGTTGCTGACCGACTGACACGGTCCCGCGCCCTCCAGGCCCACGCGCGCGGGTCTCCTGTGCTCCCCGCGGGTCCCGGGTGACACCGAGGGACGCGGGCGCAGCGGCTGGGCGGGGCGGACGCACGGCGCTGCTCTGCCCGGCTCGGGCTTTGGGGCGGTTCCTAGAGCAAGGGGAGCTGCAGCTGCTGGGGGCGGGCGCCCACCCCCAGGGCCCGGAGCCCGCCTGCAGCCCGCGCCCGAGCTCCCCGCTGCAGCGCCGGGGCTTCCCGCGCGGTGGGGCCGGGGCCGGGGCCGGGGCCGGGGCCTTGGCTGCAGGCCCACCGGTTCCGCCTCGCGTGCGGCCTCAGCGACTCCGGCAGAAAGAGCTGGAAACGTTCCGTCTGCGGATTATTGACGTGCGGCCGCGGCCGCAGCACCGCCCCGGGAGCGCTCGCGCCACCTCGAGAGAAGGCGGCTGCGTCCTGAGCCATCGGGGCTGAGTCCTCAGAACATGATACGGTCCTTGGATTTGCTGCCCTTTGCTGAGCCGAGGGGCGAGGGGCGGGTGGGGGGGGGCAGGCGGAGCGCGACTGTGCCGGGGACCGGGCGGGACAGCTGCCTGCAGTTCCGGGCTGTGTGGCTTGCAGAGGGGGGACTTTGACCGGGACGTCGGGGGCCTCTGCACGGGCCTGGCCCCGCGCCTACAGGAGCAGACAGATGAGCACGCGCACCACCCGGAGGACCTGGGGCCCGAGGGGAAGCATGAATGCAGCGCCGGGGCCATGGGGGGCGTCTGGCTCTCTGGAGAGGGGTGGACATGCCGGCAGTGCACGGGCCTCCAAGGTCTCTGGAGCGAGCAGAGGCACTCTGGGCACAGGGTGTCACCAGACCCTGGGAGGAGGGCAGGTGGCTGGGAGGGTGGATCCAAACTCCGCAGAGGCTAAGCACTCCATGGCCTCCACCCGGTGGACCTCATTCATGCCATTACTGACATCCTCCATCCACCTCCCTGGCATTGGCGACACCACTTTGGATGCTCACTGTCTCGAGTTGTTAGAACACTTATGTCAGTGATCACGAGGATGCAGGTAGAAGCACAAAGCTGACGCTGACATTCACATCTCCCTTTCCTTTCTGGCCTTTTGGCCCCACCATGCCCCCCGCCTCCCTGTGACTGTACCCAAGGTTGGCTGGAAGCCGTGTGGACCTCAGAGGGGCTGGTCTGAGGATTTGGATGGAGATCAGGCTGGGTGCAGTCCAGGTGCTGCTGGGTGTCAGCTTCCCTGAGAGATTCGGGAACCAGGACACGAGACACCTTCCTCAAGTTTTGTCCAAGTTTTGTCATGTGGCCCCATGGCCGCCGCCCTGGCCTCCAGCCAACACCCGAGGGCCCTTCAGGCACTGACCCGCCCAAGTGTGCCCCAATGGGCAGAGCACAGGCACCCCAGGCTCTCATGCAGGATTTCCCACTGCCCTTCCCACACTCACCCCAGCCCCCCCCCCCCCACTTCATGCATTTTCATGGTTGCGAGGTGTTCCATCTTCAAATAGCCATGTCATTGGCCCATTCCTCTAACAATGGACACTTGGGTCATTCTTGATTTTTCTTTCTCTGTGACGGTTCTGCGCCCTTTAAGCGGCTCCCTCACACACATGCAAGGCTTTCTCTACAGTCAGTGATGAAAGTAGAGCTACAGGGTCAGCATGTATACTCAACTTTAACCTAACTAGCTGTTTCTTCCATAAAATGGCTTGTGAAATATGGAAACACTGTGTCTTGGAGAACGTCTGTGAGCAGGTTCTTCATTCCCAGAACAGGTTGGGGTGCCAGGGCGGTGTCTGAACTTTCTCCCTCTTGTGAGGATCCTCTTCTCTTTGTATCCCAAAGCAGACCCCAAAGAATTAAAAGCAAATCATAGTGTCCATTCCTATAAATCTACAGCTGCTCCACTATGAAATAATCAACAACAAAATAGGCACTGCAGGAGCGAGCATTTCCTGGAAATCATCCTAGGAAATAAACCAAACCATTCTCCGGGACATTTGTTGGGCTGTCGGAACAATGTTATGTGTTCAGAAGACCAACACGGTTTCCTGGAAATGGTTGTACTGTTTCCTGTTCACATCTGCCCGTGGGGCCCTGGGGGCCAGAGAGGTTACTGGAGTCAAAGCTGGACTGACTCTGGTTTGCCCAGCTCCCTGGTTAATGTGGGATTTTCTGGATGGTGAGCTCATCAGGAAGAGGTCTGGATCGCTCACTGAAGCTCCGAGGTGAACAGTAAGGCTGCCCTGCAGTTCCCGTCTTTCCAAGCATGAATATGACATGGGTGCAAGCCTTTGCCCCAAGTACCAGGGTATGTGTATAGGTGGGCAGAGCCAGCAGTGAGGGCACCTCTAACCTGGCGTCTGGAGGCGCATGGCTCTTCTTTCTCTCAGCTTCTCTGGCCTGGAGTCCTGGATACTGGTGCCCCAAGCTCAGCCCTTGAGCTATCCCACCGAATAAAGTCCAGGCCCCACCCTGGACTGCTTCCCCAGTGGCCGGCCAATGCCCACCCCACCTCCACCTCTGTGTGTGCTTCCACTTTGCCTCACATAGGGTGTTACCAGGATGATCTGCCACAAGGCCTCTGGAACTTTCTGTGGGTTCACTGTCCTGGTGCCACCTACTTGTCAGCTCTGAGATGACAGTGTGGAAACAGATTCACTATCTTCCCCTCCCTCCTCATCCTCTCCCTCCCTCCTCCTTCCTCCCTCCCTCCCTCCCTCCCTCCCTCCCTCCCTCCCTCCCTCCCTCCCTCCCTCGTCTTCTTTCCCTTCCTCCCTTCTTGTCATCCATCCATCCATCCATCCATCCATCCATCCATCCATCCTGTGGGGCAAGGTTCATCAGTGTTGGCAATATTTCAGGGGAGAGGATGTTGGTGACGATGAGGTGGTCCTGGAGGGGTTGGTGAGGGGTGGTCATCGAACAGAAACATTTGAAGAAGATGCCGCAGGGTGGGATGTGCAGGGGAGAGAAAGAGGTTGGTTGAGATTTGGGTCTGAACAACCCAGAGGTTAGAGTTGCTGTTTATAGAGATGGTGTCTCTGAGATAGGAGCAATGAGACTTGGTTGGGGGACCCAGTGCCCACCAGGCATCCCCGTGTAGGTTCTGACTGGTCACAGAGGCCATGTGGGAAGCCTGTGTTGTGAAGATTGCAGAGAGGTTGGGGAGGCCCACCCAGGAAACCACAGGAGGATGGTGAGATGGGGCCATTTGGCTTATAGACAGATTTATAAAGTATGAGCCCAGGGAGGCCACTACCCCACCTGAAGGTCCAGGCCTCTGACAAATCCCTAGGGGGCTTCTGTTCTATTTTATTTTGATTTTGGTGAAATGGGTGCTGGGACTGTGCCATTTGGTTACCCTCCATGGGCATCAGTGGCTAACACTTCTGAGGATGTGGACTGGTCTTTCTGTGGTCTCCCTGACAGTGGACCAGAATGGCCCATCTCCCTCCTGAACCTGAATCTCTGAGCTTGGTGGGGATCTGGAGGCCAGGCTAGAGGAGGTGCCACTGGAGGCCGTGGGCCTGGGGGCCTCACTGATGGATTTGCTCTCTCTCTGGTGAAACTCCCAGGCAGGCTACACAAAGCATGATTTTCTTGTTCCATCGAGTGGATTGAGCACATTTCTCAGGCAGAAAATATTTATTGATGGGCTCTTTATCATAGATGTCACCTGAATAAAAATAATTTTCTAGGACTCCAGTTGGCTAAAATACAGGCGTCAGGGCATAGGACAATCATTCAATGTAAGATAGCCACACATGAGGCTTTCCGTTTGAGAAGTGGTATCGTCGTGCGAGTCTCCTGACGGCCATCTATCACCCCAGCACATTAGGGGACCCTGCAATGCCACAGATTCTGCGATGTGCTGCCTCTGCACCCGGCTGCATGGCTGTGCGCTCCTTGCTGCCTCCCGGAGTGGCTGCCCTTGGCTGCACAGGAACCCCCACTGAACCAGGCCAGAAGTTGGCGTCAGTGCCATGGACGAGACCCTGGTGCGCGCACCTGGGGCCCCCTTGGCAGCGAGGCCACCCATTAGCTTAGGTAAGGTCCATCGATGTTCCTGCTGCGTGTGAGCTTGCGTGTTTGCGTTTCCCTGTCGTCAGTGTGTGCCTGGAACCCGGTGAGGGACAGGCATCTGTCCAGTCCTACACCAAGAAACCCACTTTGATCCTCTTTGTTTGTTTTTTTTTTTTTAAATTTTTATTTATGTATGATAGTCACAGAGAGAGAGAGAGAGAGAGAGAGAGAGAGAGAGAGGCAGAGACACAGGCAGAGGGAGAAGCAGGATCCATGCACCGGGACCCTGACGTGGGATTTGATCCCGGGTCTCCAGGATCGGGCCCTGGGTCAAAGGCAGGCACCAAACCGCTGCGCCACCCAGGGATTCCCCCTTCTTTGTAAGGATAATGTGGGTAAATACGTGCTCCCTGCCTGGTCCTCAATGCCAGGGTTGCCCTCTGACCCAGACAAGTGACCAGCTTCCCACAGGCTCCTGCCTGCTTGTCACCTCAGGTCTCTGACTCATGGTAGGACCATTAGACTGGACACCAGAGGTCCTGGCGCCACATGGCCTGTGTCTCCCTTGGGCTGGTCCTCATCCCCACGCTTTCTCGGGCTGCCCTGTGGGGATAGGGCCTGCTTGACACTCCACCTGCTCGCTGATGTGGTGACAGGTCGGAGGAGCACAAGACGAGGGTGATGAGCCAGCAGTGATGGTGGGACGCAGTTACATGGCCTGAGGCCAAAACCCAAGCCTGCGGGACAGTGTTGCCTGACACCTGGCACCAGGGGCTTGGCGTGGCTTTCCTCTACCTCTTCCATCTCATGGGTGCATTTGCTGGGTTGGCTCATTGTCACCTGGGACCAGTGTGGTGGGATGTGACATGGGACTGAACTGGCCCCATGGGGGTGGGGCTGAGAGTGTCCAGCAAACACGGGGTGGCTGGGTGAGCAGGCTGGAGCGCCTAGGGGTCCCTGGCCTGGCGGTGGCCTCAGTCCCGGTCTGACCCCTGCAGGCTGAGAGCCAAGGGCCAGGGCATGGACGCAGGAACGCCAAGAGCCTGACTGTCCTGTCCACTCAGCCCTGGCGCCGTCGGTGGGCTAAGTACGACTGGGGCCTTCAGGCCAGAGTGTGCTCTGTGTGATCACTTGACTTTGAGTGAGTCTGTCCTTGAAGATGATGAGTGATGATTTTCAGAGCGGACCCTGGTTTCTTCCTTGAAAAGGACAAATAAAAAAGTAATTATGGATCTCTGCACGTTCAGATTTAGGTCCCTATTCTGGCCCCGCACTCAGAAAAAGTTTTCATTACCTGGCTCATGGTTGGAAAATTGACTTTCAGCGATAAGAAACCCTTGCTTTTGTGTCAGAAATCGTATAAATTAACTCAGAAATGATGTCTTATGTGCATTTCTCAAGTACAATCTTAGAATTCCGTGTATGACCTGGACGGCAGGGTGAGATTTGCATTCTGTAAAATTTCCATCATCTCGGGTTGACTTGTGCTCTTTTGATCCTTAGAGGATGTTAGAAATGTGGTCAGGGTTTTGAGATGTGAGATTTTGGGTTTAATAAATAGTGTATCACAGAAAGTAGAATCAAAAATAACTATTTTTTTTAAAACCTCTCACACAAAGGGTTTTAAGAGACAGTGAGTCAGGAGTCTCAGATTTGAGGCGTTGAGTCCTGTGGACGACTATGAGTCCTTTGTGTGTCAGGTCCCAAATGGTCAGAAGTTAAAGATGAAGAGGGCAGATGTTGTCAACACATGTAATAGGATTTGAAGGGTTGGCGACCCCTGGTGGGGGGCTGGTCCCCTCTGGAGAGAGCCTGCCCCACTGGCATGCAGGTCCCAGTGGTAATGATGCACAGGATATAACCCCACTTAGGGTATTTGAGAAGAAGGGATCCTGAACAAGCTCTGCATTTTGGGGGATTTCCTGTAACTCTGCAAATGCTCTCTGAGAGGCCCCTGACTGTTAATAATTTCAGATATTTTCCCCAGACTTGTGGATTTTGTTGTGATGCCACTATACTGTTTCCGGTGGAAGCTTAATAGGACCACATCTCAGACACTCAGAAATACGTTCCTCTGAGATAATCTATGTTTGACGGCTCCATCAACCCCAGAGCTTCGTGCTGCATTGGGCTGGGAAGGTGCACAGCGTGCGTTCGCGAGGTGTCATACACTTACCTGCACCACCTGCCACCTGCCGGGCCATGGCCGCCTTGTCCTGCCCTGCCTCTGCGTCTGCTCCCAAGAGACTAACCCCATATCCCGCTTTCTAGATTTAAGGTTATGTCCCACTTAGCATCTCAAAGACGATTAATAATGTCTTTGAACATCCCAAGTGAACGGAACATTTATGTTAGTTGATGAAGATGAAGTTTTGGAAAAACAAAGCAGCAGTAAATTTTCACACTATAGTACAATTTGGCACAGCCCGACTTAGTCATGGTCTTTAAACAAAGAAATCAGAGGCACAGATTGACTGGATGCCAAAATTAGCCAGTCCCAGTGAGAGCTAGAAGCTGATTCAATCATTTTCTGGCAGAAAAAAAGAGAAAAGGAAGAGAATCCATTAGTGACAGTTACCTCTGTCACATACTTAGTCCGGAGGATGAACGCACCTAGTGACCTCGGGCTCTGGGGACTGGGGGGACCCTGGTTGTGGGTGGACTGGGTTTGCTCTCAGATGGGTCTGAGTTTGAACTCACTTTAGCTCTGCTGTGTGCAGCTGGTGACCCCGAGATTCGTGTCCAGGATTCCTGTTAGCCTGGCAGGGCTGGTGTGAGAGGTACACACCACCCTAAATAAAACAGGAAATTAAGTAAAACAGCATGCGGACGACATGCTAGGTGCTCTGTAAATCATACCTAAACTGAACCGCTCACCACCCTGCCCATTCCCGCCTTGCACTTCCTCACCACTCCCTCATCTTCATCGACACCACATGCCGACATATGACGTCATGCCCAGGTTTTGTGGGATGCCACTATTTTCGAAGTAAGAAACAACCATAAGTGGAGCCAAGAGGCCGGTCTTGGCTTTCAGGGCCTGTGCACCTGACGGCAAATACATGCCTACTTGCATGGCGTGCTGCAGCTCTGACCTGGTTCGTGGGGCATCCAGGGTGTGCACGGGGCTCAGGGCCCGAGACTTGCATGTATGGTGTGGCCGTCTTTGGTGCTAACTCCCGGCCCTATGGGCAGTGAAAGCCCAGCAGCAGGAGCCTTGGGGGTCTTTGGAGAACCCGGGACGCCAGGCAGCCTGTGTGACCTCACGGCTTTGCTTCCACATGAGTCTTGTTCAATTGCCGTTCCTGACCTCACTCACACTCAAGTGTATTTTATTTGAACATGGGACCGTGTGGACGGTGCAAACATCTCATCTGCTCTTTGGAAGGAAGAATTGTTTTTCTTGGCTTGAGTATAAATATTTTGTCACTCAGCTTGCTTCCTGTCCCATCCGGGGCTGTGCCCTCAGCTTCATGACACCACGCCTGGCGCTCGAGGATGTTGTAGCCCAGCACGGATGCGCAGGGACGGGAAAGGCAGAGTACGAGGCAGACAGGGGCACATGTACTGGGCTTGCAATCCCCCAAATAGCTTTGAAATGAAGTTCCGTGAAGCCATTAGAGGCTGAAGTAGCCACAACTCCTTTTCGTTGTGTGCCTGCTTAAAACACGAGACAAAACAAACAAACAAACAAACAAAACCCCCAAAATCTACACAACATGCAAAGTTTGGAGCAGAAAAATTAGCCCTGGGAAACTCTGGAAAAGCCCAAGATTATACAAGACATTCATCCTCAAGCTGATTTTTTTCTTTTTTTCTTTCTTTTTTTTTTTTTTTTTTTGGTACAATCCTGTGTTGTGCTCAAAACAAAAATCTGAGCATACTTCTTAAAGAGAAAACAAAGCCCGGCCCCGGCCACACATCTGTGAGTTTTGAAACAAAGGCTTGTTTGTGTGCTTCCCTCACTCCTACCCATGAAAGCAGACACTTACTTGAAAAACTTTTCAGGGAAACACTCTAAACCAACATCCTGGTATAAATTTGCAAAACGCAATACAGGCCTGATTGTTTTTGGAGTGGATGCAGGCCGCATACGAATAGCTCTTTCTGAAACGTAATGTTCTTTGCACGGCTCAGTGGCTAATGTACAATAAATCAACAAAAGAGGGTTTCAATAAAGCTGGTGGGCGGCGGCAAGACCACTGTTATTTTATCTTTTTACAGTATTTAATTGGAAGGTTTTTCCTGAAACTTTAGCCAGCCTTCAAATTACTGGACTCCATATAAGAAGAGATTGATAAGAGAATTTTTTTTTTCCAGGATTTTTCCCTTACAAGAGAGCAAGTTTTTGCAGAGGGAGAATAAAGTTACAAGTGTCTAGCATTTTGCTGAGGGAGAATGAAATTAGATGCTGAATGGGGCGGATAGGAAACGCTGGGAAAATGCAAAGTTGGCAGTGAGCGCTGCCAGGTCAGCGCAGAGCCCCCACTGTCCCTCGCTGCGCCAGGTGTCCGCCGCATTCAAATGATACTATTATTCATAGACGGGAACAGAGTATTAAAACTCCCCCCAAAAATCATTTGCAACTGAATAAAGATATAATCCTGGAAATATAACTCTCCATTAAGGGTCCCCATTAGCAACACAAGAGCCCCATTGTGAAGGAGTTATGTATATTTATCAAGTTTAGAAAAAAAAACTTGTCTTGGTGCTTACATGTTAATAGGAAACTTTTATAGCCCTGGTCTCAGAACTAGTTATGCATAAAATGTAAAGCATCTATTATTCTTTGGCAAACTCTTTACCGTTTGACAGTGAATTGCTAATACGTGAATCGTCTCCTGGCTGTGGATGGGTGAGTCCCCCTGGCTGGGCCAAAGGCTGTGCATGGGCTGGACCGAGCTCCCACGTTGGCGCGTGGGGTCCCGCCTGGACATTTCTGAACATCATCAGCGCTTCCCAGGTGATGGCACATCCTGACTATGGACAGTGGTGTGTCTTTGCCCCTCGCGCTTGCTTTTGCCATTGTTGGGGAGCACCTGCCCCCCCCCAGTGTGCCACCTGCAGTGAGCCAGCTCCCAGCCAAGTCGCGGCCCAGCCTGGCCAGTTGCCGCTGAGTGCCCACGGAGCTGCATGAGAGCCAGAGGGGCAGGTGGGGTAAACACAGTGAGCAGGGTGTGGCCTTGCAAGGAGGGGCCTCCTCCCTCCCCGCAGGCTCTTTCCACTTTCATGCCCGAATATAATAAATAGCGAGCAGTGTTGCGTCTGGGACCACGTGGCCGCCCTGCTGCCAGCATCTGATGCTAGGTTTAGGCTTTGCTGTGTCTGTCGTGGGTTTCCTGCCCCAGCCAGGTGCTCCTGCCGCTTGGCTGCGCTGGGATGAGCTAGTGCACAGCATCCTGCAGGACCCTTTTGGCGCAGACCCTTCCAGGGACCTGTGAAGGGGATTCCCTTGCCCCCATCTCTGCTCTTCCCTTACTTCTAGTGTGTTGGCCTTCTCTCCACTGCCAGTTTCATTGAGTGCCCTCAAATGCATATTTTGGAAGTCCCAGCTTCACGGTCTCTATGAGTGTGACCTTATTTAGATGATGAAGTTAAGGTGAGGTTATCAGAGTGGGCCTTAACCCCACAGGACTATGTCCTTACAAATCAAAGAAGTTTGGACATAGAGTCAGACACCCACACAGGGGCAAAACCGTGTGGCCATGAAGGCAGAGACGGCGATGGTGCATCTACCTGCCAGGTGATGTTGAAGATTGGCAGGACCCCCAGGGAAGAGGGAGCTGGAACACAATCTCAGCCCCCGGAAGGGCCAGCACTGCTTACCATGGTCTCAGACTTCTGGCCTCTGGAGCTACAGGGAAGTAGACTTCACTTGCTTAACCCCCAGTCTGTGGTTGTTCCGGTGGCCATAGCAATGCAACATAGACACACACTGTCAGAAGTCCCAGCCAAGGAATTTATGCAGAAGACTCCATGGCAGCTCATATCCAGACATTGGCAAAACACAGCTCTCCTCTTGGGAGCATCTTTGCCCTACACAGAGCATCCTCATTTCAGCCAGAATGTCCTTGCTGTACATGGAACATGCTTGTTCTACATGGAACATCCTTGCTCTACACGGAACATCCTTGCTCTACATGAAGCTGGTTTCTATATGGACCATCCTTGAGCTACATGAAGCATCCTTGCTCTACATGGACCATCCTGGCTCTACATGGACCATCCTTGCTCTACACACAACATCCTTGCACTATATGAAGCTTGTTCTACATGGACCAACCTTGCTCTACACAGAGCATCCTTGTCCTCCGTGGAAAATCCTTGCTCTTCATGAAGCATCCTTGTTCTACATGAAAGATGCTTGTTCTACATGGAACATTCTTGCTCTACATGGAGCATCCTTACATTACAGGGAAGTATCCCATGGAGGCCGATCATGATCCCATCAGTGCTTAGCCAAAATTCTTATTTTGACCATTTAAATTTCAGGGAGACCACAGTCATGCAGGGCCTGACGTCAGAACCACTGAGAGTACTGGAGATGGTCAGGCCCGAGAACATGATGGGATGAGACCGGAGCAGTGGGCCTGTGGTCTCCCGGGATTCTCACTTATGTGTAGTTATGGGCTGTGTGTAAGAGAAGCAATGCTCTTGAGTTAGAGCCCCTCCTACTTAGCTTGGCCAGTGCATGATGCATGTGAGGAATGTTGTCTAGCAGGGCTGAAGCCAGGCACTAGAGGGCCTCACAAAGGAGGGACAAAGCCACCCAGGTGTTCCTGGTGGGAACCGGTGCTCAAATAGTGTGTAGTGTGGCTGCCCTACTGAGCTTCAGGAGATAGGACCCACCTACGTGTTCACCTGCCTGAGCTGGCTGTGGGAGCAGTGCCTGCGCGAGAACTCTGTGCCCCTTCAGGGAGCTGACACCGTCTTCCCACCTCTTCCCCTGTTCAGTCTGTCTCTCTGTTAGTAATTTCAGAGGTGCATGCAGTGTAGGGGAGCCTGGAGGGGTCCCTTTGCTCTCACTGGCATTCTCTCTATAGCCCCATCTATAACGTATCTCTTCTCCCTCTTACATGTTCCCCAGAAACAAGCAACCTTAGCACTACAGCTGTGTTGTGACACTTTCTTGGCCTTCATGACAATGAACAGGGAAGGCTGGCTGGCTGGTGGGCCTGAAGGGCTCACTGTTGGGTACTTTCCACCTGGACCTGCAAATTCACAAGTGCCACATGAGGTCCCTGGCCAGGTCCCTGCTGTTCCTGCCTTGGACAGCTTTGTTTGCAGAGCTTCACTCTGCATGCACCACAGTAGATGAGAGCAGAGGACACAGAAGCTGCTTTTGGAAAGCTGTGGTTACATTTTCACCTGAATCTGGGCAGCAGCTGATTCTCCTTTTCACTCCTGATTGTGTCAGTGTTGCGTGAACCTCCAAGAGGCTGATAAAAGAACTGTGAGCAAGCACATCTGACCTAAGGGCAGAGTCTCCCACAGGGGACAGAAGCTGAGGGGTGTGAGCAGGGAGGCTGGCCGAGTGGGGATGGAGCATGCCAGAACTAGGGCTAGGTGGTCTTACACATTCGAATTGAAGCCATTTTCATTTTGACTTGTTGCCCAGAGCATCATTTAGCCATTTGGAGACTCAGTTCCTTTATTTGCAGATGGGAATAATAGCACATCTCAAAAGTGATGAAAATACCCAACAAGAAGCGTGGCCCAGATCTCGGGCACGTTCTCATGAATGTCTGCCTCTCTTCTCATTTTTTCTTGCCCCTCCCTTCTTCTTGCTCAATGGAGAAGTTGGCTAAGGTGATAATGAAAAGATAAAAGATCAATTTTTCTTTTATTCTTGCTGCTCAAAATTCCACAAGTTAAAGTAAGTACATTTCAATGGAAATAATGTCACATGCATTTGTCGCTCCCACACATGACAACACAGCACAGCAATGCAATTCCTCAGCCTCCTCCCTTATTAAATACAACCAAAATTAAAGAACAGTGCTAGTTTAGTGGCAAACTATTTCTTTCCATCCATGTAAACTCTGAAGAAAGCTGAATCAATAATAGCACCTACTATGTGCCAGATATTACATATTTAATCTCGATTTTCTTTTCCCTTAGACCATTGTTCATTCAAAGTAACTCATTTTTTGGTGGTCTTTAGAAAGGGAGCACTCAAGATATCTTCTCTGATTTTACTTTGCTTTAATGAGTGGATCAATTTTATTGAATGCCTGCAGCATTATGGGAAGGCTATCCTTGCCTGATTTTATCTGGGAGGAAGCTCGTCCCCATTGGTGCATACTGAAGACCCAACCCTGGGGGTTGGCAGGAGGCATTCCTGCTGCCCCTGGCTGCCTCCCGTTCAAAGTGAGAGGCAACATTCAAGGGAAAGGATCTCAACTCAAAACCAGAATTTTTTTTTTTTTTAATTAATGTCCCCTGCAGTGATGGAAGAGCCAGGAGAAGCTGGCGCGGAGGAGGAGGGGAACAGTAAACACAAGGCAGTGGGAAGGGCTGGCTTGTCCCATGTCACCTGCCCTCTCTCCCTCCTTCAGGCATCTGAACTTTTTTGGGCCCATTTTCTGCTTGCCCCTCTTGTCAACATAGGACAGATTTGCAGATTTCCCATAGTTTAATCTTTGTTTACTTCATGATTTTTCTAATTGAAATACAGCTGACACATGATGTCATGTCAGTTCCAGGAGGGCCTGCAGTTTGTTCTGGAGCCCGCTCCTATTCTTTAATTTTAGCTGGACTGAAACATGGCTTAAATCGTTGTTTGTACTTCTGTGCTTTCACTGAGAAGTAATACAGTTTTTGGCAATTCTTAATAGCAAATATATTTATTAATTTGAAAAATGGATCAGCAAATACATTTATTATAGCCTGTCTCCTACTACTAGGAAGTGTTTTGCGTGTTGTTATTATTGTCTTATGCTCTTTAATACTCTAAAATCACAGTGAAAAATTTTCTGGTATTTTAAGTCTAATAATCTTGCAGCAGAACATAGAGATACAAAAAACAAAAAACAACAAAAAAAAAACAACCCCACATTGTAAATATTCACTACTGTAAATTTAATCTAATACCATACTTTTAAGATGTAAAAGTACCAGATCACCAGGTTTCAAGTTCCTCTTGATCACGTTGATGCCAACATTTCTAAATACAGCAGGTTATTTTCTGAAAAGATCCAAATAATTTCAGATAGCTCAAATGAACTCTCAAAGTGTGACAACTAGAATCAGCCTGAGTGCTCTTCTGTGAGCAGCCCTGACTAGCGTGCATTTGCTCCATCACCCCCAGGGGAAGGTGTGGGCTGCAGCCTTCCCTGTCTGGGTCTGATGACCTGCAACTCTTCATTCTTTTCTCAAACTTTGCAGATAATCTTTCCAATGAACTTCCCTCCTTTCCCTGTTCTTTGATTGCTCTCAGTGGAAGTGATATTTTTAGGACTTTTCCATTTAAAACGATTGCTTGGAGTAGAATTATTCTTCTCTCCGAAATAATACCTCTCTACCCAAAATGTATGTTTTCCACTGAAAATACATTAGGGTATCACTGACCACAAGCAGCAGCTAGCCCTTGGGAACTGTGGAGTTTCCCTGGGTGCTCACAGCCCTGATCAAATAAAACAGGCAGGTGCATGTTAAAGGAGTACCCGATTATTTATGGCTTTTAGATACTTTGTGGGTTTAGCTGGTGAGAAAAGTTTTATTCCACTCACATGGACAAAACCCAACCAACTGTCTGGGCTGATTAAATTCACATTGTTGCATGAGCACATGGCAGGCAGGAGCAAAGTTATGAAATCTCACTGCCTGTGCCATGGCAACTGGGCAAACAGCTCATGGGAAGAATGTGGATAATAGGAAATAGCAATATTTCTCTTTGTGTTTTCACTGCTGACAGTTTTATCCGTACATCTGCCCAATGTCCAGCGCACAGCAGCGGGCGTCTGGGGGGCTCTTGCCGTCTTTTCTGCCTTCCTCATCACCCTCATTTGCTCAGTGAGCTGTCTGGAAGGTAACACTGTGCACTGAAGTTTCAAGGACACAGACAAGGAAAGTTTACCTTTTGAGTAACTGAAGATGGAGTGAAAAGCAGTAATGCAGGCAAAATAGCTGCAATCAGCCATTTAAATGAATCTGATGCGGTGTTATTATGGCTTTTTATTTACTAGGACAATCCATGTCTGAGGCAATGTGAGCTCAAGAGACCACAGCGCTCAGAATATTTGACCCTGCGTGAAAGCCTAGGAAACTTGCACAAATACATCTCCCAAAGTACTATGTGAATTACTTTTTTTGAGAGTAAAATTGAAAAAGATGCACTCTTTCCATTTTTTTTTCAGAAACAAATAGTGTGTGTGGTTATTTGAAAGCAAGCTCTCTCTTTCCCTTTTGTAATGTGCCAGTGGCCATGATACTCCAGAATGTTCCCTCTGCTCCCACTCTTCCCTCACCAGTGGCTCCTCCTCTTCCCCATCTAGGTCTGCATTCCTGTGGGGGAGATGGGCAGGACCCCAGTCATCCTGGACCAGGAGGCACGGAGTTGCCTGTTGGACAATAATTCTCCAGGACCATGGACAGCAAAGCAACAGGGGCTGGGGGGCTCAGTCCTCAAGTTCCATCTCCACCAACAGCACGGTATCTGTTTTTAATTCTACACACCCTTGATGCTGTGGCTACGATTCTCTGATTTTCTCTTCTTTAAAATTTGCCTAGTTTGCATGTATGGCTGTGTGTCCAAATATGGGTGGAACTGTCCATCTCTTTGACAAAAGTCCTTGCCGTGCCAACTAACTGACTTGGTGTGACCTTGGACAAATTACTTAGCAATTCTCTTAGTTTCCTTGTTTGTAAAATGAGAATGATAGAATCCTGTGGGTATGTCGTGAGCATTTGATGACGTCATTCACGAAGGCACCTTGACACGCACGTGATGTACAGGAAGTGCTCACTAAGGTAAGCTGCTGTGGACACTGCTCTCAAGTGTCTGGGGTTCTGGGTTGAGTAGCTCCCCATCACCCCAGCTCCCCGTCACCTGCACAGTGTTGTAATGCTCCTGATTCGCCAGCACGAGCGGGATGCGCTTGCCCACTCATCGAAGCAGCTGGCCCCCTTCATAGTATTTCAGGCAATTGCTTTGACCCTTTCTCCCTCTGGATGATTCTGCACCTGCTCGGATTCTGGTGCCAAACTCCTAGGCCTGCCTCTTGTACATGGTCTCCTGCCCTGACTCCTGCATTTACCCTGGATCTGATCTCCCCAGGACCTTGGTTTCAGGCTTCTGTGAGTGCTGACTTTGCTGCCTCCGGTTTTGCCACCATGTGTTTCCTTGGTGAGAATCTCTCACACCGAACAGCTTGGACAGCATAGTTTCCAGGCTAGTTCTGGTCCCGTACTTTTAGGACAGAGAGGGTGGGGGAGGCTAGGACTCTGGTTTGTCTTGTTTTTTCTTTTTGGGTACTCATTTCCTGTGATCCTTCATGATGCCTGCTGGTTTTTAATCTGGGCTTTTCTGCTTTCTGTAGCTGCCGAGATCCCAGCCCATTCTCATCCCCTCTTCTCCCTTCTCTTCTCTGGTTCCTGCAAAGAAAGGCTATCTGTTTATCAGTCAGCCAATCAATCAACAGAGTCAAATTAGCCAAGATTTACATGTTTATTGAGTGCCTTCTATGCTTACTTATTTTATTTGGTTCTCATCTACCCAGATGACCTTTCCCTCTATACTCACCTGTTTAGGTCCTCTTTGTATTTGGAGTCTTGTTTCTTACAGGAAGCCCTCCCTAATTCCCCGGGGTTGGGGTATGTCCCTGTGCCTGGTGTTCCTACGGTTCTTACCATGCATCCCGTCCTGTGCCATGACGCTCACAGGCTGCATTTCTCAGCAGCGCCTCTGTAAGCTCTTTGAGGGGAGGGCTGTCTTGATCACTGTTACATCTCTTGCCAGCACCTGACATGGCTTAATAGGTATCAACAATTATGCTCAATGAATATTGGTTTGAATAAATGAGTGAACGATCATGAGCTTTTGAGACCAGTGACCCTGACTTATTTAACTTTCTATTGCCAAACGTAGCATTTATCTTGACACAAAGTCTTTCATTCAAAAAAAAATGAAAAAAATGTAGTTTTGGTGACATTATTAACTCATTTATTAATTAATGTATGCATCGATTAATAACATATAATAATGCATCTTAATAATTCAATATGCTGGGATCCCTGGGTGGCGCAGCAGTTTGGCGCCTGCCTTTGGCCCAGGGCGCGATCTTGGAGACCCGGGATCGAATCCCACGTCGGGCTCCCGGTGCATGGGGCCTGCTTCTCCCTCTGCCTGTGTCTCTGCCTCTCTGTCTCTCTCTGTGTGACTATCATGAATAAATAAATAAAATCTTTAAAAAAAAATAATTCAATATGCTGCCACTATAAATGTATAGGAATTTTGAGATGGGTAAGGGATAATGCACTTTGAATGATTCTGTGTAGTTTAGAACATGTTTTTTCCTATGCTATTTAATTTAAACATGGCTGTAGCCCTGGAAGTACATTATTATACTCACTCATATCTGGAGAAAACAGGGCTCATGGAAGAAAATATCACAGAGTTAGGAGTAAAGACATGAGCTTCAGCCTTCTGATCCCAAATGTGGGGATCTCTCTACCTCCTCAACATGGCTCCCACTTGCCCATAGATACATTTCCTTAGGTTCTGGCTCCTAGTATGACAGAAGGGGATCTGATAGCTAACTTGAGAGGGGGTGTCAGTGTATTTTCTCTGCATGAATGTGACATGTTACGTCTCATGAATGGGGACCAGAGGTCTTCTGGAAGTGCACTAGTTTAAATAAATGACAGTGTAGAAATCTCTTTTGTGGTAGCAGGTTGGGGGCAGATGCATCTCTCACGTTTGTTTAGTAGGGACGGTCCCATTCACACAGATGGTGCAAGTGGGGATGAGCCTGGGGACACTGGAGACAGGGACAAGGTGGGCAGGGGGTTGGGGACTAATGGTAAGACAGCTTTAACTTTGGGTGCTGTTTATGCCAAGGGGAGAGCTGATCTCACTGCTTAAATAAACAAGAAGCTTATAACGTTTCAGGTAAGTGTATCACCCAATGTTGCATAGGTTTTCAGATCCCTGATGGGAATTCACTACCGTAGAGGCAGCCAGCGGAGAGCTCTTGAGTCGTACAACATCTGTGCCATGCAATGTTGACCTGTAATGTGTTGGCAAGGTGTCTGTTTATCACACATTTTTAGTAGTATTTTTTTAAATTTTTATTTATTATTTGAGAGAGAGAGAGGCACGAGCAGGGGGAGGGTCAGAAGAATAGGGAGAAGCAGACACCCTGCTGAGCAGAGAGACAGATGTGGGATTTGATCCCAGGACCCCGGGATCATGACCTGAGTCAAAGGCAGATGCTTCACTGACTGAGCAGCCCCATATTTTTGGTAACATTAAGAAATTTGCCATAATTCATTATTTTTTCCAGAAGAATAAAATGTCCTGGATATATTTAAATCTGGAAGTATGTAAAACATTTTCAATTGATCAAGACCTGGGATTCTCAACAGGAAGTGATCTTGCTCCCTGGGTGACACTTGGCGATGTCTGGAGATGTGGCTGGCTGTCAGGACTGGAGAGAGATGCTGTTGGAACGGATGGGTGGGGGCCAGGGCTGCTGCTCCTTGCTTGCAATGCACGATGCATCCATGGAAGGAAACTTATCCCCAGATGTTAGCATTATGAGGTTCAGAAACTCTTCTTTCCAGTGAATTTCCTCATTGGTAACATCTCTCTGTTTCCTGTTTTATTTTAATGGATTTTTAATCCATTGTAGTTTTTAACTACAAGGATATGTCCTGGTTTTGGCAGAGATGGAGTAGTTCTGTCCCTGCCAACTGCTTATTTTTCCAAGTGGGAAGTCTCGGCCATGACACAGCACATTCGCATAAGGAGACTGCAGGAGGAAGGCAGGCAGGCAGGGACCTTGACACTTGATGAGTGACATCACAGTGAGTTCCTTGGGTTTCCTTATTGTCTGCCTGATGTCTTCAGGAATGGAGAGGGCACAGCAGCAGCCCCCAACCCAGAACTGCCAACAGCGCAGAAAATAAATCTCCAGGGAAGCCAGGTTCCCTCAGCCAGAAGGACTAGAAAAAGGAAGCTCCCCCGACAGAAGAGCTCACTCCAGGTGAACACCAACAAAACTGCATGGCTTTGCTCCTTCCTGGGATTTCAACAGGCTTGTATGGGGGACGGATCTTGTCCCCCACACAAGCCTCTCCTCACCCTCTGCATGAACAGTCTGCATGGTGGAGTCTGTGGGCTGAGCTCCTTGCTGACGATCACTTACCCTCCAGTGGGAGCAGAATTATATTTTTTTGGATAAAAATAAAAAGTAGAAAATCTCAGCAAAGAGGTAGTAGTTATAAAGAAGAACTGAATGGAAAAATAGAACTGAAAAATACAATCACATAATAAATAATAATAATAATAATAATAATAATAATAATAATAATAATAAATCTCGCTGGATGGGCTCAGCAGATGGAGATGACAGAATCAGTGGACCTGAGGATAGATCAACAGAATTTGTCCAAATTGAAAAAACTTAAAAATTTCAAGCACCTGTGGATCGATAACAAAAGAGCTAACTTACCATTGATTCCCAGAAGGAGAGAAGGGAGGGAATAGGACTGACCAAGTATTTCAAGAAATAATTGCTGAAAACCTCACAAATTGGGCAAAAGACAAATATACAGATCTAAGAAGCTAAACAAATCCTAGATTAGATAAATTCAAGAAAACTACACCTACATTTTAATTAATCTCTTGAAACTAAAGAGAAAGAAAGATGTTGAAATCAGCCAGGGGAACGACATCTCTTGAGGTGCACACAAGCCCGAGCAGAGCTGGTTTCCCCGGTCCAGGGGCTTGGCACTTCTTAGGAGCTGAGGGAAGACAGGTGTTGGCCCAGAAATCTGGGTTCCATGAAAATGTCCTTCAACACTGAAGGGGATTTGAAATGGCACCTGTGTCCCAGTGTTTACAGCAACCATGTCCATAAGAGCCACACTGTGGAAAGAGCCCAGATGTTCATCAGCAGATGAGTGGATAAAAGAGATGTGGTCTATATAGACAATGGAATATTATTCAGGCATCAAAAAGATGATATCTTGCCATTTGCAATGACGTGAATGGAGCTACAGGGTATGATGCTGAGTGAAATAAGTCAGAGAAAGACAGTTATCATATGATCTCACTCATATGTGGAATTTAAGAAACAAAACTGATGAACATGGACAAGGGAAGGAAAAATAAAATAAGACAAAATCCGAGAGAGAGGGACAAACCATAGAGACTCTGAACTCTAGGAAACTGAGGGTTGCTGGAGGCGAGGGGATGGGGGACAGGGTCTTTTGATGGGCATGAAGGAAATGTGATGTGATGAGCACTAGGTGTGATATAAGACTGAAGAATCACTAAATTCAACCCTGAAACTAATAATACACTATATATTAACTGAATTTAAATAATAATAAAAAAAACGGGGATATCAAGATATTTTCCCATAACGGAAATCTAAAGGAATTTGTTGCTAGGAAACCCACCCTGGAAGAATGGCTAAGGGAGGGTCTCCAAATGGAACGAGAAGGCACAGGGCTTCAGAGAGGGAAGAGAAATGGGGGTGCAAGGCCCCACAGGTCTCCTAAGTCATCCTTGACTGTGAAAACATCAACAGTAACACCAAGTGGTGCATGCAGAGGAAATGGCACAGTCACTCAAGGGGACCTCAGGGGAATTAAGTTTTCGATACTTAACTCTAAGTAGTAAAATGTTGACCCTAGTAGACTGTGATAAATTATGTATTTACTGTCATACTAAGCAAAAACTCATAAAGTATTATTTGAAAGACACTATCAATAAATTAAGATGAATGCCTAAAACACCCCCAAGTAACCCAGAGGTGGGCAAGAGACAGACTGGATGAGAAGTAGGAGAAACACAGAACACAACCTGACCCGAGCCCAAATATGTCATAAGGGTAAATTGTCTTAAGGGTAAATGGTCTAAATACAACAATTAAAGTCTGAGTTTGGGAGAAAAGATTTAAAAAACCAAAACAACATGATCCAACAAGGGTCTGCCTACGAGCAACTCACTTCAAACACAAAGATGTAGGTTGGTGGGAATAAAGATGGAGATTTCTCCCAAAATTAAATGTGTGGACTGTGCTTACCGTGTGTGCCAGCTGTCACACTCCTGGGCACCTGTCCTCGAGAAAGTCTACGTTCACTTCAAAACCCATACACGCGTGTTCACAGCAGCCTAATCTTTAACAGTGAAGACTAGAAACAACCCGGTGTGCTCCAGGACATAACTGGTTGCTCACATTGTGGGATGGGCATCAGCAATACGGGGCCGGGACCCATGTATCCATGCAACAAGGTGGATGGATCTCAAGGTTATTTTCCTGAATGAAAAAGTCAGTCTCAAAATGTTTTAAACTTTAGGATTCCATTCCTATGGCATTTTTGAAATGGCCAATCTACTGAGATGGAGACCAGGTCTGCTGTTGCTGGGGGTAGGGGTTGGGGAAGGAGGAGGCTGTGTGATGACTTGGTAGCCCCAGGATGCTGGCGATGGAGAGGTTCTGGGTCCCTGCTGCGCTGGTTGTGGCAGGGCTGTGCTCATAGGATAAAACCACACGCTCACGTAAGTCACGTAAAACTGGTGAAATCTAAGGAAGGTTTATGGATTATAGCAACGTCCATCTCCTCATCGTAATAATTCTACGGCTTGGCAAAGTGTCATTGTTGGGTGAAACTTGGGTCAAGGGTATTCAGAATCTCTCTATCATTTTGTTACAGTGGCATATGAATGGCACTGGCAATGATCTTAATGTAAACACTTAAGAAATTATAAGAAAAGCAAACTTCTAATTTTACAGTTAAAATATCTGGGAGCTTCTGGGACACTTGGGTAGCTCAATAGATTTCTCTTGGTTTCAGCTCAGGTCATGATCTTGGGGCCCTGGAATGGGATCTGTGCTGGGCTCTGTGCTCAGTGGGGAGTCTGTGTCTCCCTCTCCCTCTGCCTTGCCCTCCCCACTTGTGCTCTCTCTGTCTTTAAAATAAATAAATAAAATCTTTAAAAATATATCTGGGAGGTTCCAATGAATGAGCTGAGCTTTGGCCATCCCCATCCCCATCACAATCACTATCTTCCCTTCACCTAACAGGGTGTCCCGAGGAGGGCAGGTGGCTGGCTCCAGGAGGACCCCAGGGCTCTCACACCACCTACCGCCACGGCCTCACTGACCAGAGCTGTGCTGCTAGTGCAGTCACTAAATAAGCCACCTCATACAGAGATAGACATAGGGCATCTCCTCTCTGTCTCTGGACTTATGAGATCCTCAGCCATCCCTGTGTTTGAGGACCACATCTGGTTTCTACATGCATCCCCAAAATGCCTCAGTCCCATTAACATTGTTGGCACTTTACTGAAAGCTCCAGCCGCAGCTAACACTGCAGCTTCAGTCTGTGTCCATGAGGTTTGGACAATCGGCTCTCAGATCGCTCACAGCCATAATACAATATGGTCTGGAGTGGCCAGCAATCAATTGTTCTATTACAACCTTAAATTTTTAAAGTCTTGGCAAGAGGAGGAGATGAAACAGCTTTGCAATGCAAAACCTGTGAGGAGCACCACTGGCCTCACAAAGAGAACAGTTTGACTTTGAAGTCTCCATCAGTTCAGTACGAAGTGGGATGTGCACTGCATTGAAGAGCAAGAGCTTGGGGTCTGGATTTTGTTGGCCTCTTATTGGGTGTCCTTGGGCAAAGCCTCCACTGTTCTGGGTCTTAGTCTCCTCGTCTATAACACAGAGTCTAGCTCTTTCATTCCCTCCAGCAAAACAGTCTATGGTTGTGCAAATCCTTGAGGTGTTTCCCCAGCAAAGCATGGCTCTCAGAATGCATCTTCACAAAGCAGTAGCCTTGACCTAAGGAGACAACAGATGTGCAATCACCCCTCTCTCTGCACAGGTAATATTGCTCGAACAGGTTCAGTCATTGCTGCAAGATCTGACCTCAGCACTAGCACCTTCTGAGTGCAGGTAAAACAGATTGGTGATGGCCTCTCCAGGAGGTCATTGTGCTCTAGATGGATCCAAGCCATGTCCTGCAGGCATGACAGAAGGTCCCCACCATCAGCCCTGCCTCCCCCTCCGGCCTCCTTTGATCTTTGGGCTATGAAGTCTTCCTTTTCCTGGCTGTGCACCCTGGGCCTGGTGGCAGTTGCTGCCCCTGTGCCTCCACCGTGCTCCACCAGGCACCATGCTCACGGCTGCTCCCCTGTTGCAGTCTAGCTTTGCGGGAGCTTTGGTTCCTGGCCCGCTGTACATCCAAGGCCCGGGGTGGCCCCCAGGGCTACCTGCTGCAGCCTGTACTGCTGGCTGGTTGGCAAGACGTGCGAAGGCTGTGCCGCCCCCAAGCTCAGGCAGCGGCTGCAGGAGGTGGTGCCACACGGAGGGGGCCCCTGTCAGGAGCTTCAATTCTTTCCACAAAGTGCTTTTTCTTTTCATGCTTTTGTTGTTGTTGTTTGACTTTTATTTTCTCTCTCAAACTCACCACTCAGAGTCTAGTAACTTTAAATACCTTTTGAGAACAAAACAAACCTATTTTCTCTTGATTGAGCTTTAATTTACTGTATTGTTTAAATGTTTTGTTCTGGTAATTTATAACTTGAGGTATCAGAAAGTTGCCTCCAAGTTCATGAATATTTGTCATTGTATCAAAGAGATGGACGGCTCAACGAAGCCACTTGTGATGGTATTTGCTATTTTGGAAGGTTAGAGAATCACCCCATCTTCACTGAAAGTCCATTTTGAGAGGACTTTTTCAGGCAGCTGGGATTTCTGCTCATACCTGTAGAGACTGTGAGTCCCTGACTTTGGTCTGTAATTAAGATCCACTTGGATTCATGATATCATTTCTATTTCATGGGGATTGCCTTCTCGAATCTGGTAGCCAAGCAGATATGAATGAAAGTATGTAGTTCCCATTTCATCTCAACATCTTTTGTAGCTCAGCCATACACACACGTGCACACAGACTCGTATTTATGTCCTTATGGAAATAAAGAAATGTAGAGACAGAGATTCTGAATGGGCATGACCTGGCCTCACCTCTACTGTGTCAGCATTGAGCCAGTGCAAACAACTTCAATGTCCTAAATCAAATTGTATTGAGAATCTGATGCCCCATACTTAAAAAAAAAAAAAAAAAAAAAAAAAAAGAAAAATCATGTTAGTCCTCAATCCCTGGATATAGAGGTTAGTGCCTAAGCCCTTCTTCTGTGAATCGTGCAATAGGCGTAAATGGAAGAATGTGTGCAAGACTCTAAGAGCCAGAATGTGAACAGGGCGGGTATGTGGAGGAGGGACAGTCCAGGGGGGCTTTTCTGCAGCTTGGAAGGATTCTAGTTAACGGATTTTTGAACAACAGAAGGGCATGTCAGCTTAGCGGCCCTTTAGCTGTTTCTACCAGGTAAGCAGCGGCTGACAGTATGGGTCTTTGTAAAGATCATATATCTTGAATTGCTGCTTTCCCAACAAAAATTACCCCAGAAGCACACTTTTAAAAGTTCCCACACTAAAAAAATTCAGGAGAAGCAATTTACAAAAAAAAAAAAAAAAAAAAAAAAAAAAATCTCTTTCACCGCTCAAAAGCACTTTTTTTTGGTAATTTATACTAAGCCCTTTAGAATGTCATATTGGTCCTTTATTAGTAACCTTGACAATATGATTAGACTCCAAAAAATGTCTACTTGTTAGTGAATAGCATTCACTCGCTGAACTTTAAAGAGCCTGCTTGGCTATCATCAGAACAGGCTTTCATTTTTTAATTTTTTGCAAAAAAAAAAAACCAACAAATCTGCAGATGATAATAAAATATATGTTGAGATGGGGCATTCAATGAAACATATGTGCTAACAGTTAAATAGTGTTGCAGAATCGTGGATTTATTTTAGCAGACTATTTAGACGCCATAATTTGGAAGGGACTCTAAGTTTCATTTTCTGAATTAGAGTTAACTTTAAATTATAATTGCAAAAATGATTTTGCTAAAATGCCGAGAAGTGTAGCTTTTAGAAACATTCATTTAGTAGTGACAAAAGCATTTTTCCTCTTGAATGTTATTTCCTCTTTATTATGCGTTGAATCGCATTTGTGTTCTGTTTAGATGTTGCCACAAATAGTGTAAACTAAGTTGCTAAGTTAAAATAAGCCGGGGAAACCTGTACTTGTATTTACTAAAGAAGACAATGAGAGCATTAGCTACATTAATTGAAAAGCATTTTGACAACACTGATCAAGACCGAGGGGCAAAAAAAAAAAAAAAAAAAAAGGAAAAAGAAAGAAACGGAAAAAAAACAAATCAAATCTCCCAACCAGCACCACCAACAAACTGAAATCAAAACTCCAGACTTTAACCTTCACAGCGAGATCTTGTAGTGCTTTTAAGAAGTCCCTAATATTTTTCTGCCTCTCCCCCCAAGTCACTTCACTGTCCATATGCTATTTAAATGCTGATAATCTTGTTCATGGTAATTTCAATGAGCCACAGCAGACATATAATGCTTCCTCTTTTAATAGGTGCAAAGTGAGTTATTGTCACCAAGCAGATATGAAAAAAGGACGTGAAAAGAGAATCTTGCCTCATCTCTGTAATGCGGGTGTGTGAGGGCGCTAACATGGTCACCTGAATTATGCATGTCTATTGTGCTCGAATATCATAAATCGGTGCATGAATACCCTCCAAATCATTTTCAGTTCGTGAACATTTATATACAGAGCTCTTGAGTACTGCAAAGACAATTAGTCATATTTGTATGCCGGAATTAATTGGGAGTGAGATGCAGGAGGCAGAACAAGAGAACAAAGAATGCTTTTTGTCAGTTCTTCCAACTGACAGGGATAATTAGATATATGAAATTGAAATTCCTCAGCAGGGGGTTTCTGTTGACAATGAATTTTCTTTTGATTCCATTCTGTTATTCTTTTACGCTGTCATCTGTGGCAATTTGTTATTCAGCTTGAAGCTTAAAAAAGCAAAGCATTCCGCTTTTATGAGTAGATGATGTCAGTTTGTACACTGCTGGGAAATAGATATTAAATGTAATCTTTAAACTAAAAAAAAAAAAAAGAAAGAAAGAAAGAAAAGAAAAGGAAAAAAAAATAAAATCAGTTAAAGAGACAGTGTGCTGTTTACCCGGCCTGAGCAGAGAAACTTTACAAGATATTGTCAGAACTTGTTCAGTGGTATTTGAAGTTGTTCAAGCTCCATTAATCCAGGGCCTTCACCGCAGCTCCCACTATTCTTCTAAGTGGATGCAATTTAGTGCAGAGACTCAAGTGCACAGCGCCGAGGTGGCCCCGGACGCTGGGGGCTGCAGAGTGCCGCCGCTTTCCTGCCTAATCTCGTTTCTTCACCACTCCTTCTGTCTCCACGACACCAAGAGCATTATTCACAGATTATCTCTTGTTTTGCTTCCGAATCAAATGTCTTCTTAAGAAAGGGATCTAAAGAAAGCCTTAGAGCGTTCCCCTTCCCCCAAATATGGTCCAATTCTAGGCTCCTTGGTAAACTCACTCTGGGCATATGTCAGATATTGGGCTTCAGGATAATGGCTGTTGGCCTGCAGCTCGCTGATGCTTGGGGTCCTTCGGTCTGCAGGGAGCGGGCACCTTGGTGCTGGTGCAGCGTGGCTCCAAGTCCCCATCTTTTCCCTCCAGCTCCGGCTTGTGGGCCATGCTTTAACACCCTTGGACCCCTCCCCTTCATCCGCAAAGAGAGGTCCCTTGAACAGCTGATTCTCCGTGATGTGAGGAAGACTGGTTCGAAACCTGGTACCACGGGGGCCCTTCTGAAAAGTCCGACCCCAGCTCCCCTCCTGATCACTTACCCACTCATCTCTGTTTTGTGCTCTCCCCATTCAGTCTCTGGAAACACACCTGGTGGGTCTCTCACACCAAAGGCGCCAGGCTGGATCCGGGGCAGAATGAGGCGCGTGGGTGCAGCATTGTGGTGCTCAGACAGCAGCGTTTCCCCGTCTCCTCCGAGTGGAGGCGGCTCTCTGGCCTCCAGCACCTTGTGTTTATACGAGGTTCCTTGAGCACTTCACCAACCCCACCGAATGGGATATTTGGAGTAGGGCACAGGACTCTGAGTTTACCCACTGCTCGGGTGGTTCTCACGTGCACTAACGCCCGAGAAGCATGATCTGCAAGGTGCGAGGGGCTGCAGGGGGACCCCACTTCACCACCAGGCACCCACAGAGACTCCGATCTGTGTTCATATTGCTTCTGTGTCATTAACTGAAATGTTCATGCTGGAGGCGACACGTATGGACACCTGGATCATCGCGCAGGAGCAGGTGCACAGGGTAAATGCACCTTCGGAACAAGATGGCACCGGGGACTCCAGCTCCCACCTCTGATTAAGAGGACGACCCACCCAGGCCTGTTCAAGGAGTTTCATGGATGCTGAGGAGAAACCAGAATATGGAGACGAGAACAGGCTTTGGGTGGAGCCCGAGGATGGAAACACAGGGGGTGTGTCTGCACTATTTGCCCAATGGACAATCAAGTCTGGGGATGCACAGGTGACTTCTGCATGATTCTCCTGTTCCAGTTCTGAGGACAAAGTAAATACTCTCCGTAGCCAGTGTTGCTTCCTCAGATCCATCTCCACACACATTTCACTGGCTCTGGAAATACAAGACAAACAACTGTATCCTTTTTAATTGTTATCTATTTCTTTTCCTTTCTTACTTAACATTTTCCATCCATCTTAAGTTCTCAATTTCATCCATCCCGTGTCTCCTCAGAGTTGGGAAGGCTTGTTTCCTGAAAACGAAACTTTCTTAATCAGAAACAGCATCCTGGTGACTGAATTAAAAGAAACAACAACACAAAAATGTAACTTTAGTCAAACCAAAAATCTCATGAGGTGTTGGCCAACCCTGCATTCCAGTTACCACTGTGCACGTAAATACGCCTTCTAGAAGCTGGCGGAATGAGCCGGTGTTGAGCTCAAAGAGCCTTATTTAACTAAGGAAACATTTTATGCAAATGTAGGGAGGGAATGCCAAGGAGAGGAAGAGGTCTCCCATTGATACAAGGAACAGTCAAGACAGAAAAACGTGACTGAGCACATACCCATCTGGAGAAGTATTTTAGGGAAAGACTCCATGAATTTAAAGCCACAGTTTTTTTTTTTTTCCAGGACCAAATTAAAGTGAAGATCAATGTTTGTCCACTTCCCATTGCAAATGTCTCTGAAGTGTCTCAGGCCCACCTTTTGACTTTTTACTGTTGTGATTACAGCCTCACAAGCTGGAGCCTCCGAAATGCAGGTCAGCGGAGGGACCTGGAGCCTGAAACATTACTTGCTATTCTCTGGATGGATGTAGCTGATGTTGGTAGGGCAATAGGGGCAGGTAGCAAGACTATGGTGAATCAGACCATGCCCACCTTCGTGCCTGAAGGAGCAATGAGTGCCTCCAGGCTAGGGCCCACCAGCACCGCCATGTTAGTTGGGGCGGACTTCGTGTGGTGCCACCATTTGTTCTTGGGCACCTGCTCATACCCAGTGGTCATGGGAGACCCAGTACAGGTAGGACGGGTCCTTTCCACACGAAGTTTAACAGAGTATCCAGAGAAACTCATTTTGGCGCAGCTCACATTTACACGCCTCCAAGAAAGCCCGGGTAGCCTGAGCTGAGAACAGCTAGCATTGGAGTCTGAGGTAGTTCTTATCTGCTCAATGGTTGCCAGGTTTTTGGCCATTTCTGTGACCCATCAGATAGTTGGAATGAAGACAACACTTAGAAGATAATGACCTGAGCCATGCATATGTCTGATCAATAGAAATAAGTAATTGGGATTGTTCACCCTGGAGTAGAGGAAGCTAAATAGTGATTCAGTGATAACCATTCATAAATTATGGAGAACATGGGATGCCTGGGAGGCTCAGTGGTTGAGCATCTGCCTTTGGCTCAGGGCATGATCCCGGGATCTGGGATCGAGTCCCACATTGGATTCTTGCTTCTCCCTCTGCCTGTGTCTCTGCCTCGCTCTCTCTCCCTTTCTGTGTCTCTCATGAATAAATAAATAAAATCTTTCAAAAAATTATGGAGAACAGTTTTATAGCCATCTCCCTCTATTAGAACAGGAAATTTTGCTTAGATTTCAGCAAGAAGAGGTATGTTGAAGGATTTCCTGGTGGCAAGGTTTACAGCCATGAGAATGGCTGCTGTGGTGTGTGCAGATGTGCTGGATGCAGCAGGACGTGCTGGTCACTCACAAATGCATCTCAGGAGCCGTCGTCCTTCCAGAGCGCACAGCCCTAGTGAGTGAGGCAAACTGGGAGTGAATAAACAGAGCATGATCAGTTTTGTGCTGGTGTTTATGCTCCGAGGGATCTTGGGGAGCAGAGTGGAGGGGCTTCCTGAAGGAGCAAGTATCTAGGACTAACTGAGTCTGTTGGAATCAGATGTTTTAACGGAGGGAGAAAGTGATCAGACTGTCAACAACAGGGGTGACCAACGCCCAGTGGGCTGGCGTGGGGACAGGCAGAGGGCATACCTGAGACAGACCCAGGGATGGTCCATCCAAGCAGAGAGAGAGACAGACTTCACCTGTGGTGGCCCGGTTCTAGGGGCGCTGCGGGGAGCATACACCTGGCACGGTGAGAGCATCCTTAGTGGACAGTTCGCTCTGTGCCGGGAGTTGCCAACTCCCTCTTGGGAACCGATATCGACAGCTGTTAGGATAGATTTCAGAGGAGAAAATGTAAACTTGAAGGCACGAAACATTTTGCTTCCATTCACACAGCTCACAGGGTTTCACCCCACTTGCCTGACCCTAGCCCTGTGCTCTTCACCAAGGCGGAAGCTGGGGGGCAGCTGGAGAAGGTGACCACGAAGAGCCTGCACAGAGGAGACACGGGGGGCGTGCAGAGGAGCCCAGGCTGCAGCCTGCAGAGCTGTGACTGCCACCGTCATCCAGCTCCCGGGTCACCTTCCTGCACGATGGCAGGAGATGGGTGCTGCAAGAATAGGTTTTGGTGTCCCAACAAAATATAGAATTACAGCTACCGAAATGCTGGCATTTACATAAAAAATCACCTGTGACTAGACCGATTTGTTAATTGATGATGCTCGCACTTGCCAGTTGATTAAGTACTTTGAACTGGCTTTCTTCAGAGATAGATATTTAAGGACATTAACTTATAAAATTTTTTTCTCTATAATTTAAACAAATGATTATCCATTTTCTTATCCTCTCATAACCATTTTTTTAAAAAGTCAAATTTAGCTAAAACTTAGACCACTAGATTTTGAAGTTTTGTTATGTCAAGTCATTTGTCGATGGTTGTTCAATATGTGTCTAAAGGGGTTGTTCTTCCAAGAAAAGTCCCCAAATAGTTAGTCTGTAGGCTTGTCCCATGCTTAACTCTGGTTTTCTTTAACGATAACAGAATACTAAAAACGGCAGGATAATTTATTAATGTAGTTTATTGGCCATATTTTGACTTTGCTCACATCATTTTATTATTATATGGGATGTGGTAAGATTTTGGTTATCTTTTTCAGTTGTTTCCTATAATCTGTTCAGGTGTGTATGAGAACAAAGCCATGGAAGAAAATCATCCAGAGGCTGCATCATTCAGTGAGTGTAGAGATAAGGAAATTATTTAGATATATTTGAAAATGTCTTACTCAAATTTTTAAACCATCAGCATCCAAACGGTTAACAAAGGTTGTGATTTTTAATGAGGTCTTACTTTTGAGAACTGTGACTCTGACACCTCTCCCCACCTGGGCCTGGGCTTGGCCCTTCCCAGTTCCTGCTTCCAGATTGTCCTCGTGCACTGTTGCTTGCCGTATTTATGACTGCGTTTGCCTTCAGGAAATCTGTTCCTCAATAATGATCCCCAGAGATGAGCAGACTGGTGGATAGTAGGTCCTCAGTAGGTAATTATCAAATGATTTAACATATGAATCCTGTGATTTATTTTTTATTTTTTAAAAAGATTATTTATTTATTTATTCACGAGAGACACAGAGAGAGGCAGAGACACAGGCAGAGGGAGAAGCAGGCTCCTTACAGGGAACCTGATGCGGGACTCGATCCCAGGACCCCGGGGTCACACTCTGAGCCAAAGGCAGACGCTCAACCACTGAGCCACCTGTGCATCCCTGAATCCTGTGATTTAAATTCAGGGAACATGTCCTGAATGCCCACTGTGTGCAAAGCTCTGCTTTAGGCTTTTTGTATGGTGAACCCAGAGGGCTGACATTCCTCTGGGGAGTCTGCATGATGTGTAATTTGAGCAGAATGTGACTCAGGACATGTCGCAGCTCAGAAAGCTACTCCATGGGTGCGCATGGTGCCCCTAGATCCCGGAACCAAGGATCTGCTGTCAACAGATGCTAGGTTAAGTTAGCACGGTTTCCTGTTTTCTTACATTCTTACGGAGCTGCGGTGTTCATCGTATCCAGTGGCTGACGATCCATGGAATTCTTTGAACACTAGAAAATACCCGAGAATGTGGGGAGGTGACTGTTATTCTGTGTGCTTTTCATCGGTGTATAATTTTGGACACAGAGGTTCTAAACTTGGATAAAGATGCTATGTTAAATTTTAGATAATTTGTAACAGGGCTTAACTAAAAGGATGCTCTAGTTATTACCGTTTTTAGGTTCTGGTTTGGAATCACTTGCCAGTGAAAAAAGCTCTGCAGGTGGCCACCAGAGGGGTGGTGCTCAGGGCTGACCAACTTTTGGAGTAATTGAGTCAATGTCTCCAAATGGAAGTTGCAACCTAGCTTCATCCCAGTGGTTTTCAATAATGTGGGAGGTAGGATAGACTTTGGGGATAAATTTACTCAATAATCATTTATTTTCCTGGAGGAGGAAACTAGGTTTGAAATTTCTAGTCCAAGGAAGTGTGAGATATCCCTCAAAGAAAACCAGTCTCCCATTCTCCAGAAAGCTCTTGTATTAAGGGGATAGGTCAAATGTGTTTGTCTCCTCTAAGTCAGAGGTTCTCCCATCTTAGGATCGTAAGAATAATGGGAGAAACATTTTTTTAAAAGATTTTTATTTATTTATTCAAGAGAGACAGAGAGAGAGAGAGGCACAGACACAGGCAGAGGGAGAAGCAAGCTCCATGCAGGGAGCCTGATGTGGGACTCGATTCTGGGTCTCCAGGATCATGCCCTGGGCTGAAGGTGGCGCTAAACCACTGAGCCACCGGGGCTGCCCAGGAGAAACATGTTAAACATGAGGAGTCCCTTCCCACCACCCAGCAGGGATTTGGGCTCAGGAAACCCTGGGTGGGGCTCAGCAACCTTACTTCTGAACACAGACCCAGATGGCTCTGGTCCTCATCGTGCCTGTGCAGACAGCGCTGGTCTCCGCGACCAGGTGTCGGGGAGGACAGTGTGATGTGTCAGCCAGGGTGGCACGGGGCTGTGGGCTCTCTGCCTGGGTCTGAGGGAGTGTGGTGATATCCTGACTCCCTTTGCCGACACGTTAGATTCCCACATGCCCTCTCAGAGCATTTGCTCTTATTTTCCTTCTAAGACTCCCTTCCTTTCCATGTCCAAGCACGCAGGGTTGCATATCACCTGGGCAAACAAGGGAGACCAGACAGTCCTCTTATGGCCAATGGTGAAGAGCACCTGGCATGGAGCCCATGGGTCACACGCTGCCATTTGTGATGGTAGGGAAGCGCACTGTGGGCTTCACATTGCTGACATCTTTGCTCTCAGAGTCACCTTTTAACTCCTTGTGGCTCTAAAGGAGGCTGACAATAGTGAGGATGACAATGCTGATGAGAAGATATAAGTCCAAAATATACCAGCTTGTGCACTTTAGGGTTGTGCCAAGTGCTTTAGATGGATGGTGTCGCTTAGCTCCTATAGTGACCCTGTGCCATGGGTTATAGATCCATGTACACACACATACACTCATGTGTACATACACACACTTGTGTGTATATATGCACACAATGTACTCATATGTATATGTCATACACACATATACATATACACACACTCATGCTCATATGTATACACACATATACACACATGCCCTCACCTGTACACACATACACACTTGTGTGTATATGTACACACATGCACTTGCATGTATATGAACACACACTCACATGTACACACACATACTCTCATGTATATATGTACACAATGTGCCCATACACGTATATACACATATCCCCAGTGTGTTATGTGCACACATGTGCTCCTATGTATACACATATACACACATATACTTATGTATACACACCTCTATACACATATACGTATACACATTTGCTCATATGTATATGTGTTATATACACAAGCACGTGCACTCTTATGTGTATCTATACATATATGCAAATATAGTTTTATTCACACACACAATATGTACACCTGATCTTCATTGTTTGTGGATTCTCTGAGAATTCATTTACTCACTAAAATGTACTATGACCCAAGTCAATGCTCACGGGGCGCCTATTGTCATTTGCAGACACTGAACAGAGTGGCAAACGTGATTGTGTGATGTGTTTGTTGCCAGCTGAAGTGGTACAAGATGATGCTGGGCCTTCTTGTTTGGCTCTCTGACTGTGGATACATGCCCTTTGCAGGGTCTATTTAGTGCATGTTTTTCATATTTTTGTGGGTTTTGTTGGTGACGCATCATTTAAGATGGTCGCCAAGCGTAATACTGAGGGACTTCATCCCGGTGGGGGTTACAGGGAGTGGGTCAGCAGGATATTTGAGATGCGGTGTCTTCAAAATGAAACACACACACGGCGAGGTTGTGTATTGTCTGACAGATTAAAATGTTGGGACCTGAGGACCAACCCCCGTGTTGTTTAGGAGCAGTGGTGAGTTGTGCACCGTCAGTGTTTTGTGACTTTATAGACGGTAATCGTCGCAGGGATCAGAGATGCAGGGTATGTCACTCCTGCCAAGTCTTTTTGAAAGTCCTGTCTTCCCGCCCCGGGGTAGCTGGTGTCAGAGTCAAGGATACGGACACCCTCCAGGGACTCACACACATTCCCTGGCCTATCCCTGGGGTATCTGTGGAAGGGGGCACAGGACACTGTCCCCATGGGTTTTCTCTGGGGAGGCAGGGAAAGACCTCACTTGTTATTCAAGAAGCTAAATGATAAGTTAAACATGAGAAGAAATGACATTGTCCAGAACGATTTATACAAATGAGGAAATCCCATTACAGCCTTTGTGGGTGGACGTGTTCATAGCTTGGACAGTATGAGGCGCCCAAGGAACAATGTCAACCAGGTGTTTCATTGGCTTGGGCTCATTAGACAAACACTTTTTCACAATCCCATCATCATCATCCACTTTTCTTATAAAAATAGGCTGAATGGTTAACCTTTTTCTTTCTCTCACAGCGTTCATTATACTTGTAGTGGTGAACATTTTACCTTAGTGAGAATATTACATTCAAGCATACCTTCCTTCCTCTACCATTAAATCATTACGGAAACATTGACTAGCACTTCTAGTTAATATTTTTGTTTTATTTCTCTGTTCACGGCATGTGAGACCCTGGGCAAGGTGTCCAGATCCTTGAAATATCACTTGTATGTGGGAGCTGTAAAGACTTTTTGAAGAACACTTGCTCAGGAAACTGAAATTTAGATAAAAAGTGAACAAAGACCTCTCTCAAGATCCTTCTTGGGTCTTCCTGCACATTTAGCATTTTTTACAGTTTGTCCAGACAGAAATGAAAGCCCACTACCAAGTTTCTTGGCACAGCACGGATGCAGCGAGGAGGCACTGGCCTGGATTTTCTGTCCACCCTGCCCGAATGCCGAGCCCAGGCCTTGCAGAAGGCACACAGGTCATGTTTACTGGAGAAGTTAAGTGCTGTCCTCCCCCCCACGTCCCACAGCTGAGGAAGTCTCAGGCAGCACAGGGACATTCGCTGTACCCTGACACCGCTGATGCCTCTCACTCACTGCCTAGGGCCCTCCGTGTGCCACCCTTGGGAACTGGACGGTCGACAGTGCCAGTGAATGTCCCCCTGCCCGCCTGCACCTGAGGAGCAGGTTCTCTGTTTGCAGCCAAGCTTTATACCTTCATCCCTAAATGTGCTCCTCAGTGGTGAGATGGTGCCGGCCAGCGGTGACGCCCCTGAGGTCACTGTCATCTGAGCTATTTCAGATGAAATAGCTAATCATATAACCCTTCTGAAGAGCACACAAAATCACCCTGCACGACCACTTTGCTGCAACAGACTCCCCTGTAGTCTGTAGTCTTGCATCCCAGTGGACAGCACCCACTTTGCCCTGCCAGGGTGCTTGCTGCTGAGGACTGTCAGCGGCTTTAGGGAGGGCAGAGTGCAGACCACATGCTCTTTTCCTTGCCTGTGTTTCTGAGAATATGCAGGCTTTTTGTGTGCTGTCCCCTCCATGCCTGGGGGACGCCTGGGTCCAGCCCCAGGCCCAGCTCCAGCCCCAGGCCCAGCCCCAGCCCCAGCTCCAGGTCCAGCTCCAGGTCCAGATCCAGTCCTAGCTCCAGTCCCAGCCCCAGCCCCAGCCCCAGCCTCAGCCTCAGCCCCAGCCCCAGCCCCAGCCCTAGCCCCAGGCTCAGTCCTAGCCTCAGGCCCAGTCCCAGCTCCAGTCCCAGTCCCAGCCCCAGCCCCAGCCCCAGGCCCAGCCCCAGCCCCAGCCCCAGGCTCAGGCCCAGGCCCACCCCAGAATCAGCCCCAGCTCCAGCCCCAGCCCCAGCACTAGCCCCAGCCCTAGCACCAGGCCCAGCCCCACCTACAGGCCCAGCCTCAGCCTCAGGCCGAAGTCCAGCATTAGCCCCAGTCCCAGCCCCAGCTCCAGCCCCAGGCCCCATCCCAGCCCCAGGCCCAGGCCCAGCCCCAGCCCCAGGCCCAGCCCCACAAGTGGAAGACCTCATTGTTGTCCAGCTGTTGAGGCCACATCCTGGTGCTTGCTTCCAGCTCTCCTGGAAGGAGAGAACCAACTTTGGTGACTTCTGGAGGGCGTGTTCTCAGGTGGAGGAAAGGAGGGATTCTCGTGGAGTGAGTGGCAGGAGCAGGGATGGCACCAGCGATGGGCTACCATCTCCTCCAGAGGGGAGGGCAGCCCAGGCACACATTATACTGTGGGCCAGCCCACGCCGAGGCTGGGGCTGCCCTGCACCAAGGCAGCGAGTCATTGGCTGACCCTGCTCAGGTGGGGGTGAGGGGCTGGCCTTGGGAGATGGTGTCCCATCCCTTGGGGGATGGTCAGCCACACCACAGGAAGGGTGGAGAGGGTGCCTCGTGGTTAGTCGTGGTCAGCGGAGCAAGCGGGCCTCACTCGCGGGTGAGGACAAGGTGTGGGGGGAATCGAGGTCATTGTGCTTGTCTCGAGGGGATCAGGGCACCATAGTGAGAAGGCCCAGAGGAATCGCAAAAGAACATTTATTTAAATCATCCCTATGTCTGTGAAGACAGTTACAGGAAGATATGGAAGATGAACGTCGTACCGTTGGAGGCTTTAACCTGCAGTTCACACCCTTGGGTCTGACGGGGACCTGGGGAGCGCGTGTAGGGGCAGAGCGGCCCTGGGCTGCTCCACCACCTGGCGGTCCAGCTCCCTTCTCTAAAAACCATGATGTCTCCTTGTCATCCACTCCGCCACCAGCTGAGAGTAGGGTCCCACGGAGGTCAGGACAGGTTTCCCGGCCCAGAAACCACCGCATAGTCCCTCCAACTTTGAACTTGGTTCTACAATATTACAGTGAAGAAGGGCAGCCAGCATTCCCGAGTAAGCGATATACCCTCTCGAGAAGACGCACTTTGTAGGTACGAAGAGGTCAAAAGCACCTCATTAAAAATATATTGTCAGAAAAAAAGGAACCAGTTATGGTTCACCTGATATGAGTGATCATTATAATTAAGAAATGAATTCTTGATAAAAAGATGGACGGACGCTGAATTCTGGAAGAACTGATATTGTATGGGCTAATTAAATATTTATCGAGCATCAGTGGAGTGCAGTGCGGGATGCTACGGGGTGCACGGGATGTATTTCCGTTACCAAGGAGCGCCAGCACAGCAGGGTCGTGCATAATAGAGTCAGGATGTGGCCAGGGTCACCAAGTGGGTGGGAGAGCTGGCTCTGGAAGGTCAGCTGAGGGTCTGCAGCATGTTGTCATGCCTGCCCTGAGTCCCTAGGCTGAAGTAGTCAGAGCAGGTGCATGTGATTAACATATCAGTCATACTGTACTGCAACCTGGCATCTCTGTCCAAAACTATGGATCCCGTGCTCTTGGAGAGCAAAGCTGGCTGGGGCGATGCAGCACACATCCCTGCCTTGGTCTCAAAATGGAAATGGAGGGAGAAAGTCATTCGGAGTTTTGGGAGACACACAGAATGATTTTAGTGACAGGAAGTGTGATGCACAGTGTCTGTCCTGAGCCAGTCAGGACAGGTGATGCCAGCTGCCATGAGGGGCCCTCCCACGTGTCAGGGATGCCATTGGGACATCGGGCCAGTGCCTTCCTCCGTAGCTGCCAGATGCTTGCCATCCTGTCCAGCCTGCGCACATGCAGGTGCTGGGCTCCTTCCGTCTGGGAGCTGCTGTCTCCGCTCAGGGCCACCAGGGCTCCGCCGCGTCCTTCCCTTGAGGCACGTGGTGCACTGAGAGCATGAGGCTCACACAGGCCTTTCGTCCACACTCCATGAGCAGAAACCCATTCACGTGGTTCCAGCCAGAGGCAGAGGAGGTGGCTTGTGTGTGTCCCAGGAAGAGGAAAACGGATCAGTGAGGTTAGCGTGGCTTCAAGACAGTGTTGGTTAGAGAGGCCACCTGCTGCTGATGTGAGGAGACTCAAAAGGGCGGATTTAAGAGTCTAAGGATCAGCTGTAAGGAGAGAGGGAGCACAGGCTGTTCCATCAGGAATGTTTCCTCAGCTCCGCAGGCAAATCCAGCAGTTCCCTGGATCCAGACGGATTACAAGGGTCCTGCAGGCCGAATGACGGGGTGACGGGGCCCCGTAGAACATAATCTTGGCAAGCGAGACATGGCCCACGGGGGGGCATTCTCAGGAGCAGGAGCGGATTCCTGTGTCTTGTGGGGACAGTGGGAGATGAAGCTGGTGGCAGCAGCGAGCACCCGTCACCTGGAGGCCGCCTACCTCATGGGGCCTAGCCTGGGGAGAGCGTCTGTTGGAGGCCCCCCTGTCCAGGCCTTGCTGCTCCCACCGTGGTCCCTGCACCTCCTGGCCAGTGACTCAGAGCTGCCCCCCGACAAGCACCTCGGTGACGGCGATGGGGTGGGAGCAGGTAGGACTCTGGCCCAAGTGACACTGTCCGGGCCCGTGGCTGGGCAATTCTGGGGGCCGGTTTCTGGAGCCTTCACTTCCTTGTGGGATGAGACAGATGGAGATTTGCTCATCAAGGGTTTGCAAACTGCTCTTTTCAGTGGAGACAACATGGAAATGGTCACCCGCAGAGAAGGGACCATGCAAACAGTGCCCTTATCGGGGGGGCCACCCAGCCTCCAGGACCCGTCCCCAGAGCCAGCAGCCGCCCCGCTCCCGACTGCTCCTGAACCAACCCCGACCAGGAGAGACTAGGGGTCCCTCCACGGCCCCCTCCAAGGGGAGACCTGACTTTGGTGTCGTGTATATTTTGGATGACAGACTCTGCATCGTATTATCAGGAATATCCAGGTTAATACCGATAGCATTTTACGACTGTTGTTCTCCAGGGACGGTTATGGAAATAAGATGTCTGTCTCACAGGGTTCTCTCAGCGAGGGGAAAAAAGTGTTAAATAAATAGAAATAAATAAATAAATCTGAAAAAGTAACTCACAAACATTTTTGCAAATATAAAGTGCGTGAGCTATTGTGTCCTCAGGGTATGGAATTAACTCGCATGATGATAATTTATATTTTATGTGAGTTTTATTTTTATACACCTGCTTTTCTTTGCAATTCATGAAAAAACATATTGATATCAAGGCAATTGTGCTGTCACAGAATTCATAATCCTAACTGGGAGACTTCACATCAATATGACACGTCTCTTTTATGCTAACTCTAGCAATTTAGAAAAAAATACAGGTTATAAACAGCTAATAAAACTTCCCCATTTGTTCATCTGATACATTTTCTTTCCATCCACCCACAGAGCTCCTGTGGGCTCCGGAGAAATTTGTCCTTGCAGGAGGGGAAGGGCTCACCAGGCCCATCAGAGAGCTACCCGCACAGCCTCTGCTCTGTTGACTTCCGGTGGGTTTTGCTTGATGGCTTGGCTCTCCAGTCGCAGGATGAGAGGCTTTGGGCCAACGTGTAGAGAACACCAGGGGAGTGTGACTCAGGTTGTGAATGTACTTGGGTGGCACGGGGTAGTGGTCTGGGGAAGATCAGATGGTGCTGGCCATGGCTTAGACTTTGTGGGTTGGCTGGCTCCCATAGCAATCGCTTAGCTCCGTGGCTGCGGCCGATAAAGTTTTGTGGAATGAAAGGAGTTTTGAACTTTGGATTGTTTTCACATGTCATTAAGTGTGATTCTCTGCATCTTTTCCAACTATTTACATATCATTCTCAGTTCACAGGCTGCACAGAGCAGGAGGTAGGCAGGCTTTGGTGTGTGGGCCGCAGTGGACTGGCCCTGAGCAGGGCATGGGCTCCAGACCCGGCTGCCACAGAGGGATGACCCTGAGCAGGGCACGGGCTCCAGACCTGGCCTGTGGGGTCCTCGTCTGCCTGTGCTGTTTGCCAGCTGCAGGGCCGGGTGCTGTTTGGCCTATGTAGCACCCTTGATGCCGGTTCTGGTGTCCCACAGTCTCCTTCTGCGGGCGACTCCGACATGTGGGGCAGCAATGTCCGCAGGTGAAAAGCATGCTCTCCCCACGCATGCTGCCGTGAACTGAGACGCTCATGAGCTCCCCAGATTTAAATAACTTGGCTCCAGGTGCCCAAGACAAGCTAGTGGAGGAGACAGGCAGGGACCGCGCTGTTCTCTTCTCTTCCATAACTGCCCCCCCGGCCTGCTGTGTGTGCAGGGCCTGCTGCCGAGGAGCCTCATCTGGGGGATGCTTTATGTTCAAGAGCATGTTGATGTGATGCAATCACACAGACGCGTGCACACCCACATGAACACGGTGCCCCCCCAGCCACATGTGCACATGCACATGAACACAATGCACATGCAGGCACACGTATCCCCCAGATACATGTGCACATGCAGGCACTCTCACCTCCCCAGGCACACGTACACACACACGAACATGATGCACACGCAGGCACACACACACTCCCCACACACATGCACATGCACATGAACATGATGCACATGCAGGCACCACACGCACCCCCACAGACACGCACACACGCACATGAACACAGTGCACAGGCAGACACACGCAACTCCCTTCCCCCCGCCCCAGACAAACGCACACTGTCACTTTCTTTCTGGTCTTTTTTAGCATTTCTCTTGTAAACACAACAGCTGCAGTGAACACAGGACTTGGCTGGACCCTATCTTCCATGGGCCCTGCACACGAGTTGCCATGTGTTTTTCAGGGCCTGTGGCCTGCCTGGCCCTGCAAGTTGGCATGGGCTGGTCGTGGGTTCAGGTGGTGCTGCGTGTGGTCACTGTGGGAAGCAGTGGAGTGGGCAGTGAGTGACGGGAAGGTCTACGCAGAGACAAAAGACAGAGACGCCATGAGCATGATGGAGCCTCGGAGCAGGGAGCATGCAGAGCTAACAGCTATGTTCGATCTGGCCAGGTTTCCTACAGGCAGCCCTGTAGGTCCGAGGACCCCCTTCTCCTTGACAGGCACCCTGTCCCTCTGCTGGTGCAGCAGATGCCAGAGCGTGGGGTCTGCGGATAGACACCCCGAATTAGCCTTCTGGAGCAAAGCTTGTGCTTTCCAGGAGAAATGAAACAAGACAAATGTGCAAAGAAACAAGAAAGAAGCTCAAGCTTTCTTTCAGAAGCCAGAGCAAGTGCACTGGGAGGCCAGACGAACCCAGCGTTCTGCTCGGCTCTGGAAGAAGACGGACCCACCACCAGTTGTGGCAGATCCGGGGTCCCCTGCACCCCAGCACCCAGCAGTGGAGACTCGGGCAGGAACCTGAGGGCCAGGCTCCCGCCCTGAGCCTGAGCCCTGTGGACGGCATAGACGAGCCCCAGGCAGGCATGAGTTCCCACCAACCTGCTGCTCTAGATCACAACTTTTCCCCTTCCCAAGAAAAAACAGTGTTATTATTATATTTTTAATTCCCTGATGTGCGACCCAGCAGCCAGTATCGTCTTACAGAGGATGAATAGAGGGTGGGGGCAGGCTGTGTGGCCGGGTTTCAATATCCCCCCTGCGAGCCATTACGTCATCCGGCTACTCTCTAAGAGGATTTTCAGCAGGCTTGGCTTCGTTATTAAAATAGTAATTAATTTTTTCCTCTTCACAAAACCCAGGGACCTTCAGATGGAGGCCTCAGGAGAGAGGGCAATCTCCTTTTGAAAGTGGCCTTTCTGGAAACGGTAATCGGCTCTCCAGCCCCGCGGTACACATGTTCCCCAGTAAATGTGATTAAAGACCCGCACAAAACCCCCTTGCAGAAAATTAATTCAGTTTCCAGAATAAAAAGTTTGATAAAGTTGTGCAATGCTCCAGTGACAACACATAATGGAAGGGTGAGTTTTATCCCCTTGAAGGGTAAGTGAACGGCCAGAAAGGTCTGGTAGTTCCCAGAGTAAAAACATCTGCTCGAGCTAAGTGACTTCAGCGTTCGCTTGTAAAATTCATTAGTCATATCGGGCAGCGATCACTCCCGACACGCTGCTGGGAGGGTGGCCTCACAGACCGGGTGCCGGGTCCTCGCAGGCCCTGGTCAGCATCCACCGGCGCCCGACTGTGGACCCGCAGGGGCCGGGCCAGGCCTGGGTGCTCACCTTCCTCCCTCTCTCCTCCAGGCAGCTGTGCAAGCAGGGGTGCCCAGTGCCTGGCGACTCCGTGTCTCTAAATCTCAGTTTTTGGTTCTGCAAAATGGCAGTGATTGTGTCTCCTTTCAGGGTTATCATGAGGATTAGATGAAATAAAAATCGACAGCATTTAGCCTTGTTCCCGGAAATGAGGGGAGTCAGTAACGGCAGGAGGCCTTCCGTTGTCCAGATTCCTGGCGCTAGAGGTGGGGAGAGAATGAACGTGTTACACTGGTTGGGGGGTGGGGGGGGCTTCTTCAGGAACAGATTGTGCCTTGTGTCCCGCAGGGCATCAACCACTGTCCCCTGAGACGCACATCCATCTGGGGCTCGGAATGTGACCTCGTTTGGAAAGAAGGTCTTTGCAGATTCAGTGAAGGGTCTTGAGACCCTCGGAGTGCTCTGATGGCTGCGTCCCCACGAAGAGGATCGCTCGTGGTCCCTAAGGAGGGGTGGCAGCGGCCACCCTGGCAGAGGCAGGGAGGTGCTCCGGGGAGGCCCCAGGTGGAGGCTGGCTCTGCCCGCACCTGGATTTCCGGGCTGATTCCATGGACTTTTTCCTTCTTTCTCCTCCTGCAGATGAAGAGGCCGTGGGCAGGGCTGGTGGGCGAGCAGCGGAGGCCGCAGCCCAGGACCGCCAGCCGGTGTATGTGTGGCCGCGGCTCAGCGGAACCCCCTCCAGGCCTCACCGAGCAGGTGTCCTGGGCTCTTCCCACAGTGTTCACAGAGCGTGCCAGGCCTGGGGGCAGCTGCCAGGTGCCACAGCCAGACCGTGGTGTCTACAGCTCCCCACCCCTTTCCCGGACTGTGAAGAACCACCCAGCAGGTCAGTTCCGTGCTGAAGCAGCTGCTGCGAGGGGATGTAGAGGGGCAGAAGTAGCTCATATCCTGCATCCTTTTTCACTAAAAAAGCGTCTCCCTCTTTCACATTGACATGAAAACACGCTTCGCTTCTCAGGCAGAATCATGTTTGTGGGCCAGCCTCCTGATATGGACGGAAGGACAGGTGGACAGAAGGAGCACTGTGCACCGAGTCTCTCACGTCTTCGTTGCTCCTGCAGAGACGAGAAACCACACGCTCCTCAAGTGGGAGCACATTGCGGGTGACTCATCCTGAGGGTTTCCTTGTCGACACCATGACGGTCAACATCAGCCAGGAGAACCTTTTATGTTTTCTTTGGCGACAGGCCCTGAAACTTCCTGCATTCATACAGTGTGAGCACCTGTGGCTGCCTGTGCTCTCCGGGTCAGGGCAACAACAAGGGTGCGAGGGCGATGGGTGAGGTGCATGGGATTCCCTTCCAACTACGCATCCGAGTCGGGGCTGCCCGCGCAGGGACAGGCGTCACCTGCATGAACACTCTCAGAAGCAACGGGGATAGTAAACTAAAGGAAAACTGAAGTGCCAGAAGCACTTTTTCCTTTTTCTCCTTTACTTTTCCAGAGTATATGCGGGGACTCTCGCCTTCCATGGTGAACAGAGAGCGCTGGGCGTCACTGCCCGGCCTGTGCTCCCCACACACCTGCCTGGCGCTGCCCACAGAGACTGGGTTCCATTTCATCATGTGTGACAATTATGCGGTTAAAGTGGTTCTGCGGGCTTTTTGACATATGTGTTATGTGCCGAGCCGTCACCGTGTGGGTAGCATAGCTAGGATGCTCGGCTTGCCTCTCCAGCAGGCAGCCCGTGTGCGGTTTCTGCAAGCATCACACGGAAGTGGAGAATGGTGCCCGGTACACAGTAAACACTTAATTAGTGTTATTTATGGTTTTAATTCACTGCTACTACTCAAACTACAAGTATTCGAGTCTTTCAAATTTAAAACTGAAAACCCTCAAGCTTCCCTTCCTTAAAAACATACAGGTGTGCAAGATTAATTTTTTTTAATATCTTGCAAAATCTTCTTCCTTTTATTCACAGTGATGTCAGCCCAGTTTAAACTCTTCTCGCCGTGTTTGGAGACCGGCATGACAACGTCACTGAAAGCCCGGGTGCCCCACGAGCCGGCCCTTGTTGGCTCCTTCAGGTATGGGAGGCCAGGGGTTCAATTACTGGTGAGAGATGAAAGGACAGGAAATGGCCGTCCCAGCCCCAGAGGAAATACCTGTGGAAAAAGGAGCAAACAGCAAATAAAGTGCTAATTAATGTCCAATTCCAGCGCGGAGAAATGGACCACAGTCGTCGGCAGAAACCACCCCGCTTTCTGGGGGCTGCAGGGACCTTGTGAATTGACGGCCCGACGGGGCTCCCTCCTGCTTGCACAAAGGCTTCTGAAGGATGGGGCCTTGTCGCGGTTGCCGACCACAACCTGCAGAGTTTATGTTCCAGGTTCATTCTCTTCAGGGAGGATCTGTGAACTCCCTGCCTTTTCAGGAGCCCTTGATCCCTCTGGGAAATGGCACTTTGATTGCTCCTCTAAGTTCTGCCCGGCTCCCGGCCAGCCTGGAGCTCGCAGCTGCTCTGAGCTGAGGGGAGGGCTGGGTCTGCAGGAAGAGGAGTCTCGCCTTCACACTCGGCTTCAGGCTCCACGGGACTTCTCAACACACATGAAAAAAACCTGTGTTTTAAAGGGAAGTGCAAGGAAAGTTAATGTTTCTCTGGACTCTTGTATCTTGGCTGTTTTGCACCAAGGGTGGGTGTGTGGCGTGGGGTGGAGGCCGGGTTAGGAGAGGGAACGAATGTAGAGTGGAAGGTTCTGCTTTGGTCTAACACATGCACTTCATGCTTTGCATTCAAATGGTCACAGATCACTACGCTCAGTTTCAAATATGAGGCGGAAACATCAGAACCTGAGAAAGCCATGTTCCTTACTATCAGAATATGGTGAGTTCTTGGAGTCATTTCCGCAGAGCATGACCTGCAGATCAAGGTACAACCCAGGGAGACCAGATGCTCACAGTTTGTGATACGCGATTCGTCTTAGGCCAGAGGCCACCTGGAGCCTTCAGCAGGAGTAGGGATTTTGGGGGACACTGGAAACACATCCATAGAACATAGACTCGTGGTTTGAAGGAGTCAGGTGAGTTTTATCTCCTGAACCACTAAATCCTTTACCACCATTGAGTGAGAACAGACTTCCAGCTCAGTGGAAACACTCACGGCTTATGTGATGCACAATCGTGCCCATATCTGACTAAATGTGTTACTAAAAGAACAAAATGAAAACCTCCATTAGCCAGGAAATGTCAAGATGATCACTTACTTCCAGTTGCGGCGTCTGAGATTCACATCCTAAGGTGGATTTTTGGGAGGTGCTGATGAGTGAATGCCAGAAATAATCATCTGACATTAAGCTTTTGTGAATCTGACCAAATGAATGTGAAAGAAGAAAATTTATGAGAAGTCAGGTTGTGCTCCAGCTCGCGGATGCTCTTCTCTTAGAATGTAAATGACAGAACAATTATTCGTTACACCTATAATCAAACTACAAGTTTAATAAGATATTGAGAATGCACACAGAAACTATTAAAATGACACCAGAAATATAGCTTCCATCAACAAGAGGCAAGACATGCCGAGTGAACCTTGAAAACTAACAAAATGCTTTCATTGCCCTGGATCCCGAGGCTCCTAAAGGCAGGTGGGGGATGGGGGTTGGGGGGTGGGGGCGGTGGTTTGCTGCATGGCGCTCTGTGAATGCCCAAGGGAAGATCATGCCCTGTGAAAAGCACGTTTAGGTAGCATTTTCTCCTGATCTGAGTATTCCAGAGAAGTAGAGATTCATGAGGACAGACAGGTCAATAGATTGACCAGAGAAATCTGGGCTAGGCAGGGAGGCAGCGTCGGGGGGAAGGGGCTTTTGTGACAGAAGGACGTCGGGCGCTGTCTGAAGGGAAGATTGTGTCCTCTGAGCTTTGTGGTGTGTTTGACTGTCCACAAGACACTTTTCCTGACCTGTGTCCTCTGGGCTCCGAGAGGCCAGAGGGAACCCGGCTTGGAAGGCCCTGGAGTAGTTGCCCACGTGGGGGAGCGCACAGTGCTCTTGGCAGGGCTGGCGGGTCCTGGCCTTCACCGCGGGGACCCGCTCGGGAGCTGGCTGCTCCATCCGTCCGTGGGTCCCTTCTCCACACCTGGCAGCGGTACGTGCTCTTTGTGTTCTAATTGTTCGTGGTCTGCGGTTCTCCTCTCGCCCCGCCAGGCATCAGCTTGCCATCCTCAGGCTGCTTGATTTTTCCATTTGAGAGAATTGATTGTTTCTCCTGGGAGTGGTGTCGTTCCTGGGCTTCTGTTGACAGAGGGTATCCTGAGTGGTCATCTTCTTGTTCTTCCTGTGGATGCACTTGGCTGGCGCCTCCAGTGGTAACGGACTCAAACGGTGGTTCACGGTCGTCTTCTGGGTCTCCACCAGCTTACCATTCATTGACCCGTTGGCTGAAGATACTGCGTGTGCGTGTGCACACATGTGTTTGTGTGCACACGTGTGTACGTGTCTATTTCTCTGGCTCCCACTTAATTCTGAGTCATGAGCTCAAAATTGCATTTACCTGTTCTAGGTCTCCCCGCAAACTGTCGGGAGCACCTTGCAGTTAGCACAGCCACCACGGGAGGATGGCTGTCCCTCCCACCGCTGCTCTCCCCACACCCTACTCTGCTCATGCCCGAATCCCCCTTGTCTGTCCCACCCCGGCCCCCCAGCTGCTCGTGTTGAACCCTTAGATGTTGTGATGGATTCATTGGTGGCTCCACAGGACATGTTCACATCCCAACACTGGGACCTTGTTTAGAAAATGGTCTTTGCAGAGCTGATCTTGTCCCAAGACCAGGCTCTCGCTGGCCTCCTGCTGCTGCCTGCTTCCAAACGCTTCCCTCAGTCCCCGAATCCTTGTCTCATGCCCTGCATATAGAAATGACCCAAAATAATGACCCAAATAATTTCTTTACTATTATTATTATTCTCAAAATTCTCTTAGGAAACTAGTTTTAAGGTTTTACTGAGGTAAGAATAATTTTTTTGGTAATTTTAAAAAATCAGACATGCATTTAGATAAATAATAGACAAATTCACACCTAGGTTTTCTGGAAAAGTGCGGTGCCAGGACCTACATCCAAAAAGGCAGATATGATAATTATTTAGTGTCCTCCATTCACTGTAAAAAAATTAGATCAAACAATTCAGGGGAAACGTTCTGGAATCTGAGTTATTTTATCTGATTTTTCTACATTAATAAAGTATTTAAATATTTACTACTTCTCCATTTCAGGGTTTTAAAAATATTTTATGCTACTAAAAAGTGTGCTTGCCATGCTATATTTACTTACAAAATTGAGAATAAATATTTGGGGATAAGAGGGGAATTAAATTTGAATTATCCAAATGAAAACGTGTTTTTGCTTTATTCGCCCAGACGCAATGCAAGCATCCAGTTCGTTGGCTCTACAACTCACTACTTTTTTTTTTTTTTTAACGGAGCAATCTGGTGGTGGTTTTATAATTTCATCTGCACAGACTAGCTGAAGGAGGAGCTATACATTGAAAAATTAATTCTGTGACTTCGTCTTAATCTCTTCAAAAGTGAAGTATATTTGATTTCTCACTCTCCGTTCTCCCCTCTGGTGATGGTTTCTGTTTACTGGTTTGAGCAGCGTGAGTGGACACACCCAGAAATGATCCCACTGAACAGGCTTCCTCAGCGAGGTACTCTTGCTCTGGGCTGGTCTGGGAAGAATCTCAGGGTGAGAGCACAGCTGTGGAAACTACCCTGACAGGCGTAGTGCCACGTTTCACACACGCACACCCTGTAACTCCAGCGCTGCGACTGTGGGACGTGGAGTTGGTCTACATATCTGTGCGGCCGACCCTGCAATCCTGGGGCAGGATCTTAGAGCAGGAGGACGTGTCTAAATACTATGTGAACCAAGCTCAAATAGTGTTGCTGTGTCTCCTCCCGTTTCCTACCTTGGCCGACATTCCCTCAAAATGACAAAACAGGAAAGCAAATGTGGAGATACTTGCCCCAAACAAAACAGTATCAAGGGTAGTTGAAATTATGGGGGCAGCAATTTTGGGTGAATGCTACAAAGGCAATGTGATCCATAATGATTTCACGTGTAATGTGTAAAATTCATATTTCAGGATTTTATTTTAATAATACCACGTATTGCAATCAAGATCATTACTTAATTTCTCTCGTATTGGCTAATGATTAAAGTGGGGGCCAATGCCCCTTGGGCTTGTTTTATAAATAAAGACTTGTTTTGTAAATAAAGTTTTATTGGAACACAGCCTTGCCTATTTGATGACATTTTATCTGTGACTTCTTTTAGGCCATGTCAGTACTGAAAAGTGGCTGTGGTAGAGACCAATGGCCTGCAAAGCCTAAACTATTTATCACTTGTCCTTCTACACCAGGTGTTTAACAACCCCTGACTTAGGAGACTAGAATATGTGAAGTGTATCAAGTTTTAATATAGTTTTTACCAAAAACATAAAATAAATAGTAAAAATGAAAATTGTTTAAGTTCAAATATGTTTCTTTTTTTTTTTTTTCCAAATATGTTTCAAAGTTGTTTTTCTCCCAGATTATTTCAATAGCTAGTGAGCTCAAACGCAGCTGAGTGGACGGCCAGCTCTGGGCATCTTCCCACTGGAATCAACTGCTGGATTGCAAGCGTTTCGCGGCAGAGAAGCCAGTCTCGCCACAGAGCAGATTCTGACCTTAAGTCAAAAAAGAAGGAGGACATGTGGGATGGGCCCACAGTCCTTCCTCCCCTCTCTTTCTGTCTGCCTGCTGCAGTCCCTGGCCTATGCCTCTGTCTGTCCTCTGCACTCTGTCCCCACTTTGGCCAGATGGTCCTTCAGGATGTCTCTGACTGCAGCACACTTGGCTCGGAGACCCGCTGTGGCTCCCGTGGCCTCAGAAGGAAGCCTGCACCATGGACATGGCTTTGTCTCCAGCTCCTGCACTTCCTTCCTGTTGAAACACAGCAGCACTGCCCCCCTTCCCTACCGAGCATCCGCTGTGCCAGTGTAGATGCCTGGCCCCCAAGTTGCTGACCAAGAGCCTCCTCATGCAGCCCACTCAGGTGCTCCACACTGCAGCCCTGGAAGATAGGGTGACCTCCTCGATTCCCTGGCCTGGGGAACTGTGGTCAGGCATCTTCAGATGCTGCTCTTCCTTAGGCTTCAGCGGGCACCATCCAGGAATGGTCCACGGGGTACTTCCAAGAACAAACATGCCAGCAACATGGAACCACCTGTTGCCTGAACCTGGAGTGTGTGTGGTCTGATCTGTTTCTGCAGCCGTTTGGGACATGGGTGTCAGCATCCAGGGTGTCTCCTCTGGTCCAAGCACAGGGAGCCCTGCTCTCCAACATCTTGCTGTTTCCTTGATGGAGTCGCTATGATGGTAGTCCTTGGCATGATTTTTAAAGATTTTTATTTATTTATTTGAGAGAGAGAGAGAGAGAGAGTGTGTGCAGAGTGGTGGGGTGGGGGTAGAGGGAGAGGGAGAAGCAGACTCCACTGAGCAGGGAGCCTGATGCAGGCTCCATCCCAGGACCCAGGATCCTGACCTAAGCCCAAGGCAGACGCTTCACCGACTGAGCTTGCCAGGGGCCCCTAGTTGTTTAAATTTTTCTAAATGTTTCTACAATTCCGTGTGACTCAAGAAAGCAGGAGTGAAGGCAGCTATACAGAGTAGCTCTCCAAGGCACAAATGTGGGTATTGTACATCATGGACCACACGTGAAAATCTATCAAAAATAGGTTTTGAAACTCTCAGATCTGAAAGGCACAGGGAAAATCTATTTCCTACCCTTCACTTCGGGGTTTGACACCTTGGGTCCTTGGCCCCAGGGAGAGCAATTGCCGAGAGCAAAATAAGTCAGGGAATCCTGTCACCTGAAGTTTGAAAACACGCGTTTCAGTAAAGTGAGGCATGTGTTTTCATCGTGATCTTCCTCGGACATGAGAACCGACCGGTTAAACCCTGTGCATCTGCAGAAACAAAGGCCCGGAAGGACTGACTGCCCCGGGGCCACATCATAGATAGATGGAGGGGGAGAGACAGTAGGACCCCAGGGATGGGACCCCTGCCTCAGTCTCCCTTGGGGAACAGAGGGGGCAGAGTGGAGATGTCTGCAGGGAGGGCCTGTCTCCCTCTGGGTCTTGTGTCTGCCTTCATCACCTGCACGGTGGTTCTGCAAAGGGTCTCGGTGGCCCACGGTTGAGCCCTGTGGTCAGGACATGGGTCCCCCGTTGGGCGGGCTGGGGCTTGGAGCGGGGCCGCGGGGCCGTGCCTTCATCTTACAACCGGAGCAGTGGGGCCAGGTCCCTCACTGTCTGCAGACTCCAGTTTCCTTGTGTGCATGCAAGGGTTTGGTGTCGGGGATTCTGTTTGTTGGGACAGGACCTTCTGTACCGGCACGGGGAGTCTGTCCTGCTGGTGAGGTCAGAGTGAGTTGTGCCTGGGCCGAGCTTTCTGGGTGCAATCAATGCAAATCATCACTGCAGAGACCACGCCAATGCCCCTGTTCAGGTTAGACCCATGCACATTTGCCGACGTGCTCACCTTCCCCGACGGTGCTCCGTATCTTCTAAGATAAAATCAAGTGTCCAAAGGGTTGTCTGTGCCCTCGGTTCAAGGGTACTAATGCCTCTGTACGGATGGCGGCGGCCTCACGGTCTTCTCTGATGGAGGTGACCTCACTGAATTCGATATTGGATACCACCCCAAGAGAAGTCGAAGGAAGGGTTGGAGCGGATGTGGCCTGTGGGAAGGAAGAAGCCTCACTGGTCGTGGTGGCGAGAAGAGTGTAGAAGGGATGTGGAAGGAGGGACGCTGAGGACAGCCTGGGTGGATGGAACAGCTGGGAGAATATGAAGGCACGTGTCCACCAGAGATGGGGCCAAGAGGCGCCTCTGTGAGCTGGGTGGGCAGGCGTTTACAGGGAAATAAGGAAGCAGGCTGTCGGTGTGCACACTTACAGACACAGACCGTCAGAATGGGGACAACCGAGGTTCCGTTGACCTCAGGTGAGCTCTGGCATCATTATATTTTTGAAAGCGTTTGTCCTGAAACAGAAAAATATAATGCACAAGCGTCGTTTTAAATCATCACGAAGCTTCCCTATGCCCTGCTTGAGGTTGGAGGGTGGTTCCATCCTGCGGTGAGTGGGGGCTCGGGACGGAAGTGCGGCTGGATCCGTCCCCAGTGAGCTACTTCCATCGTATAGACGGGGAGTCCCGGGGACCTGGGCCCGAGCCTGAGTTCCACGCTCTGACGGCTCTGGCGGGTGCTCCGTCCACACTGCGTGTGGGCTCCGGGCGGCAGCGAGCTGCGGCCAGGTGAGCTCCGAGGGCCAGCTCCCTGGCTGAGTCCCAGAGGCCCCTTGCAGGTGGCCACAGATGCCTAAAGGCAGCAGCGCCACCACCTGGCCCAGGGCGAGCCCAGCACACGTGCCCACTGCAAGTCCACGGCCAGCCAGTGACCAGTGAGCAGCCCAGGCTGGGGACTGTCTGGGACCCGGCGCGGGTCTCGCTCCAGGAACAAGGCCATGGCGGAGGGCGGGGAGTGGCCACTGGGATGGTGTCAGCAATGGCCGGCGGGTGGCATCTAGAGGGGCGTCCCAGGGCGGTCAGCTGGCGGTCAGCTGCAGGAGGAGGAGGACGTCCTCCGGGCAGCTGGGATGAGGGGTCCCGGGATGTCCTCCACACTAGCTGCGGGGCTCACAGAGGTGCTGGCGCACACAGCCAGGCTGAGGACCCGCGGATGCACAGACACGGTGCGCTCTGCCTCCCCCTGGGCCCCGGCTGGGGGCGCCTTTGTCTTCGTGTCCCGCTGGGAAGGCTTGCAGCTTGCCGTTTCACAGGAGGGGCTCCTGCCCGTGGCCCCTGGTGTCAGGTCCCCACAGAACAGCCGGCAGGGGCGCAGGGGCCCTGGCCTTGGCTCTGCTGGCCCCGCCATGTCCTCACCTGCGCGGGCTGGGGACGCAATTCTGTCAGGGGCTGTGTAGAGCCACCTGCGCCCGAGTGCCTGGGTTCGGGCTCCGTGGGCCACGTGGGACATTGGGCCCACCATCCTGGTACCGAACGAGGCCACTCGTACCCTGGGGTCCACCCTGTGGGGTTGGGCTACGTCTGCATGGGGGCCGCTGTGCTTTTCCCGCTGCTGGTCGCCTTGTTCCTGCGATGTCACAGGTGGTTTGCTCCGAGCACAGTGGCCCCGGTGAGTCGTGGCCGCACTGCCCTGGTAGCCCTGTATGTGCAGAGTCCACGCCTTCTGTGGAGAAGGTCACAGTCCTTCTCTCTTTCTCTGGCTTCTCCTTGTCCCTCGCCCCCACTCTCGGCAAACATCTTCTGTGTGTTCAGCTACTTAGACAGCAAGTTCTGTTAACATAAATTGTTAATTACCATTGTTATCATTCTTTTGTGTTCTGGGCATTTGAACCTTGTTCTTCTTAGAGGCAGAAGGGAACCAAAGGGAACAACATGGTTCTCTATCAATTATCGAGGGGTTGAGGAGGTGCTATTACTGCAGGAGAGGCAGACCACACAGTGGCGTGGATGACAATCACATACCGGTCATAAGAGGCCAGAGTCTATGAGGATGTTTTCTGTAAGGCGACGAAACGGTCCCTGTGCATCACACTGAGACCCAGCACCTGGAGCGTAGGGCACAGACCCCATTGCTGTGCACGCACCGGGACTCTGCAAGCTTGTGTGCAGAGTACGGAATTATTTTCTCATTGTATGTGAGATCCTTTTGCTGCCAGAGAAGCTACTTTAAAAAAATATTTATTCATGAGAAACACAGAGAGAGAGGCAGAGACACAGGCAGAGGGAGAAGCAGGCTCCATACAGGGAGCCCGACACAGGATTCGATCCCAGGACCGAAGGCAGACATTCACCTGCTGAGCAACCGGGTGTCCCCAGATAAGCTACTTTTGAAAACAGCTTTATTTATTTAATTTTTATATTTATTTATTAAAAATGTGTAACTTGGCAAATGTTGATATGAGCATATATCTATTAAGCCATTGCCACAATTCAGATAGTGAACGCGTCTGTTCATCGGCAAGTTTCCTTGTGACTCTTTGCAGCTCCTCCCTCCGACCCTTACATCTTCGACTCTGGGTCCCAGGTCAATGCTGACCTATGTATATGCAAGCTTCATCATTTCCTTTAATTTTATGTAAATGGAATAAAAAAGTGTGCACTTTTATTTTTTGGCCTGTCTTCTTTTATTCAGCAAGATGACTTGTGCTTCATCCGTGTGGCAGCATATGCGTCAACAGCTCACTCTCGGGCTGCTCGACAATCCACTGCATGGACGGGCCGTGGACAGATGCTCTCACATCTTGCGGGCGAACACCAACAGGGAGAAGCCGGATCAGAGGGTAGCTGTACTTTTACCTTCTTAGGATGTTGCCAAATTGCTTCCCAAAAAGGCTGAACATTTTACGTTCCCCTCAACAAAGAAGGAGAATTCTAGTGTCTCCATATCCTCAGCCACACTTGGCATGACTGCCTTTTAATTTTACCTGCTCTGAAGCTGTGTCAGTGTGCCTCTGCGTGGCAGCCACTTGCATCCGCCCGGTGACCAGTGATGCTGAGCATTTGTGATCTGTAGATGATCGTCGGTGAAGTGCCTGCAGATATATATTGCCCATTGAAAGAATTGGGTTGCTTCTTTTCTTACTGTTGTTTTGGGAGTTCTGTATTTATTCAGGATAAAAGTTCTGGATCAGATACATAATTTGCAAATATTTTCTCTCAGTTTTTATAAAAACAATAAAGTCAGAGTTCTTAGTTTTAGATCTTTGTGAATATTCAGTAGGTGTTGCACAGTATCTAACATGGACAGAGTGGTAACCTGCGTGCACACGTAATATCCAGTGTGCACATGCAGAACCCACTTTGCACGTGTAGCATCCACTGTGCACCATGTATTCAGTGTGTGCAAGGCAGTAAGGACCCAGTGTGCACAGGGTAGCATCCAGTGTGTGCAGAGGGGAGCATCCATTATGAGCACAGAGGAGGATTCAGTGTGTGCACAGGGGAGCATCCAGTGTGCACAGGGGAGTATCCTGTGTGCACAAGGAAGAATCCAGTGTGTACAGGGGAGTATCCATTGTGCACAAGGGGCATCTAGTGTGTACAACACCATATCCAGTGTGCTCAGGTCAGCACCCAAAGGAGCAGGGCATCGCCTGGTAGGCCCTAGGTGCGTCCCTCAGAGGCTCTAGGGCATTGGTGTCCCAGTAGGTGCAGCTTCCGTAGTCTGTTGCTCTAAGAAACTGGGATTAACTGAGCAGAGATGTCATTTTTGAATGAAGACTTTGAAGCAGAGGGTTAGGGACTTCCTGGGGACTCTCCCTGGCCCCTGGACGGGGTTCAGCAGAGCTTGGTAATGTGCCCTTGGCTTCCGATGGTGCCCAGGAGGACCCCCTTGCCCAGAAGTGAGAAGACGGGTCCCTGGGGTCTTCTTGCCATAGTTGCAACTTAGATTCTGGGATCTGGGGAGGACCTGGAGTCTAGGTGTTTCTGCTCAAAATAAATGAGCATGGACCTGACACGGTGTGCCTTTTGGGACCCGGGTGGCCAGACCAGCTGCGGGTCTGGAGTGCATCGCAGGGAGAGGCTGCGGGTGGAGGCCGTCTGCGATTGAGCATGGGGTCAGGGGAGGGTTCCGTGGAGCATGGAGGTGGCATAGATGCGTCGCTGGCGTCATGGGAACTCCGGGATCATGCCCTGAGCCGAAGGCAGATGCTCAACCGCTGAGACACCCGGCATCCCTCAGTATGCATTTGCCCAAAGAATGAAACTCTGGGAAACGAACAAGGGGTAGTGGAAGGGGAGGTGGGTGGGGGGATGGTGGTGAAAAGCAGGCTGCTGCACTTGGCACACTGAGCTGGGCTGGAGGATGCTGTGTGGGCGCCTCGTCGTCGTCTGTGCAGGTGACACAGCCCTCAGGTTGGGCGCCGGCACCCCTGCTGACCCCGTGCTGCTCCGTCGGGGGGCACTGGTCTCCCCGGGGGCCTCCAGGAGGCGTTTCTGCTCTAGCAAAGGTGTGTGGTGCCCACGAGGCGCGTCTCCGGCTCCCGCAAGGCCGAGCAGTGGCTGGAGTTGACGAAGGAGACATCAGGGTGAAGACCAGCAAGCGACTGCAAGGCACCTACAGGAAACCAACCTGTACTTGGATGCCACCCCCACCCTCCCGCGTGCGTGTGCATGCGTATGTGTACCCCAGCAGACTCGGCAGTGCCACTCGTGCACTGGACAGAGGCCATGCACTAGGGGTTGCCCACGCTCGTACTGAGCCCGTGGGAGGTGGCCCTTGCTCCGCACACTCGGTGTCTGCTGACAGACCCAGGCTCCCGCTGCACTCTGTCCACCCCCTCCCTGTCCTGTGTCTAGGTTCACACGAGTCTCCAGGGGAATCTGAGTCCTTGCACCTCTGTGGCCACCAACGTGTCTCTCTACATGCTTATTCGAAGGCCAGCAGGGCCTCAGGGATTCTTTTGTGCCGACTGTCTTTCTGTAGCAAATTCTTGCAGGTTTCCAACAATTTGCTCTTTTCTGGTGAGCACCCCCTTCTGTGACTTTAGGCCCAACAACGGGGTGAATGGAAGAGGACCGAAGGTGAGAGCTGAGGAAGTGGAGTCCTGGTAGGTCAGCGCTGTTTCCACGGGTGCATTAGGCAGCAAAGGCTGGGCTCCTGGGGACTGTGCTCATAGACCCCGCACGACAAATTAATCCTAAGAGGGAACCGCTTAGCATGTGGTTTTAATCTATAGGTAGAACTTCCAGAAGATTCTTCACTGTCCAGGTGACGTGGGAATAAGAATGAATTGGTGTCTGCCAGCAAATGTCTGTCTGCCAGCAAATGTGTCTGTCTGTCTGCCAGCAAATGTGGTCACAGAAACATGAATGTGTGGGGCAGCGTGGAGAGCTCTCTGCTGAGTCTAGGGCCTCAGCTCCCCTCCCAAGACTTGTCTCCCAGTTACTGCTGGTCCTTCCAGAGGAGTCTTCACGGCCACGTCTTTGGGGCCGTGGTGTCAGGGCCATGTTCTCGGGAACGTGGTCTTGGGGCCGTGATCTCAGGGATGTGGTCTCAAGGATGTGGTCTCGGGGCTGTGGTCTCAGGCCTGTGGTCCCATAAAGCCACGCTCTCTCTCTCGTCGTCACTGCTGTATCTGCTCCCACTGGTGGCCTCGCCTGTGCCAGGGGTGCTGTGTTCAGGAACCCCCAGTGTCCTGTCCACAGGGTGCTATATATCTGCAATAGGTGTGGCCCCTCTTTATCTCTGTGCTGCACTGTCACCCAAGCCCTGTGGCAGTGACAATCTGTCTGATCCTGAATCAGACATCTGAGGATCCGCATTTCTTAGACTCAGTTCGGGCTCTGTGTGGTGGCTAACAACCCCTGACCTGAAGCTGACGGCCTGATGTCGCAGCCCTGCTGACCTGAGCTGTCTGACCTCTGCAGGTCAACCACCCCATTCTGTCTTCTATTTCTAATGGGGTTAAAAACAGTCAGAGCTTCTGGGGTGTGGGGCTGAAGCGGGAGTGCTGTGAAGTGCTCTGCACAGGTGGATACCCACCTCCTGAGATGGCAGCTGTCATTGCTTCCTGGTGCCATGGAGGATGGTGAGAGTGTATTGGGGGGCAGCCCCTCCTGCACCTGGGCCCCCAACGCAGGTCCACGCTGGCCAGCGGCTGCCTTGCCACTCCTGCATCATCTAGTTCACTCCTCGTTTCAGGGTTTTTGAAAGAAACAACTGCAAAAAAGCAAACAAAACAATCAAGCAATAAAAAAATGTGAACTGCAAAGCCATCCCGGGCACCAGCATCTCCAGGTCATGCCTGTGTGGTGAGCCAGGCCTCTCGTGTGCCCTGCCCACCTGCCTGGTGGGGTCCGGGACGTAGCAGAGTCGGGGCCGCATCAGGGGTGTCTGCCCTGTGACGGGGTTGGGGATGGGCCACGTTGCATCTGGCCCTATGCATCTCCCACCTCACAGTAGTCATGGTCACTCACTGACCTGCACACTCACGCATGTGGCGCTTCTGAGGACCCTCCTCATTTTGCTCCTTTTGAGAGTCAATGGCCTGGATGCAGCGATCGCGGCACGGCCTGGGGATATAGGTGGCAGGCAGTGGAGGGAGTGGGCTCTCAGCAGCCCCTGGGCCCTGGCCCTTGAGCCGATATAACCAGTCCTCCCATGAGATGCCCCTGGGGCCTGACCAGAGCTCATGGGCCCACCAGGGGGACCTCGTAAGCAGACCCACCGTCCACACCCATGGGTTTTGGGAGTGCCCGCCCTCCTCACCCCTCCAGAAGCTTCTTCCCTGGAGTTCCTGGCGCCTCTGGGCGGGCTCCATGTGGAGGCTCAGAGAAGCCAGTCTGGGACCCCGAGCATGAAGGCCCTTGTTCCCAGTGTTCCCCGGGCATTCCCACTGGGAGATGCAGCCAAGGCGCGGCGTGGCCCATGGATCGGGTGTGGCCGGAGGCCGTGGTCTTGTCACCCATCCCTGGAGGTGGGGCTCAGACTGCCGTCCCCAACTGTGGACACAGGGACTTGGCAGGAGCCTTGAGGATGTTTGCAGGAGGCACCAGTGATAGGGGTCATGGGCAGAGGAATGCAGGTGTATTCTGCGGGTGTTGGCCATCAGGGTCACAGCCGTTGGGGTGGGGGCCACATCAGGCCAGCAGACAGTGGTCCATACCCTTACTGTTCCTCCTTCCCTAGTCTTCTTAGCCAGGTGGCTTCTTGTACCATGTCCATCCCTGAGGTAGCTGTGGGGACAGTGCTGGGCTGAAAATGTGCAGCAAGTTTCCTGAGCTAAGTCACTTTCCTCAGCTGACCTGAACCTGGACTCAGGATGTCTTTCTCCCAAAGTGCTGCATGTACCCTTTACTGGGTACTTTCCATTTTCTGGTCTCGGTCCCAAACCAGTGATGGAGAAGGACATGGCTTGTACCGTGACACTGTTCCTCAAAGTGGGTGAGCTTAGCTATTTTAATTTGAGCGTAGACCTAAGTCGACCCATCCCGAGTGTTCCTAAATGCTGGGTGGTCAACCGGAAGAATCAGTGAACTTCCCTTATGGAGGCCAGGTTATACCGGATGCAAACTCTATTGTCCACATTTGAAAATACAATATTTAAGACTCTATGTAACATGTGACTGTTATTGTACACATGATGGACTCAAGGCTGAGGCACAAATCTACATAATTTGCGGAGCTGAATGGTGTGGTGCTTTCATCTCTTTACATTCAGTGACCTGGGTGCAGGAGCCCCGTGACCAGATGGCCTCCAGGGCCCCAGCTGGACACTCTTTGCCCAGGTTGATGCAACTTCGGCACTTAAATAGTTCCTTCTCCACTGAGCTTTTCCCTGATTATGTAACGTACGGCTTTGAAAAATATTCCTCCTGCAGATCAAACTTTCTGTTTCTGTTTTACAGGGAGGAGGGCACAGGCGGAACTGAGGTGGGGGGCCCTGAGCAGACAGGAGGGTGGTCTACAGCCAGCGGGCCCAGGCCACAGGACCCAGGGCAGGTGCAGCGGGGAGCTGGGCAGTGCCACCCGGGTGTGTGCGGCCCAGGGGCTCAGGCAAGGCTGGGGTCTGGCTCCATGGGAGGAGGAGGCAACCCAGCCTCACTGGACCCTCCCAAGCCTGAGACCTGCTACTGTGGAAGTGTTCTTTTAAACCAAAAGGAGGATTCCAGGGTTTGGGCCAGAAAATGTGTTTATTCTAGGTTTTGTGTCTAATTGGCTACTTGTTATGGGAAAGAACCACCTGCTTACCTGATGCTGTCCTTGGAGACAGTTGGGACGAGGACCTGGTTTCAGAGAAGATAGAGAGTCTGCAAGGCCCAAGTACCTGCAGCTCATGTGCAGCCTCCGAGATGGACCTCTGCCAGTGACTCCATTGTCAACCTCTGCCAGCTGACCCCACACGACAGCCCAGAGCCCCTCTGACAGCCCCAGATCTACAGAGGCTCAGTCCCTGTGCTGACCGTGGGTCCCCGCTCCTGCAGAACCCAGACCTGAGCCCCTCTGACAGCCCCAGATCTACTGACAGACTTCGCACCTGTGATGACCCTGGATCCCCCTTCCAGCGGGGCTCAGACCTGAGCCAGCAGTGTCTGGAGACATGTGGGGTACCCAGCTCCTGGGATGCACGTTTCCTGACCTGGACCTGAGTACCCAGGCACCAAGTCATATTTCTTCCTCTGACCCCTTTGTACTCTTTGGATGCCCCACAGCCCATTTGGCAGGTGTTTATTGAGGGCCCATGGTGAGGCAGTCACCCTCTGGTCTTGGTGTAGGACGCTGGTGATGATACCCAAGTCCCCCCACTGGCCATGGAGGGTCCTGTCCTGGGCCTCCGCCCTGATCCCCAGGTAACAGGTGCACCATGGCCAGTCCTGTGGGAAGACAGACTGACCACTAATGTACCTTCCTGCCCCTTTCACTTTGCCTCTCCACTGCTCAGCGCCCTGCCTCCCTAACCCAGACACCCAGAATCTTGATTCCTATTCCTGGGGCCACTTCCCAGGACCTGCTCAGAGACCTGGGTGAAATCCTCGATGCTGCTCCAGCAGCCCTGCCGCAGAGCCTGCTTCTTCTTAGGTCACGCAGCTCCCCTGCTCGCCTTTCCCTAACCATCACCGTTCCCTATTGGGTTGCGTGCCTGGCACGTGTCCCATCCAAGATGAAAATCGCATGGCCTGGTCCTTGCTCGTGGCTCTTGCTTTCCTGCCCCATTTACGGGAATGATAAACTCTCACATATGAGGCGTGAATTAGGATCAGCAAAAGGTGATGCCATTTTTATTTTAACTGTGAGGTTAATGTGGAATTATTGTTCTAATTAATTCACACTTCCTTGGGTGAAGATCCTCATAGACAGAAGTTGAGAAACGGAGATAACATTGATTTGTTAGCAAGATATATTACCAGGGAATTTTGGAAACGGAAGAGATTCTTGCATAAAAGAATTGTTAAGGTGATTGCCATTAAAATATAATCTATATTAGCAATTAATGACATGATATGTAATTTGGAGCAACTAGTTAATTTGGTGGGATCATTTTGTCAGAATTTCTAGGAAAATAATGCTTTAAATCTTTTTAAACGATCAAAACACTTTAAAATATTCGACAAACACCCAGCTGTGTGGAGATTGCTGCAAGAAATTAGGCTCGCCTGTGTTCTCCACCTCCCGTCCCTGAGGTCCGCGCTCCGTGGGACTCGGGGAGCCTGGAGGGCGGGAGCTCCGTGGCCGCTGTCGCTGTGGGCCCGTGTTCTGCTCGTTCTCTCAGCCCTAAGAGGTCAGATATGCTTGTCACCGTGGTTACCATCCTTGCGTGCAGAGGGAAACTTAGTAACAGAATTTCTATCCTTTATTCTGCAGCTTCACAGGCTTCTCTGAATTTCGTTGGAACATCTAGTAGGGTCCTAGAGAAAGGGAGATTTTTTTATTTTTATTTTATTTTTTCGAGGGAGCCTCCCTTTTGGCCAGTGAGGTGTGTGAAGGGTCCTGGCGTCATTTTGCACAAAGGGCCTTGACGCAGGACCCTCACCGGCTGCTTCGCCCGGGCGGGTGGCCCTTCCCTGTCCACGCCGCCGTAGTCCACATTCCGCGGTTCTGCATGCCCCAGCCCTGGCCCCTCCGACATGACCCCCCAGAGGGCATTCCTCGCTCTGTTGACAGTGACATGCGTTTGTTTATACTGGTATCGCATTTCTGTGGTGAGGCAGCTAGCCCCTCCTCAAATTAGGACCAGACACAGTACCTGTTTCTGCAGAGAGCAAGACAAATGACGGTTCGGATGTGCTTTATTCTCCCCTCCGCCTTTGGAAACGGCTCCTGCGATCATGAACCTCGCTCTCAGCCGTGGTTGCCAGTTAATGAGCACAGCGCTGGTCAACAGAAAGCTTTGTTAGCGTCTCACTCATAACTTATAAACAAATGCAGCCACGGGAAAGGTTTTCTTCAACACATGGATGCCAGATATTTGAAAGGTTCCTGGGGATTCTGGACGGGGAGCCCTTGCTGCGGTTAATGCGAATGTCAAATCCGTGTGACAATTACAGTTGGACAACACTCCCAAAGTGGGCTTGGCATGTCCCCGTGATCCTCTGCCAGCACGCATTTCTCATGGATGGCAGAAAATTACTCTTTGCTCTCTCGCTGATCTTCCTTAATGAGTCACGTGCCATGGCCTGGCCCCTGCACATCTGTACCACCTTCCTGGTGGCAGGCACACGCTGTCCATAGACCGGCCAGCTGATTTTCAAGCCTGTCTGATGTTTATTAGTCATGATTGAAAGAAAAAAAAAAAAAAAACCAAGACCAAAACCCATTCTATTAGAATTTATTAATCTGTGGTCGAAGCTCTTGGGTAAACAGTGATAATTTGAGAAATAAAGGACGTTTCATAGTTCCTCAGACTCCAGTGATAGGTAACCTCCTCGCCCACACTTTTGTTCTCGATGGGTGGTCGTGTGGCTGCCTTGCTGTCTCAGGGCCCCTGTTGGTCTCCAGTTGCCCTGGAGTCCCCTGTTTTGGGGACACGATGCCCCTCTAGTGGTTGGACTCATACCCAGACAGCGAGGGTGATGCCCACAACCATGACTTACTGAGACCCTTAATGACTCTCAAACACAAGTACCCCTGTTGTTAGCTGGCCAAGCTAACAAATTTCGCTGCTATAGGTAAACTTCTTACTCCAGAAGACCCTATTTAAAGACATAACTACTGACGAGTGATACACTAACCCTCTGGGGATCTATGATTACGTTAGCTTGAAACAGCCCTGAAATAATGAGAGGTTGCAGGATGGCTTAGCCACAGCTTCATGATGACTGTGATAGAATATAATGGTGCTTGTCCATTGTCTTCCTGAGATTAAAAAGTACAATCCATCATTTAGAAACTGTGGAACTGGCCATGGTAGAACAGGAGAGACCCCACATCACCGTGGGTGAAGTAAATTAAGCATTTGCCTTTGCAGGGATGAGCAGTTCAAGGCTGGTGGGGTGCGTGGGTCCATGGTGTCACATGCCCTCCTTACCGCATGCTCAGGTTCCATCTTCAAAGCTGCCTCCTGTCCACAAGATGGCTGCTGATTTCTGGCCATCACTTTTACATCCCAGTTCAGAAGAGAAAGATCCAGTGAAAAGCAAAAGAGGAATGAACCCCAGTTGGGTAAAATCCTTTTCCAAAAATTCTACCAGTGACAAAAATGACCTCTCATGGGAAATGCCTATCTACATGCAAGAGAGGCCGGAAATGAAATATCGTTGGGCATTTTGCCCTGATAGATACAGTCAGGAAAAAAAGGAAATGGGCTTCGGCCAAGCCATGCATGTTTCCTGCCACAAGAGACAAGTGCACATTACCAGACGCGTCTGCAAACGCTTCCTCTGACCGGGGAGGCTCCACTGGAGAGTGGACATGGAGCCTCTGCTGGAGAGCAGACATGGAGAGGTCGCGGAGTGGACATGGAGTGGACACAGAGCCTCCGCTGGAGAGCAGACGTGGAGAGGATGCAGAGCAGACACGGAGCCTCTGCTGGAGAGCAGACGCGGAGCAGACATGCAGCAGTGCTAATGGAGCCGAACACTCGTGGACCAGTGCCAAGGTTCCTGCCTGAGCGAGGAGCTCCCCCTGGGGGTGTGCAGAGGTTGCCAGGGGGGCCTGCATCTCACCACACTCACACCAAGCTGAGGACACACCCAACACGGTGAGGAGTGGCCACTGCACACTGGGAGGGGCTTGGACTTACCCTGTCCCGCGTGAAGCCTGGGCCGGTGTCACACCATTGCCTCCCTATGACCTTGCTTCCGGGTTCTCAGCGCCCTGAAACCCCCTGTCGCTGTAGACCCCTGTCCGTGTAGACCCCTGTTGGTGTAGACCCCCGATGCTGTGACCACCCTGCTCGTCATAAGGTCGCTGGTGAGGTGCCTGGTGGGTGGAGTGCACAAGGACAGCTTTGCCCCAGTTGTGGGGGACAGCCGGCCCTCCTGTCCAGTGGGTGATGTCCTCCTCACCGGGATCTGATCCGCAGGATGACCCACAATTACATGACCCAGAAACCTGGGATGATTAGTGGAAACAATATACTTTTGTCCATGAATTCCATAAGTCTAGCACATGTTTCATTTTAAACTAAAAATGCATGATTGAGATTTGTTCTTTTAAATGGAATCTGAATGTTGTCATCTGTCTACAGTCTGCAAGCACATCCTATCACCCACCTCAGCTGTCTATACTGCAGAGCTGTCCTCACTGCTCACCTTAGCTGTCTACACTGCAGAGCTGTCCTCTGCCCGGCAGCCATGGTGCCCTGACATACAGACAGGGGTGCTGGGGCAGTGACTCAATTATACACTAGCTCCCGGGGTTCCTGCTGTGCCATCTGGGTAATCCCTCCAATTTCCTGCAAAAAGGGGTGAGCAATGCCAGGGTGCCCGCGGGAGCAGGAAGTGTGCACACACGGCAGGAACGGGAGCCATGTGAGAGACAAGTGCCAGGCCCACGGGGGTGCAGGGGTGGGGGTGGGTGTATGAGACGAGCAGGGAGGGTACAGCGAGGCTCACGGGGTGGGGGGTGGGGGGGGACTTGCGGCAGCCTGGGTCCCTTGGCTTCAGCTGCCAGGAGGGGAGGCCTGGGGTACGGCCGTGAGCCCTGGCACTGCCGGAAGCTGTGGTCCTGCGGGGACGCTGTTGTGACCCACGAGCCCACCTGGCACCGGGGGAGAGTGGCCAAGACCACTGCCCTCACCTGACCCAGGACCCCAGCGCGGGTCTGTGGGGCCCTCCCTGGCTTCCCCGCTTCTTCCTACCGCCCCACCCCCTTCACTAGATCATACTTTACAGCACATTACATGATTAAAGAGGGAGGGAAGCAAGCGCCCTCTGTGTGGTCTCATAAAATATTAATGGATTCAGAAAGGAAACGTGAAATCAAAGAGCCAGCGAGCTGGGGGGGGGGGGGGCGGGCTGTGGGGTCCGGCGTCAGTGCGGGCTGGCCGCGAGCGCAGAGTTGGGGGCTTTGCGGCCCTACCCCGCCGGGCGGCCCAGGGGTCAGCAGGCAGGGCCACTGGGGGTCACTGCTGACTCCGAGCCCGACCCCGCCCGCTACCCCCCTGCCTCTCCGAGAGGACCGCAGGGGGTGGGGGGTCACGCGAGGGGCCCGCTGCAGCCCCCACCCCACGTGGGGCCTGGGGTTCAGCCCCTGCACGTCCTTTGTGCTCTCGGGGCCGCCGGTGCCCGCGCCGTGTGGGGAAGCGGGGCTCGCTGGTGAGGGGCAGGCCCCTGGGCAGCCGCGTGCGCGGCGGGTCGGGTCGGGTCGGGTCGGGCCGGGCGGCCGGCAGCCCTCCTCCTTGGTCAGCCCGGGCGTAACTCGGGTGCGTGTCTGACGTTCATGGGACGCGGGAAACCTGTTTCTGCAAAGGGAGCCCGGAGCGGCTGGTTTTAAGCTCCTGAGACAGGGGTGCCCGTTGAGGGCCGCTGGGAGCGGCCACCGAGCCTGGAGGGAGGGAGGCCCCGGCCCGACCTGCGACCTGCGGGCGCAGACTTGGCAGCGTTTGGGAGGAAGGAATGTGACAGTTTAAGTGAGACATTCGCGGGGAAAGCGGCCGTGGCCGTGGTTACTGTGCACCCTGCGGGAGAGCAAGGCGCAGGCTCGAAGGCTCACTTGTGTTTCGGGCGAGCCAGGCTCGATGGGCAGTGCCGCGCGGGGCCTTTCCGCGGACATTTGTAAGGAGGCCGGTGATGGCAGATTGGAGGCTTAAATACTCCATCAATCACTGCTGGGCCCACGCACCGCCCCGTGATCGGTGGGAAATTCAAGCCATCCATCTTACCCCTCACCGGCTCGCCCTGGTCTTCAGGTACTTCCAGTTGTCCCTCGTGTTGGCCGGGCAGCCAGCGTGTTGGGCCTGTAGAGGAGGCCGCCAGGTCCCCAGCAGCGGGTGCCCCGGGTGCCCGGAGGGCACCGCCGCCAGGAGCACCCAGTGCTACCGCAGTGGGCAGCGCAGGGGGCCAGGTGGGTCAGGGCCACCGTCCCTCAGGGGACCCCCAGCTCTGAGCGTCGCACCAGCTTACCCAGTCATGAGAGGCGCCTCATGGAAGCGACATGCTCGAGTCTGCGGTTTAAACCGCGTGTTGATACTGCCTGGATGCTGAGGTCACTCTGTGGTTTGTGGACCGAGGACCCACAAGCCTATGTCAGCTTCTTTATTCTCCCACAACCATTGGCACCTGAATCCGTGCCCCTTGCGGGCTAGTTTCTGATGAGAGCGGTGACGGGAAGCACTGGGTGCCCATGGAGGATGCGCCTTTGTGGAGGGGCCACCAAGTGGGCATGGCCTGGCTCTGCAGTGAGGTCCCGAGGCCCCGGGAACACATGGGGTTTACAAAAGTGACGAGAATGTTACTACTTCCTTTACTGGTGTGTGTGACGTGCAAGGATGTGCTGCACAGGGTTGCACAAGCCCCGGGGCAGCCGTGGCCATGTCCACGCCGGCGGAGGGAGTGGTGTCTGCCTCCCAGGCTCGGAGGGGGACGCGGGCCGCTCGCCCCGTGTAACCGACTGGTTCCTTATCTAAAATGAAGGCCATCTCAGGACTTGGTTAAATTGAAGTTTCGGGTCGAACCGTCTGAGTGACAGGATGTGGGGAAAGGGCGGTGGGAGCCACCAGAGCAACACTGCCCAGTGTCGGCTTGGATGGTTTAGGGAAGAAGTGTGTCCACTTGATCGAAACCATATACCAACCACATCCACTCGATGTGGCGGGGGCGTCGGGGGCGCCTGGGGCCTGCGGGGAGGGCATCCCATCACCAGGTGACACTCACTGCTTCGTCCCATCAGGTTCCGGCCCGGGCTACATGCGGAGCCGCTGGACGTGGAGCGTCTGTCGGGGGACACAGGGTCCCGAGCAGGATGGCTGGGACCTGTTGCCACAAGGCTGTGGTGTAGACACAGCCCCGTGCCAGGCAGGGAACCAAGGGAGCCTGGCCGAGACGCAGGGGAGGCCGACGGGACACAACCCGCGTGCAGCCTCCTGGGAGGAGCCGGGAAGGAGCTGGGCGTCCGGGGTAGGAGGAAGGCAGCCTGCGGTCAGCCTAGGAGGCCAGGAAGGCGCCCGCCGCCCTCCCGGAGGGACCGGGCCTTCCCGAGGAAGCCAGCGCCCAGCCACGCGGTCTGGGGCAGGTGCAGGGATGGGGGGTTGAGTGAGGGGGGCTGCGGGCAGGGTGGGGGCGCAGGGGGTGTGCAGAGGGGCAGGCGCCCTCCTGGGCGGCCGCCAGTTCCGCCTCGGCGGGGTGGGGGGCTGGGCTTCTGTGCCTTCAGTTCTCACCGCACCCTGCCCCGCACCCCCCCGCGGGCCCTGCCCCGCCCCCGAGTCCTCGGCTCTGGCTCTGCGGGACCGCCGAGTCAGCGGCGGAGCTGCCCCGGGTCGCGGTCCGGAGCGGTGGGAGCGCTGGCCGGAGGTCTCAGCCACGAATGAAGACGAGGGAGGAATAGAGTTCACACCGGGATACGCTGCTTCACGCGTGCAAACAGGACATTTTATGAAATTTGGGATCTTTCATGTTCTGTTAAAAATGAGAAGACGTTTCCCATTTGGTGACACCACCGGGTCTCTCTGCCAGCGGAATAGGGCGTAGGTGGGCTGAGCCCATGGGGGGTGTCCACTAGTCCGCTAGAGGAGCTAGTGCTGGGTCCCCCACCGCCACCTGGAGGGTGCTGGCCCTGCCTGCCCCCGTTCTTGGAGGGGGCGTCACCTGGAGGACTCAGCACCAGCCACGACCACCACCAACCGACTACCCGCGGGAAGAGAAGGGGAAAGCGAGGCATAGGCCACCAAGTGACCTGAGTGGAGAAGAAGAAGCGAGCGAGGATTCGGGCCCCAAGGCCTGTCTGTGCCCTGGAGCATGACCAGCCGGCCAGCAAAGGTGGCCACGGTGCGCACTCAGGGTGGCCTGAGCCTCGGCCAGGTTGCATGGGGACTCCCGATGATCCTGCTGACATCTCACCACTCTTGCTGGGAAGGAGCCCTGGGATGTCAGTGTGCAGGCGTCCGGGGGGTGTCTGGCGGGTGTGGAACGACGGTTGCCCACCTCCCGTGAGCGCACCGGCGTCCACAGCCACCAGATGCCTGCACGTGTCCGGGGAGATGCCGCATCATTCTTGGGGACCCCTCGGCTGTCTTGCTATCTGATGGGCAGTGTGCACCATCCATTTAATGGGATGCTTAAGGGGATGACTTTGATGGAATCACAGAGCCTGATGAGGCAGAGACATTAACAAAAAATATTTTTTACCTTACATTTATTTACAAGCGCTCACATGTAGCAGCTCTTTGTGAAAGGACTAATGCTTGTTTTATATGATAATAAAAAGTACAAAATACTCGTTCTCTGTCTCACAATCTGATAAGACCTGGGTCTCTGCCTTCAGGGCTGCGGAAGGGACATGGCAAACATCCTGGGATGCATTTGTGATGACCAGTCGTGCCTCGGGGACACTCCCCCCCAAGGCCTGTCGGCCACTATGACACATTTACGAGGTTTACCTAGGGGTGTGCCCACTTAACTTGTTCTGGGCATTACGGGCTGGTAGGTCGGCTCTGGGGAGGGGTCCCAGACAGGCAGGAGGTGGAGTGACTTCCATCTTCCAGAGAAACTTGCCACAGACGAGCAGCTGAGATGCTGACCCTGTAGCACCTTCTGCAGCGTCCCGGGCAAATCCTTGACTTGTCCCGTTTCACTACCATGCCCCTGGAGTCACCTCTGCCCTCTGGGGAACGGGGGAGGGGCTGGATGCTCACACACACTTGCCACTAAATGACGTGATTCCCTTTGATTGTGGTTGAGAATGTGAAATTTGCGCTGCACAGACTGTCTCATGTCAACAGAGCAACTGAATTTTTTGGTCAAGTGAATTTGAATAAAATATTGAGCTGATTTATGAAAAATCTTTTTTGGCTCCAGGGACCTTAGTTGCCTGAACTATAAAGTCCGTTTTCTTAAACCAGTAAGTTTGACCCTGTTCTCTTCTCTTCTATTCATGGCCAAGTGCTAAACAAAATTACTCTTACCACATGAAGGGCTGACTCACTGACATTTCCGCAGCATATATAAAACAACAGATTTAATGCTTTAGTATTATGCCAAAAATTATTGAAAAGCTTCCCTTGCAGCTGCCCATCCAACTCCCATCAGCCTTAGAAGAAATCACTGAACTATGTTCAGATGGTTACTAGTTAGTAACTGGTAAGTGACACTCAGTGAGCTCACTCCTGCATATGTGTGTGTGGCCCTATTGATATTCAGGGGGCAAGTGACATTTCTGAGCGGGGTCATTTCTCCTGCATTGATCTCAGCACAGCCCCATATTTACGACGGTTTGCAATACGATGATGATTAATGACATGCACTCTGATTTGGAGGGCTCTGCACCGTTAATATTCATCACACGGGTTGACCCTCACGGTCCTTGGGGATAGTGGGGGACCAGGTGTGTCTGTCCCTCAGGAAGGAGACAAGCTCATGGCGGGCACTTACTCTGCGGGGACAGACCCAGCCCAGGGACTCAGGCCCTCCGGCTTCCTCACGTGGTGGCAGCTCCCTGTCTGGCTGCAAACGGCCCCACTTCCAAGTGTTTCTGATTTACTAGAAGGTGCAAAATGCAAACCCTGTGTGTTCTGGGCCAGCGATTGCTGTGCCGGGGGCATCAGACTGAATCCAGTCCCACCAAATGCCATGGCGTTCTCCAGGGCTCTTGGTTTCCTGGGCTCCGCTTCTTCATGTTCCTGCTGGTTGTTATGGCACTCGGGGTGTCGTGGGTGTGAAGAGCACCCATGCCCTCTCCCGGAGGCTTTGGCAGAGACTTCCGGGTCTCCTGGGAGCAGCACCCATCACTGAGCTCTGCATTCCTGGAAAGCAGTGCAGTGTCTACTGGGCATGAGGGTGGCGTCAGCATTCTGAGTGTTGGTTGGTTAGCTGTCAGGGGCTCAGGTGGGCTCTGTGCTGACCCGTCCAGCAGGGAGGCCCCCTCTGTTGAGTGTGGATGACTGACCGCCCCATGGGGTCTGCCTATAATATGTGGGGGCCATTGGAGGTCCTTCTCCTGTGAACACAGATGGGGCAGGTCCCGTGCTTCTGAAGACACCTGATGGGCAGAAATGTCACTTCAACTGCAGAGACAGCATCATTGTTAGTCTCCATGTCCTCAAGCGTCTTCCTCCCTGGCCCAGCGCTGTACAGTTTCAGTTTTTATTTGATGGTTTCAGGGGACCCTAGGGTCAGTACGAGGGTGAGGGCTGGGCCCCCACTGCCGGGGACACAGATATGACAGACGCTCCTCCAGGACCTCAGAGGCCACTGGGCAGCTGAGGCCCGGTGGGCAGCAGCCCTCCCAGTGGTGGCGGGGCACCCAGACTGCCTCTGTTTTCTGGCTGTGTTCCTCTGGTCCCCCGCACTTACCCCTCAGCCTGGGCCCTGGGGTCGCTCACCTACTCAGGGACATCTGACCCACCAGCTCCTGCCTGCAGGCCGCCTTCCCAGCGCACTTCTGGCTGTGTCCCTGATTCGGATTCACATCCGCAGCGGCCACCCGCCATGTCCTGTCCATGAGGGCCCTGCCTTTCTCGCCCCCTCACCCTGAGGCTCCATGCACACCACCCCCCGCCCAGGCCTTGGGTGAAGTGTCCCGTGTCTGCCTTCCCTCCTCTGCTGTTGGGCCCAGCAGCTCTGACTGGCAGATGTCGCTGGTCCTACAGCAGCCCACCCTGGATCGTGTCACCCGATGGAGGAGGGACTGCGGTGTCATTGGGAACCCAGTCCCCTACAGGCCGCTCTGCCCTGGAGCCTCCCTGAGCGTGGCTGAGAACCAGGTGGGCTTGCCAGAGCCGTACTGTTGTCCCTGCGGACACCCCCTCGTTCTTTGCACCCCCGGCTTGGCCTCTTTCTTTAAGTCGGGACATTTTCCACTCCAGGCTGCGGTGACACTGGCTTTTCCGAAACGCCCTTTGAATTGTTACAGTCTGACTTGAGACACTTCAGCGTTCCCATGATGACAGCGGGAGTGGGTCCAGGTTCCCAGGTTGTACTGCTGAGGCTGTGTGCCTGTTCCCCAAGCTGCCCAGACCATCTTACTGAGAGCACAGGGACTGCATCCCGGAGTCAGAGACACGGGCGTGGGCTTCCTGGAGGAAGTGATGTCTTTGTGCAGTTTAGCAATCCCTTCCACCTGGGGACGGGCAGCCCTAGGCTCTTGTCAGGGGGCTTAGGGGAGTGCGCAGGGGTTCGCAGAGGTCACAGTGGGACTGGTGTCCACACTCGTACTTCCCCGAGGACGCACCTGCCGTTGGAGACTGCCAGGGGAAGGACACAGAACCCGGTTTCTTGACGGCCACCAACCCCTGAGCGAGCAATGACTGAGGGACACCTGGACTTTGGGTGGTTTTAGTGGTAATATCACTTTGTCCACAGTGTGTGGGATGCGATGGCAGCAGGTTTTCATGATTCAACTGTGTGCACCTGCTTGCCAGCCATCAAGCTTGTACCCACATTGGCCTCCCTGGGAGTGTTTATAGCACATAGACAGCAAACACTATAAGTGGGTGTGCATGAGTGTGTTTCTGGGGGGCTTGCCTTATCCAAATGTTTTATTTAAATTCAATTTAGTTCACACATAATGTATCATTGGTCTCAGAGGTAGGGATCAGTGATTCCTCAGTCTTATATCACACCCAGTGCTCATCACATCACATGAAGGAAGCTTCATGCCTGTCACCCCGTGACCCTGTCCCCCTACCCCCCTCCCCTCCAATGACCCTCAGTTTGTTTCCCACCATTAAGAGTCTCTTATGGTCAGTTATCCTGATTTTGTCTTGTTTTATTTTCTCCTTTCTTCCCCTGGGATCCTCTTTTGTTTCTTAAATTACACATATGAGTGAAATCATTTAATTGTCTTTCTCTAACTGACTTATTTCACTTAGCATAGTACCCTCCAGTTCTATCCACATCATTGCAAATGGCAAGATTTCATCCTTTCTGATGACTGAATAATATTCCATCATATATATATAGACCACATCTCCTTTATCCAGTCATCTGCTGATGGACATCTGGGCTCTTAGTTTGGCTTTTGTGGACATGGCTGCTGTGAACTGGGATGCAGGTGCCCCTTCAGATCACTACATCTGTATCTTTGGGGTAAACCCCCAGTAGTGCAATTACTGGGTCATAGGTTAGCTCTATTTTCAACTTCTTCAGGGGCCTCCATCCTGTTTCCCTGGGAGGCTTGTTTTAACCTCCTGCCAGCATGCTTGGGTTTGGGACTCTTTGACAGATGTGGTCCACAGGATCCTGACCTGGAATGCCCGAGCCAGTAACAAGGCATCAGTCAGAAATCACAACTGCTGAGCTTCTTGTGAGGAGTCCTCGAGTGGCCAGTGGACCAGAGCCACACACCCTCAATGCCAAGGGTCGCTGCTTCTCTGGGAATATCGTTACTTACAAAGGGCGTTTCCCCCATAAATAGCTGCAGAGCTGGGTGAGTTGGGAGGGCTACGCAGTCTCGCTCTTCCAACCATGGAGTTTACGCTGCATGTGGTTGGGTCATGCCTGAGAGGAGATACTGCTTTGGGTGTGGGGAGGCCTAGCGACCCTCCGTGGGCGTCCTGGCTGGCGAGGCTGGGTCCTTCATTTCCGTGCTCACTGAACATTTGGTCTGCTAGCAGACTTCCCAGGATATTCCCTTCTTTTTTCAAAATATTATCCTATATTGTGCTTTAGAAAAACAATCATAAATGACAAAAAAGGTGATGTCTGAAAAAGAAATGCACACTTCCTGACGTTGTTTGGGTTCATTATTGCTTTGTTTTAACTGGTATTTAGCAGCCAACTGTGTAACTGCTAATTTTAACAGTTAAATTTACAGTTTTAAACAGTTTTTATGATGCCCAGCTACATCAACATGACAAGTCTACTGTTAAAATAACTGTTTGAACACTGCATTTATATTTGAAAACACTCTTTGTCATTGCTAAATTGACTCGTTTCAACTGCTATTTATTGTCAAAAACATTTTTTTTAAATTACAGAGTGAGAACATAGCAGTTTCTATAACTTTGAAATTAAGTCACTCAAACTACTTGGAATACAGGGAAATATTGCATTTTAAATGGCTCCTATTATTATTATTATTTTTTTTAAATGGCTCCTATTAAAAAGTGGGGAAATCATGTATTACCTTTACGCTGAAGACTATTAAAGTGATTTGTGGTGGGAATGAAGCTTTACTACGTGTGGTCATGTATCCAGACGCCGGGCTTTGGCTAGAAGCTCCAGGGAACCTTCCATTCCAGACTATTCCTTGTAAATGCAGTGTTTGTCTTGTGGTTACATAGATTTATCTTCAGAGGGGAAAATTGATTATAAAAATTAGCATCGTTGATATTGAAGTTCAAAGATTAAACATGATTGTATCATTGGGAAGATGTTTACATTATTTTATTATATAGTATATAATTATATAACTATATAATTATATGGCATATATCATATATTTATTATTTTATATATTGTATATACATATATATTATTTTACATTATATAATTATAATTATATTATATATTATTTGTTTATGCAGGAAGAACTTTGGAAATTCTTTTAAAAGTGCGCACTTGGAGTACATTCCAGGGAAAATTCAGGACAGTACCATCTTCGATCATCTAACTTGTCATATTTTTCTAATATATATGTCACATATGGATCCCTTTTAAGAACTTGTGGCGGTGTGGCCACCACCATCTTGGAGGCCTGCCTTCTCTTGGGGCCTCGGCGGGAGCCACGCACAGGCTAGCTGAGTCAGGTGGATGGTGAGCACAGTGTTCCCCATCATTCACGGCAGAGAAAGGACGGGTAAACCAGGAATCAAATACGAGTGTGGTAAACAGCCATGAAAGTGTCAAACATTTCTCTAAGAAGATGTAGGTTTTTTAGGCAGAGCCATCATTTTTGTTATTGTTTGTTTGTTACAGGAAAGGGAGGAAACGTCTTTGAGTGAGTGGCAGTTTCATCGAGAATTTGTGGGTGGTCGTGTGAGTCCCTGGGTGTTGGTCCTAACAGTTTCTGAACAGGGCCTGGGATTTGGGACACTTCTGCTGATGAGTTGGCACCAGTTGGATCCAATTTCACTTTATAAACAAAGAAGCAACCCAAGCACCGTGTTCCTTTGCTGTGTCTACCTGTGCCGTGTAGACCCAGGTACAGGACGGTTGTGCCTGGCGACGGTTTTCCCTTAGGGCTGACCTCCCCAACACCCCATTTCCTAGATGCCCCTGCGGGCAGTGTGCTCTGAGAGCCCTTGCACCTTCCTGCATATTGACCGTGACCCTCTCTGGCCATGTGTCCGGAGTCCTGATGTCCGGGTGTCCGGGCCCTGTTGGCAGAGCTCCCGCTGGGCCTCCCAGCTGCAGGGTCTGTGCAGAGTGGTGACCCAGCCTCGTCCCAGGAATGTGGCTCCACATAATTTTACCGAAGCCACTCTGTGCAGGTTGGTAGAGGGTCGTTGACACATTTTCCCCGTAACGCCGTGAAATCTGTGATAGGACTGAGCTCATATCGTCTTCATTCTTACTTGTGTCCTCAAACACTAACACAATAACCTTGACCAACCTACTGGTAATCAAAGCAAACTTCCTCACTTTTGGGTCATAGATTAGCCGATTTCAGAAAAAAATAGACCCTCGTTTTCTCAACACTTAGTCTCTCCCTCTTTACCCGTGTTCCTGGACCTACTGCCATTTGCGTGTCTCCTCCCGACTGAAGTGTTCAGTTACGTGCACAGGGCTTCACTGTGCAAAATCTGCAGATAAACTCAAACTCAATCTGTGGATCTGTACTTGGAAAAGTATTGGATCATTATAAACTTTTAAATGCAAGTGAAAACAAAGCAACTCACTAAATATTTCAATTTGCCCACCTGTTCAAATTACCCACCACAATGGGGTTGCCATTCAGACTATTCTTTCTCTACTTTTTGTGTCATTGTTTCAATTTAACAATAGATGCAAGTTAATAAAATCCAATTAAAGAAAAGGGAAGCAGTTTGTAATGGTTCAGATAGAATATCTGCTCATGAATAATTAGCATAAAGAATATAAATGTTCAGTAAAGATTTCAAGATGCATCTGTAGCACCAATGTCTTAATGGGATCTCACAGCCACTCCTACCTGTGCTGCGGGCCGCTGTGTGATCGTAGCTTCAAATAAAGGTTTAAAATATGTCCGCGGAAAGATTTAAATAAAACTATTATTCTGCATTTGCACTTTGGCTCACAGTCTTCGCAAGTGTGGTTTAAACTCCTCAACTGGAAAACCAGTCACTAGCTAGTCATCTGAGTGAAGGGCTGATGCCCCACTTATCACTCTTGTGAATCAATGGACATTCCCCGTCCAACACCTGGTGGGTGACCAGCCAATTAGTCCAAACAGTTGAGCCAGTTGTAGCGTGTATAGACACAGCCCAAACTTCCACTGGAAGGATAAGCATTCCGAATCTAAGATAATTTCAAACAGACCCATACACACTGCTCCTTTGAGGAAATGCTTCCCCCAAACACTTACAGAACTAATTGACCAATTAAAAAATATTCAGGAAGAGTGAGTGCTTGATCTAAAACTTTCTGACAAGGCTGCTCTGCGCTTTTTGTTTAATAGGCTTCCAAACATATGTTCCACACACATGGACGAAGCCATCGGGGTCCCCTTAAATGTTCTTCCTGCAGATGCCGGTTTGCATTCATGCTTCGGCGGAGTAGAAACCTCTGTCTGCGGCACGGCATGTTCCCCTGGAAGCCAGCCCTGCACAGTTACATAATCAGAAGCACCGATTTGGTCAAACACTTGGTTTTCCGATCTACTCCCCCAGTGCTCAGACTCATTTCCATGGAGGCCACCCCAGGTTGGGCGGCTGGGGGCTGATTGCGAGAATGGCCTCCCTGTGCTTATGTTTAAAGGCTTTGTTTTCATTCCCCTCTCCCCTGAGCCAGCCAGGGGGTGTCCTCACAGGAGGGTCCGTCTTCTTAGCTGATCATCTCCATCCCTGTGAGTGGTTAGATACCAACTGGGCTCTTCCAGCCCGAATCAGGAGGATTCCTGTGGGCAGCCCAGGGCCTGGAGCCCAGCCCACCTTGGAAGGCACCGCCTCTCCCAGGCCCTGGACACCCCCACCTGGACACATCCTTGCTTTCCTGCCCTATGGTGGTGGCCTGAATGCACATCCTGGCTGCAGATAGTGGGATGTCCCTGGACAAGCACCCTGCGTCTCCACCTGGTCCTGCCATTTCAGGCATGAAGGGAGGGATATAGGGACATGCTGCACTCATTTCTGACTCTTTCATCCAGTGGTTCTGTACTAAATTGCCAGTACCAGCATGGGGTTGATGGAAGCCCCAAAACACTGAGCTTATGCCCAGGCCCAAATGTTTGCTCACTCAGACACAGTCCAGGCCGAGGAGACTGGCATCTCTCAAGCTTTCACTTCTGGGTGAGCAAACCAGGGCCTCCTGTGTCAGCAGAAGAGCAGCCTGGGGTCTGGGGCATGGACACAGCTTGGTTTATCGTGAAGTTTGTAGGGAATGCAGCACTGGGCTGTAGCCTGTTCTCCAGGGAGCAGTAGGCTGTGGGGACCTGCAGGGCCTCCCGGCTCCATGCACTGCTGGGCCGGCTGTGGAGGGCATCCCACACCCCTATCTGCTACGTGTCCCCCAGGGGCTGACGGTGAGACCCCTCTGCTCATCTCAGCTGGCCCTGTGACCAGTCAGGTGACTCCGGCCACCTGCTGGATCCCACTCTTCCACGGGAAGGCTGGCAGCTGAAAGGGACAACCCAGGGTTATTTCAAACTCCAGGTAAGACTCTAGCTCCTGAGATGGTGGCACATCCAGGATGGTTTAAGAAAACAGGAAACATTACCCTCATCAAGACCTGGCTTCTATGTGGTCTATGTATACCATGGAATATTGCTCAGCCATTAGAAACGACAAATACCCACCATTTGCTTCAACGTGGATGGAACTGGAGGGTATTATGCTGAGTGAAGTAAGTTAATCGGAGAAGGACAAACAGTGTATGTTCTCATTCATGTGGGGAATATAAATAATAGTGAAAGGGAATATAAGGGAAGGGAGAAGAAATGTGTGGGAAATATCAGAAAGGGAGACAGAACATGGAAGACTCCTAACTCTGGGAAACGAACTAGGGGTGGTGGAAGGGGAGGAGGGCGGGGGGTGGGGTGAGTGGGTGATGGGCACTGAGGGGGATACTTGACGGGATGAGCACTGGGTGTTATTCTGTATGTTGGTAAATTGAACACCAATAAAAATTATTTTATTAAAAAAAAAAGACCTGGATTCTATGTCCCCCAGGGCCACAGCACCTGTGTGGACACTGGTGTCCAGGGACTGAGTAGGGTGTCCCTCTCCCCTCTGGAGCTCAGTCCATTCACTTCTCCTCCATATAGACTCAACCTCAAGGCTCTTCTGGCCTGCAGGTTCTTTCTCAGCTCACTTTTACTGTTTACTGGGCCACCCGAGTCTTAGTGGGCCTCTGACAATATTTTTGAGTACATGGACATCGTGCAGTGGCTCTTCCCAAACAGGGCTCACAGCTCCAAGGGGTCATTTCTGCTTGGAAGTCTTCCCTGGTCATTTCCCTTCACCAGGGTGCAGGACAAACTAGGGTACAGGACAGATCGGGGCTGCCTGAGTCCCTGGGACTTGAGCAGAAAGGGAAACCCAGGCTCCATTTCACTCAGATTCTCAAACATATGGACTGGGGCTTCTGTTCCAGATCCTATAGGGATCCAGCCTGGATCCAGAGGGAGGCAAGGAGCAGGGTCCCAGCCAGTGGAGGGAGCACCATGAAGTTCAGAATTCCCGCTCTGGATTCTGTGGTTCTAGGTTCTATCATTCTGTTCCAAGCAGCAAGCAGGAACATTCAGGCTGCTCCCAGGGGGAGCATTCTCAGGTCAGGAGGTGACTGAGAGCATCTCTTACAGCAGCAAAGCGTTATCTCCCACCCACAGGTGCCAGGGATGCTCCTTTGGGAAAAGCTGGTCAGGAGCTGTGAAGGCTGGAGGAGAGAACACTGGCCAGGCTCTGGGCAGACCGCGGGGTGGGCAGTGAAGTGTGTGCTGAGAGAGACAGGAGGATTCTGGTCCTTAGGAGCTGCAGAGCTACCAGGAAAGGCAGGAGGAGCACAGGAACGAGGCTCGGGGCTGAGCCCACACCCCCAGGAAGGGAACATTAGAAATACTGCAGACAGCAAGGCTGTGGGACCTGAAACCTTGCCGGATGCAGGGGCACATATGACCAGGAAAGGGTGGGGCGGCCTGACTAGGACTGTCCTCAGGAGGGAAAAGCCTCCTGCAGCCAAGCCTTCCCTCGTTTTGCAGCCTGGAGCTGGATGGGGAGCCAGATCTTGGGAGGTTCAAGATGTGCTATCACATAGCCTCCTTCTGCTTCACTTGACCTGGCGCCCTGGGACATGAGTTGGCACCGGAGACTGATGACAAATACCCCATGGGCAGCTCTGCCAGTGGGAAAGCTCGTCCATTCCAGCCTAGACACCTGCTCACCAACCTGCATGCGAATAGTCAAGGTTGCTCCAAAGGTCACCAGTACATATGTCCCTGTGCCACCTGGTGGATGGTAGCCATTCTTCTCCTTGGATTTCTAGTGTTTTCTGCACAGGCGTGGTTTTGCATGGAGGGTTTATTGATGAAGAAGAAAGAGCTCCCTTTGTCTTCTTGCACAGGGACCATCATGTCAGGGTCATGGAGGCTTTGGTTGATGGTGTGAAGACTATTAGGAAAGTCACAGCAATGTGGGCTTGTTTGTTACACAGATGTGGAGCAAACAGGCTGTGTTGTGGCCCCTGAGAAGGATACATCAGCATCTGAATCCCCAGAGCCTATGAATCAAACCCTATATGGCAAAAGATGTGATTAAGTTAAGGCTCTTGTGAGGAGGTGCTTATTCTGTATTATCTGGTGGCCCTAAATGCAATCACATGTATCCTTATAAGATAAACTCAGAGAAGGGATGACACAGACAGAAGAGGGGAGGACACCTGACCACGGAAGCAGGAGGTTGGAGCCACCAGGGGCTGGAAGAGGTGGAGAACGTGTTCTCCAGTGGGCTCCAGAAGAAATCCTGTAGACACCTTGGGTCGAGCCTCTGGCCCTCAGACCAAGAGACAATCAATTTCTGCCAGTTTAAGCCATCCAGCTTGTGGGGACGTATTATGGCCATCTTAGGAAAGTGAGGCAACTTTTTCTTTTTTTGGGGGGGGGAGGCACCCTTTTCAAGAAGACTGTGAGCTGTGTATCCATCAGGGTGCGGAGGAGAAAAACTGCATGTTAAGTGCTGAGTTTAATGATGAAGTGAGTGTATCTCTAGCTGGCCTCAGCCCTGGAGGATACACACAGGCACTGCTCCTAGCAGAAACTGTGGGCTGGCATTCAGTGTCTTCTGTGTAGGACCTTTCCTGTGAGTGAAGACACTGCAGCAGTGTCGCCCCCACAAGGCAAGGGGTGCCCCCCAAGAGCCACTCTAACTTTGGCTGCTGGCCAGTGGCTAGGGTTTGTCCCAATATAGCTCATCCGGGGACCTGTTGACCCGAAAAGGAAGGAAGACATCCTCCCCTATGGAAGCCACAAGAATGAACTTGCTGTGCCACTGGGAGTCTCAGGAGCCAGAGTGTCAGGCTGGTGGGCAAGAATTTGTAGTTGAGGACATGCTTCAGACTCCCAGGTGTCTTGGGGACAGAGCAGACCTACTCTGAGGGCCTGGAGAAAGTAACCCCTGTGCTAAGCAAGATGGAGAGCGCTACGTGGCCAAAGATGGTAAAAGAAGGGAGTAAATGCTCAGGCAGGTAGGCAGGCTCCAACTCATAGGTTGCGTGGGTTCCAGAAGAGCCCCCAGGAGCATGTTCTATGGGAAGGCCCAGAAGATAGCCATCCACCAAGGCCACCACTGAACCACAAGAACACCCTGTGAGAGGCGGACCTAAATTGCTGAAATGTTTGGTGGAGGTTGTCCTCACGGTCCAGAGATGGGCTGCATATTAGCTGTAGGGGTGTTGGCCATTGGAAGTGGGAGAAGTTGGGCCATGGTGCTCAGGGGGCCAGGTTTCCATGACCTTCAGCAAAGTCAGAGGGTAGCCAAGGGGTCTGACCTGCAGTGAGGTAATGGTGGGACAGGATGCCCCTTCAGGAAAGGGACAAGCATCCCGGAGGGTCCTGTCAGCATCCACAATGAAAAGAGAGCAGGGCAGGTAAGGGGCTGAGCGTGGCCCCCTAACAAAACCAAGATCCTAGGACTGAGCCAGTTGTCAGATCCCGGAACCTGCTGAAGGAAGTGAGGAGGATCCTTTCTGCTTGGATCAGACCCTGCGGTGTTGGAGCCTGGTGAGAACGTGCTGGTCCTTGGTCCTGGAGCAAGGCTAGGCCACCCGTAGCAATTATCTGCTTTCTGAGCATCAACCCTGGTGTGCTGGTGAGCCCTGAAGCTCCGAGTGACCTCCCACCCCCTGCCCACTATGAATGCGGAACGTCTGGACAGGCCAGCAGCAGGCCACTGCAAGATGGGGATGGAACTGAGCAGGATCAGAGGTTCTCTGTGAGCTCTGTGGTCAGGGACCCACACCCTAATGTCACCCCCTGCCCTTAACCCTTGCTTACAATGGCTTGGTTTACAGACGGGTCACCTGACAGCACATGTGTGCGGCCTGTGCCAGCGTCCACTCAAAAGCTTTGCCCAACAGGAGCGTTAGCAACTGACTGGATAGTATGGCCGGCCCTTGGGGACTAGTCAGCCTCGACGCAATATATATATCCAGCAAGTATGGTTGGACGTGTGAGTGAACCAGCACATTTTATAGGATCAGACAACGTGATACAAACTCAGACAGGGAAGCCAGCCACAGACCACACCCACTTGTATGCTATTTTTTCTGAATCACTTTTTTTTTTTTTTGAAGACTAAAGCTTCATTTTGGGAAAGAGATAGAATTCCACAGCAGCAGACAGGAAAGGGGAGCAAATGTGGCAAGCATCTTGGTTGGCATCTCAAACTTGGGCACTTAAATAGAGCCAAGTCTCACCGTTGGGAGACTAGCACTTGATGGGATGAGGGAATGCCAAGGTCCCTCTGCCTCCTGAGGCTGGCGCCAGCGCCCTGTTGCCTGGTATCTTCCCAGGGCTAGACGTAGCTGCTGCACTTAAAACAATAACCAGAAATGATTGTCAAGAATGAAATCGGATTTTTCCTGAGTGGAAATCCCTGCACGGACTGACCAGCATGTTTGAAGTGAAAGATGTGAGCATTATTCTATGTAACCATATGTCACAGAAGGTGGAGAAGAGGACACTGTCTCTTATTCAGTTCACTGTTTGAAGGAATAATTGATAACAGTTGCATAACACACATCATTGAAAAAGTTTTTTTTTGTATTAGCCTGGCAGGAGATTTTGTTTGTGGGCAACGGTGAGATGCTGGTTTCTGAGAGTGGACACACACCAGTGAGTCTTCCCCTTTTTCTATTTTATTTTTCTGTCTGGCTGCTTGGCTCCTGGAAATGGACCAACTGCAACAGATGTTGAATAATGTCAGCATCTTCTTTGTGGATTGAAGTATATCCGTACACACAACATGTGCAGTTTTCAGGAATAGAAAGGGGTGGTGAGAGCAAATGTGCTGAGTTGCTCCAGCACGACTGTGGAAGCCAGTCCACATGCATGACCCGGAGCAGGCCTGGGGCTCTGACCCGTCCCGGCTTCCAGACTTAGAGCTCACCTTTCCCTTCCCTGAGAACCCTTCAGTAGTAGCTATTTTGTTTTCCATCCTGGGATGTCTCTTGCTTCTCTTCTCACCCGAGTGCTCTGTGCTCTTCTCACCCCCAGAGCCATGTGGGACATGGTGTTGAGGGTGGGCGCCCTTGATTCAGCCCCCATGTTTCGCCGCAGGGATGATTTTAGCTGTGGGTCTTCTGTGGGCACTTTACTAGGTGAGAAAACTTCCTTCTACATCTAGTTTGTTGAGTTTTTTATTTATTCATGAGAGTAAATGTTGGGCTCTGTCAAATGCTCTTTTGTGTCTGAGATGCTCATGCATTGCTGGACCTCCACTCTGTTATGTTGTGCGACTTTGGTTGACTTCCATAAGTTGAACCGTCCTTGCATTATCAGCATTATTCAAGATGGATGCTTTTTCAGTAATAGATTATGACATTTTCTCTCTCATAGCCTCCTCCTCTGTCTCCCCATTAACATACTGTTCAAATGCAGTCCCAAGAACAGAGAAAACAGCCCATTGATGCATTCACATTAATTTAGGAAACAGTTTATCATCGGTCGTTGAGAAGTATTTGGGCTTCTCCTTGACACTTGGGCTCTGTTTTTGTGTCTGCAGCTAACTCTGCTCATAAACACACACAAAATAACTGATAGACACTAATAAAAATAATGACAAGAATCATAGCCAGCATTTGTGGAATGTCATGTCAGCGTCATTGTTCTCAGAACAGCCCACATGTTAGTTGTTATTTCACGGTCCCATCACACCGACCAGGAGACTGAGTCTGGAAGGACCCTTGAATAAGATGGAAAACTATGCAACATTGGCCCCAAGCCCAGGCTCCTTTGCCACGTGGATCTGCTCTGACTGGACAGTAAATACTGGAAGATCACCAGTGGGCCACCCTGTGTGCTTATTAGGAAGTTTACCCACTCATGGGAACTTCAAGTTTCCAGGTCACACAGAGGTTCTCTCTGTGAGTTAGAGAAGCACATTCTTCCTAGTTTCACAAAATCAAATAGAGGAAGGAAAATGTGATTTTTAAAAATGATGTTCAAAGATCTATGGAATTTTTTTTTGACTCACTAAGGAAAGAAGTCACTTTTGAGTGCATGATTTTAACATCGATTTGACTTTTCTCCAAGAGCAGTTGTAAAGATGTTGATGACTTTTACATCCTACAGTTTGCATGAGTGCATTGGTTTGAGCGTTTCTGAAGGCAGGCTGCAGATGCCCATGCTGCCGGCTGGGACAATGGAGGGAGCTGCTCCGGGGCTGGGGCAGCAGAGGCATGCCTCGTCCAGCTGTCCAACCATGGGGTCTTGCTAATCCTCTGCCTTCCCATGTGTTGGCTTCTGCCCCAGGCTGGCCTCCTGAGCCAGGCCCACCCTGACCCACTGCTGAGGCACAGGGGCCAGACGACCCAACTATGGGGAGCTCAGGGAACAGGACTGGGTCACTCCTGTGCATGCCCACAAAGCCTCATCAGGAGCCTCCAGGCCAGAACCCCGACGGGAAGGGGCAGCAGCACCCTGGGCAGCTCTGGCTCCTGGGTGGTTAGGGGAGTTCCGGTTGGGAGACTCGTCATCTCTTCCTAAGGCACCACAATTCAACACTGCCTCTCATGACAACACTGCAAACTGACCAGAGTCCAGGGAGCGTTCTCTGCTCTCCTTTGTCCAAGCTTCTCTTTTTCACACCCCACATGTGTGTCTGTCTGTTGGTGAGAATGACCACATGCCTGCTGGCTGCCAGGGTGTGGCTCGGTGGGAGGAGACGCGCAAGGTACAGGCAGTTCTCTCTCAGGCTGATGGGCGGGCGCACCCCAGCAATACCACATGCAGACTGAGAAGGAGCCACACAAGCATCAGATGGTGCAGTGCACGCGTCGCTTCTGGGGGGCCCAGGGGTGGGCCCAGTGGAGGGAGAGACCTTCGGATGAACCACGTGTCACCTCCTTGGGGGTGATCAGCCTGCTTCCCCTGCCCAGGGCCGAGGAGCGTGGATGGTTGGTGGTTGGATGGGATGTTGTGAAGCCAGGTCTGTGTGATGACACAGCCATGTAGGGCATCAGTGGACCCTGGCCTCTACCCAGAGACCCTAGGCGTGTATGGACACAGCTTCGCTGGGACCTCATACTCCATTCTTGACAGAGAGCCAGGGTCCCCATCCCTGTATTGGGTTTGTCTCTGAGACAAATCTCTTCTCGAGCAGGAAGGGTTCTTGGTCAGACACAGTTGGGTTCTCAGTATGGTCCTCAGACCTCATGGTGAGATAGCAGGAGAGATTGTGAGGGGCAGGTGGCGGGTGGCAGGTTCTCCGTCCATGTCCTTGCTCCTATGGCCGTGGTGGCCTTTGCCAGCTGGGGGTGTTGAGTCAGAGGACGTGGTGGCACATCCCCAGAAGCCGAGGGATAGGCCTTTCCATGGCCCCAGCTTGGGCCAGGGTCAGCCCGACAGCTCCGATTTCATGATGTTCCTTCTGTCTCTGCTCCCCAGCTCATAATAAGCTGATGGCTTAGCAGCCTCTTTCTTAAATTGGCTGGAAGGCAGGCAAGCTTTACAACCCAAACAATCAATTTCAAACTGCCGAACCCAATCAGGCCGGATGGAGAGTGACCCTTAAATTGAGTGTGAAATTGGGAGATGACCCCCGCCCCCTGCAGCATGTGGGGGGCAGTGCTTGGTCTCTTAAGAGGGGGCCGGCCACTGGCATGGATTCGCAGCCGCTTCACGCCCTCAGTGCTGGGTGCCTGGTCTGGGGCAGGTCCCAGGGGAGCAGGCTGGGCATCTGGCCCCACAGGCGTGCATGGGACATCCAGACATGGAGACTTTATGCACTTGTAAATGTGCCTTGTGTCTCTCGCTGGGTCTGATTTTAATTTGGGTAATATTCCCGTTAATAATAACATCTAATTACAGCATCCATTAAAAGTTAGTAACATTAATTTAACAGGGAGAAAACCTAATAGAGTTCTCAGAGTGATATTGGCATTTTTCCATTAAATTAATGTTACAAACTTTTAACAGGATGTCTTAAATAGGCATCGTTAGTGTTGGGAATATCAAACAAATTAAATTCAGGCCTGTAATATGAGGTGGGAGCCTATTTATGAATCCAAAAAAAGGTGTCTGCTGTGCTCTTTTCATCCACTTAAAATATTCGACAGGAAGCATGCGAGGCTGTGTTGGCGCCACAGCATCTGAGTTCTGGAATATTCCATGGGGGCAGGACGAGCTCCCGGGGAGCCCCTTTGTTGGTGCCCACACAGTAGGAGGGGCTGAACCATGGCACCGCATCACGTGGCATCCCGGCACCCACCTCTGCCCTGAGCTTTATGTCTAGTGTCCACAGGGAGGCCCCCTCGATGCTTGAGCCTCTCCTGCGGGGCCTCCGCCTACAGACATGGGTCCCGTGCCACTGCTCCGAAAGCCCCGGGATAGGAAGTGGATGTAGCACTGGACTGTGTGTGTGCCACAGACAGTGGGTGCAGGGGCTGGCCCTCCCACCCTCCCTGAGCCCTGGGGGGACAGTGCTTTCCTGCAGGAGCAGGAGGTACGGAGGCCTGGTCACCCCCGGGGAGGTGGGTGTGGGAGATATTGTGATGTGGGTGTTCCTGAGTGGTAGGAGCTGATCCTGTTTGACATTCACAGAGCCTGGAGATTTGTGATGGAGATGTGATTTCAAGGAGGCTGTCCCCTAAATGCACACATTACCTACATGCTTCTGACCTGTGTAGACATTGGGATGAGAGGTGGTGGCCAGAGACACGAGCCTTGACTCTGGGAGCAGACCAGCCCAGGCTCGGGATGGCTTCCAGAAGACCCCATCTCCATGGCTCCCGGGGCTCCTCATCCTTGTCCATTGAGGACTCAGGGGGCAGCAGAGCATGGTGCGTGCTCTCCTTTGGGCAAGGGCTGCCCCCTAGCCCTCCGGTTCCCATCCTCCCTTCTCCTGCATGGCCTGTCCCTGCAAGGGCAGAAAGGTGGGGCATGAGAGGGAGTGGGTAGGAGCGCGGTGGGGAGCCCTGGAGCAGGCATGTCGGGCTATAGAGCCGGCCCTTGTTTTCCTGGGCTGCAAACTGGGGCTTGTTAGCTAAACACCCCGGGCCTGGGCTTCCTCATCTGTACAGTGAGGATGATGACTCACCTGGGGGTGCTCTGGGCAGTAAAGGTCAGTTGTGCAGAGTCCAGTGGGGATTAGTAGGGGCTGGGCTGAGACGCCAGGATGGAAATGAGAACTAGCTGCCGATGGGGATGGAGGTGAGAGCAGAGACTCCCTGCCCTTGCCACTTCCTCTCTGATGGTCGGCCTGCCCCCCTCCAGCTTTCCCTGAGTCGGGGTGTGGGAGGCACTGGGCTCCCCCACAGGTGCTCTCACTGAGGTAGGAGGGCCCACGTGGCCAGCCTGCAGGGCACAGGCTGCGTGCACGTGGCTGGCTGGCTTCTCAGATGGAACCATGGCCACTGATGGGCCTCCACTCTGTCACCTAGGAGCCTGTCCCAATCTCCCTCAGGCTCATTCTTGTTGTGGGAGCCAGGCCGGGTCCTCATGACTGATGGTGACGTGGCCAGGGGCCCTGATGGTGGCTGAAACGAGTTTTCATGGGACACTCATATTTTTAAAAGATTTTATTTATTAGATGGAGAGAGAGACAGAGAGAGAGAAAGAGAGCGCAAGCAGATGAGCAGGGCAGGAACAGAGGCAGAGGGAGAAGCAGACTCCCCAAGGAGCAGGGAGCCCGACACGGGGCTCAACCCCAGGACCCTGAGATCGCAAGCTGAGCCAAAGACATGCTCCAGCCATGAAGCCACCAGGTGCCTGTGAAGTCTCATTTTAATATGGCACCTATGTAGTCTTGATAGATTTTCCAGTTTGTTGTTCAAACGGTGTATAAAACGAAGCTCGTGGTGCGGCTATCTGCCACACTGGGGGGATGAAAGGGGGCAGAGGGGGGCGTAGGTGATGCCATCTTCCTGGGTGGAACAGCGGAGCCTGAGTGCCTGCACTTACAGCCTCTCGGGCAGGTCCATGGCACGCCTGCTGGCGACCATTAGAAGGTGAAACTCGACGAGAAAACATTGCCAGGTCTCGCTCACACTACACACTTCAGCCAACACACCAGCAGGTGAGAATGTCTCTGTGCAGAAGGTCTGGTCCAGGGCCTATGGCCACTTCTACTACAAGGTGTTGATTTTCACTGGAAGGTAACTGCCCTGGCCAATGGGATCCACCCTCCGTGAGAGGGTCATGACAGTTTGTGTCTTCATCATATTTGACTGAACTTCTCAGAGGACACCATCTATGTAAAGAAATCACGAATTAACTCCTTCCGAAAGCTCTGTGTTTGCCTTTTATATGAGCTGTGATTTGATGTAATACATGCCCATGAATCATACACAAACATGCATCACACGTATACCCGCACTTCGACGACGGGAGCCACATGTGTGTGCTTAGCGGTACGCGTGCCCGTGAGGTCAGCATGGCTCAGCCGACGGAGTCCCTGTTCGGGTCTGCCCTCCCCACCCTGGCTGCCAGGCTGTGGGGTGCCCACCCCTCTGCGGCCCTCACATCCTCATCCTCACAGCAGGGTCATTCCACGCACCACGGAGGGCTAGTCTGAGGACTGGAAATGCCGTGTCAAGCGCTCAGCCCATGCCTGGTATAGAGAACTTACTAAAATACGGAAGGTACTATTTTTCAAATATCAGCTTAAAAGTAGAGACTGGATTGAATAGGGCTCTTAAAGGTTAATCCTAAATCAATGGTTGAATGAAGCAGCGAGTATTGCCGTCACAGAAAAGGTGTGTAGTAATCCCTTTGCTGTGCTCACCCTGGTTGTTTCTGAGATACCAGATGGACGCTGGCTGCAGGTGGCGGGATGCATGCTGCTTTGCTGGGTCCCTGAAACAGAAGGTCACGGCACCAAATGGGGCCTTTGGTCTCACCAGCTCACTCTGCAGATGTATAGGGGGACAATCTCACTTAAGCAGACGTCGCTCCAAATAAGAGGATGAACCCAGTGTAGGGACAACATAATGCAAATGATTTCAGGTCCAGGGGGGATTTGGGTGGGAATGGCTCAGTGTCCTTGCCACTGGATTTGAGTTTTGGTGTTCTCCCAACTAGATTACGAAGCAAGAATACAGAATACAGGACAGAATAGGAGAGAGAGGCATTGCTGCAGTGCCCGTTTGTCACCAGGGTCGGGAGCACTTGATGTTACCCGCAGTGAGTGAGGGAGACACATCCCGTCAGACACCAGCCCTGTCACCCAGAGGGGCACAGGCAGCAGTGCGGCTCAGCTACTGCTAATTAGTTTGAGCTGCTTTAATAACTTTATTCAGATGGGGTGGGGGCTAGCTTACCCTTCTCTGATTTTTAAATATTTTTATTTGTTTATTCATGAGACACACACACACACACACACACACAGAGAGAGAGAGAGAGAGAGAGAGAGGCAGAGACACGGACAGAGGGAGAAGCAGGCTCCATGCAGGGAGCCCGATGTGGGACTCGATCCTGGGTCTCCAGGATCACGCCCTGGGCCAAAGGCAGGCACTAAACCACTGAGTCACCCAGGGATCCCACTTACCCTTCTTTGTCTCAGGGAGGAGCCCTCTAGCCCTGGGGGCTGTCTGCGCTTGCAGGGACATCCTTGTCGGGCCCTGAGCGGGCCGCCAGCTGGGAGGAAGGCCTTCAAATCTTCAGTTATGCAGTGAAATTGTCCTGGGTCAGACAGGGGGTCTCTAGCCCAAATTAGACTAGCCGTTCAGTCAAAAAGACCTGTGGAGATGTGTCTCTTTCTGGCATTGTCCTCGGTCTTCTTCCTGAGGGGGAGCCTCTGACTCGCCCTCATGGAGCTCATTAAAAAGAAAAAAAATTACTCTGTAGCCTCCAATCATCAAAAAAGTAATAAACAGACACAAAGGTAGAAAATGCTTTAAGCTTGTTCTGTCAAAGGCACTTTAATTCTCCATCTTCTTGTTACGTGGACTTAATTCAGTACGTTGAAGTCTCCAGCCCCCCAGGATGGAAAGGTGGAATGTGAGGGTCGAGCACAAGTGCATGGGGCCCTGGGGTGGCCCTCCAGGACAGGGCTTCCCAGGGGGCGGGAGTGCTGTGCATCCTCGGAGGGGTCGCTGAGTCCCAGGAGCTGCCCACGGCACCTCCCACCTTCGCCCAGTTCCACCATAAGCCTTATTCCCACGGGGATGCTCGAGTTCCAAAGCCACTCCCGTGTGTTGATGTTTCCAGGTGCTGCTTGGTTATCTGAAAATGGGGCATCCTTCAAATATATCTTCACTGTCAGCTCAGGGGATGGAGGCACCCTCTGCCGTAGGTAGGAAAAGCAGGGATCAAGTGACCTGGGCACACTTGGAGATAGAATTCTGACGGGGGCCTGGGGGCGGGGTTGGACCCCTTGAACCACAAGGAGAAAAGACTAAGGCATTTAAGTAACCATGTCACGTTTCTAGGTGGCTTTCAACAGGTGTCCAGGCCTGGGTGGGATTGTCCATGTGTCCTTGTGGTGCAGGGGGGCAGACGGGGCGGGGCTGTGCTGTTAGGACGCTCAGGAGGCAGGTGGAGACCCTCACTGTTGTGGGAAGACAACCCTGGCTCTCCCTTGAGATCCCAACTGGATCCAATCTCCTTATGAATGTGGGAGATGCCTACCTGTGAAGACCAAACAAGGGGTGTAGGAAAAATAGCCAGGCTGCCCTCAGCCCATCAGGGAAAATGCTGATGTGAATGACATTGCTAGCTCCTGATCTGATGTTCCTGCCCAGAGCCATCCCCTGAAAATCTGCAGCAAACCCCGTCTAAACGCCACATTCACTTCATCTGGGTGGTTCTCGCATTTGCTCATCTTTCCGCCTATCTTGGAAAATCTCATTACACAATTAAATGTTTTTTTAATTGGTACATCTCCTGATTTTATTCAGGTGAGACGTGCAATGATGTCCTGAGTTGAGGTTGGCTGGAGGATGGGGTCCAGAGGGTGTCCTGGTGGCACAGGCAGGGAAGAGACTCTGGGGCTCTCCAAGGCCTGAGGCACCACGGGCACTCCTCGGGTTGGGCCAGGTGCCCTCCTGGCTCCTCGTTTCCATGTGCGCCGCTCGGAAACCTGGGACGGGGGTGTGGGGGGTGCAGACGGGGAATGGGGGCAGTCATGTGGTCTTGTCAGAGCTCAACGCGTTTTGATTGTTTGGCTTCTGTGGTGGTGGGACCAGACCCTCAAGGCCAAATCATTGCTTATTTGGGAGAGAAGCTCCTTTGGAAACCCCACCGTAAATTACAGTATCTACTGAATGCCCTGGAGGTCTAATAGTCCAGGAGCGGCTTCAGAGCAAACCTGATTTGTGACCCGTGCACAGGCTGGGCCACGAAGAAGCAGCCTCATTAAGTAGGTAATTGGCATAAGGCAAGCTCCATAGGAAAGGGACCCTACTGACGCCAAAGGAATTAGGATGGGGTGTACTTTGTAGCTTCTCTGTGGGGTAGACACGGGATGGAGCACATGAGGCCATTTTTTTAAAGTCAAAAACCATTAAAAACAGTATGTCCTGAATTTTTTATTTAGGCCTATCTAAGGAACTTTCCTTTGAAATACATATAAAATGATGGCTATTAACCTACCTGTACTTGTGGTATTCGTTACTGGTATCTGGCTCAGTTCAAATCAGCAACACGGTAAACAAAGGATCTCGTTGACTACCCCAGTGGCTGTAGGGAGAGTGTTATGGGGTATCAAGGATATCTATAATAAATTCATAGTGGTCAAAATGTATTCTTAATTTGCTTTTTGTGCGTATCTTAACATAGGGCATGACGTGTTGTGTGCTATAAATAAAAAATTGTGTAATGAATTATATCCCTTATCTATGTTATGACATGGACGGATAGTAGCCAACCTCATAATTTAATATCCTTTAGGATGTCATGGTCTGTTTTGTTTAAGGGGTAGGATTCAGGTAATCAGTGCAACACAAAACATAAATTAGCAATATGCTAAAACAAACACAAATATTTGTGCATCTTCTTGTGTGACCAGGTGCGGCAGAGCTTGACTGTTCTCTGTAGATCCCGTCTGTTTTTAATTAAGAGAGCACCAAACAGAATCATCATGCTAACATCAGAGAACAAAAAAATCTCAATAAAATCTGCCAACCAGCGTGATTATAACAGAGCGATTGATTTTCCTTTAGAATGGTAAGCTATGGATTTTGGTAATATGACTTATTGATTATTGCTCTGAGTGCTCTCAGTGCCATCGATAGGTTGAAGATACACAAAACCCAACACACTACATGATTTCCTCCACTGTCCGGAAAATCGTGCACATCTGGTTTCTCTCAGCTCTGAAATTCTCATTAGTGAGGGTTTGCAGCGAGTAAATCCTGGTCTTCTAGGAAGTGAGTTAATTAGGGGTTGGTTTTACACTTTTCATTGGTTTCATTGCAATCTTTGCACTTCTGTGATGGCTGTTAGGAATTGCTCCTTCCTCGCCCTGCCTTCTGGAGCTGTGTGGATGGTTGTCCTCCGCATGGTGGTCTCAGCAAGGTCATCCAGAGCTCACTGGTTGGAGGCCACAGAGACAGGCATCTAGGAACCCAGTAAATCAATCACAATTAGCATGGGACTTGCTTCCTGCCTGTAAAGGCGCGGGAGGGAAAGGTCAGTGGAAGGACCACAGGGCAGTGCTCGGATAGAGAAGCCAGTAAGTGTGTGCCTCGGTGGGGCAATCAGATTTTGATCTCATTACGGCCAACACTAACATTTCTGGGAGGCCAGCTCCAGCATGGCTTTGGCAGAAGGATGGTTGCAGAGAAGTATTTTTGGGATCCTGTAGGTGCAGCCAGATCTGTGTGCACCGAAACTTGCTTTATGTGATCATCGGAGAAAACAGCTGGGCAAAATGAAGTCTGACACCAGAGGGTCCACATGCTACCATGGCCTCATCACTAGAGTCCAGCTACTTTCCTTTCTTCTTTTCTTCCTCCGATACAAACAAACTAGCACCATTTCCTCTGTTCTTCCTCTGTTCTGCCTTAGACCCTTGATGCCTGGTCCTTGTCTCCAGATGAATCCAAATCGCCCAATCTTCCTGGTCTGACTCCTCCTGGAACATGCTCTCCCACACAGGTAGGCTCAGAACAACCTTCCCTAGGATTTCGGGGTTGAGATTATCAGCCTATCAGTTTGCTGCCATTTATGTGTTTGCAGCTGTTAGGTTGGTGTTCTCCACCTAGACCCATCATTCTGGAGCCCAGAGAACACTGAATACACTCCCTTTGTGTTTCTCCAATGCTCGGGGGAACACCAAGGGCATAGTGACCGTATTCAGAGGCTGGTTGATTGGCTAGTAACTTGATTGCTTCCTGGAGTCCAATATTGATGTAAAAACTTCATGAAGGCGGGACACAACCATGCAGAGAAGCCGGCGCTGTTGGGTCTCTGTGTGTGCGTGTGTAAACCTTGCCTCTTGTGTGTGCCAGAGCACTCTGGGTCTAGGGACAGATGAAGCATTCAGAGCTGACATTGAACGGGTGAGGCAGTCTGTTCATTTTCATGTATGTAGCTGTGTGCAATCTGCAATAGGGGGAAAAGCAAGTTTAATCATTGGCTTTTTAGGGGAGCCTGCATGGCTCAGTCTGTGAAGCGTTTGCCTTTGACTCAGGTCATAACCCCAGGGTCCTAGGATGGAGCCCCCTGTGGGGCTCTCTGCTCAGCGGGGAGCCTGTTTCTCCTTCTCCCTCTGCCCCTCCTCCTGCTTGTGCTCTCTCTCTGTCTCTGTCTCTGTCTCTGTCTCTGTCTCTCTCTCTCGTGCACATGTGCTCATGTGTACTCCTGCTTTCAAATAAATTAAATCTTTAAAAAAAAAGAATTGACTTTTCAGAGGTTCTCAGAGTAGTGGAGGCAGTAAAGAACATCATTGGTGGGTGGGCATGGCTGCCCCAGAGAATGCCAAGGATGGGAGGGGGCAGCTTGGTGAACACAGGAAGCTTGAAAAGAGGAAATTATAACCGACTCTTGACCTCAACTTTCTTGTGTTGTCTCTCCTTCCCTCTTTTTCCATTAGGAAGCAAATAGGCTTCATTTCCATTAAGAAATGTATTAACAAGAGTCAGACGGACAGAGCAGGGTCCCCAGTGACCATTTGTCTCCATTGGAAAAATCCTGGCTGTCATGGGAAATGTCCCTAATCCCACACAGACAAAGGACAGACACTGCCAGTTCCATGGGCCAACTCTTCCTTAACATGCTAGGCTTGTGCCCTAAAATTTCGTCTCAGGTGTTGGGTTGTGCAAGACAAGAGGAGTTTGCAGGTGTCAGGAGAATATGTCAAGCAGAAAAAAGAAGCCCTGTGGCAAGGTGATGGCCATGTTTGCTGCTTCTCTGTCCTCCAGTCCAGCCCACTGGCCAAGTGGAAACATACTACTTATGATGACTCCTTAAGAGGGACAGTGAATGGGTGGTGGCATGAGTATATGCGTGGCTGTGTGTGTATGTACACACGCATGCTCATGCACATGTAGGTGCATGCATGGCAGTCTGCGTGCATGCCTGTGTATGTGTGAGCATGACTGTATGCATCCCTGTTGTCCTCGCCTGAGGCCTTGGTCTCTGGCTTGGCCACTCTTCAATGTCCGGTGAGGCAGGACTCTGGTTTGGAGGCTCATCAGCTGGGCACACGTGAGTGTTAGCTAGAGCATCCCTGGGAGAATTCACCTTAATGAAGATTCGCAGTGGGTTTTCCTCTGTCCACCCAGAAGGGGAGGCTTCACATGTTCAGGGAGTGGGAAGAGGCCACAGGAAGCAGCGGACCCAGCAGGGCTGTGCAGCGTCCAGGCACTGGCACTGAGGGAAGGGACAGCCAGGAACTTCCTGCAGCCCTGCAGGTCAGTGTGCCCCTGTTGGTCTTTGCCAACAGACATGCGCAGGAGGGGCCCTGGCAGCTCTCAGAAGCTTCCCCCCTGCTCCCAGCAGGGAAAATCAGGGAGCAGAGACTAGTCTGTGGCTTGAGCTTGTGGGTGTTGTGATATTTACTGGGGCCTCGGGGCCTGGCGGTCCAGGTGACAACCCCTAGGGAGGCTGGAGAACTCATGTCTGGGCGTGTGGGGGAGTGGAGCTGCTAGCACCCACCACAACTCTTCCTAGCACATCAGGCACTAGGGTGTTCTGAGCAAACACTGAGTGAATCAGGGTGGCAGCGAATGAGTCCCTCTGACCTCCAGCCCTGGCATTCATGAGTGGTGGGTCAGTATTTGAAACCAGTACCCTCTAGAACTCATGGCTGAAGGCAGGGTTACCCCTCTCTCAGAGACCCAAACAGGTCTCTCTTTTGGAGGAGACATGTGGAGCACCTTATTTATCCTTGGGATCATCATCATCTTCATCATCATCATCATGAGCAATATTACTGCCTCACATTCCTTTGGAAACAGATCATGGACCAGGAGATGACCACCTAGCGCGATCTTCTAAAAGGACTCAACCGTCATTTTAATGTACTCTGATCACCTGGATTTTCTCTGCTATTCCTAGCATCCTAAATAACAACGAGTCTCAACCACACTGCCTTGGGCCGTGGCTGGGGGCACTAAGCCCCACTCCGTATGCTGGCCGATTCCATGGGGCGAACCCACCATCAGGACACATTCTCTGGGAAAACCAAGTTGGCAAGGTCCCATGGATCTGGGAGGTGCCACGGCATCTGAAAGTAGGCCCACCTGGGCCTGTGACTCTGCTTTTACCCAGGCCGGTGCATGAGCGTGCTAGAACAAGCCCAGTGAAGTCCTCTAGTGCTGCAGCTGAGCCTTTGCCTGGTTAGCATCCTGAGCACAGAATAATGTGTTAGATGAGACGTTTCCTGGAGATTTAGAGGAGAATTTGCCTCAAAATCTCTTTTTATGTTTCCACTCTGTAAGTTACAAAAGAACAATTCAGGAGCTCCCATTGGTTTCTGCTTCAGTTTATTTGAGCTCAGGAAAACCTTGTGAATCCAAGGCCAACTCAGTATGGCTGAGCAAAGCTTCCCAAGTGAATTCCGAACGTCAGTTTGGCCCACCGATGTAGGACAAACCAGAACGCACAAAGAAAGCCAATAATTGTGGGGCCAGACTGCTGAGTCATTCAGTGAAACTCACGTGAATCAAAACTTGCACATTTTGCAAAGTGCTGCCAACATGCTCTGTTATGCTTCCATGGAGGATGATAGTGGAAAAGACACGGGGCAGGCACTGAAAAGACATGGGGAGGCACTGAAAGCTTTGCCTTCACATCTGACGTTGCTGGTGTAGGATGAATTCCCACTTCTTATCTCTCTGCCTTTCTCCGTGGAGTCTCCTGGTGACGTGCACATGGCGATGCCATTGGGTTCTGTGTGACATTTAATGATTCTCACTAAGGCCATGTACAGCCTGGGTGCAGAATGGTTTGCAGCGGGAGCCAGGATCTGGGTAAATGTACGTGCACATACGATCACTATCCTGGGTTGATCTGGGGACACCTCCGTGTGTGTGTGTGTGTGTGTGTGTGTGTGTGTGTGTATGTGTGTGTGTGAGACGAATACATGAACGTGTCCCAGTTACATAACTCCCACGTCTGGGCTTAAGTAGTTTGTAAAGACATCTCCATGTCTTCACTGTAGACCCGTAAAGTGTGCCATGGCTGTGTGAAGGATACTGAAAGGTTAAGTAGGCTGGTGGAGTGTGGTTTTCCAGGAGATCTTCATACTGTGACCCACAGTTGGTGACCATCCTGGTGACAATCACATGTACACTGATTTCCATGTAATAAAATTGCTTTGAGCCTTGATAGGCCTAAGAATTCATGTATGAAATATGCCCATAAATGCCGTTGGGTCATTCTGGGTGATTTCTATCAGGTCCCAGAGGCCCACTTCCCAGAGAGCATGTTGCAGTGAGGCTGCCACCAGGACAGACCATCAGGAGTGGCTGCCCAAGCCATTCACACTCTCTTACATGCTTCTTCCCACCACAGGAGAGGCCACTGAGAAGTGAGGAAAAGCTGCAGGAGGTCAAGCAGTTTGTTGGTCAAGGTAGAAATAGGAATGTCCCTCACCCCCTACTCAATTTCCTACCAATGATAAACATGAATGAATAAAAAAAATAAACCAAGAAGAGTATTTTATAATCACAGCTAAAGAAAAAAAATCTGACTTTTTCTTGTTTTGGCAAAATTGTAAAACTTAGATAATCCACTGAAGCCAACTTTGATTGCCTGTGTATAAAATGATAGTTCAAGCTCTTACTTAGCAGAGTAAAAATGTATATTCCTGTTTAGCATGGAGTTGAGGGGGTGCCTATTTGGGATTTGGGGATTGCACCATGGAGATGCGGCTTGCTCAGTCTTTGTAAGAGGGCTGTGGGATGGGGAATGACCACGCCACCTTTTGCTAGGGAAGCCCCAGAGAAATGAGGAGAGAGGGCTGTCTCCATGTGCCCCACACGGGACGGTGTTCAGGCAGCGTTTCCATGGATCTCCATGATGGTTTGGAGACAAGAGTGTACATGGTGGGAGTATGTGAGCCTGTTAACACCTGACTTAGTAGCAAAAGCAAAATAACCCACAGTCGTGTAAGGTTGGGATTCTGAGGAAGGTAGAGTCCAAGATCCTATTAGGGTCATCACTCTAGTACTCCAGCATCACAATACCTGGAAAAATACACAACACAGTTTTTCTCCTAATATTTCCACTCTCTTGGCATTCTCCATTCTCCTCCTGCCTCCTGTTGACCCATGTGTAGGTCTATCCAGTCAAAAGCTTTGAAAGAATAGATTTCTTTGTTTTATCAGTTTCTTCTCTGTAATATTCCAGATTGTAGCCTGAGGCAGCAAAGCCCAATACGTTGTTGAGGAAAAAAAGGCCAAGAAAACAAAAAAAAGTGATTTTGACCTTTAAAAATGCATGTAAGCCTAGTGGCTTCCGGGTCTCATTCCCATTGTGGACGTGGCTATTTTGCACTGACCGTTGTGACCAAAACCCTCACAAAGCCCCTGCAGCAAGCAAGTCAGGCTACATGAAAGGGCTGTCTTCCCTGTGAGGAGTTTAAGTATCAGCCTTGGTAGAGGAGTGGGCTGAGGACAGGCTCAGGGAAATGAGGAGGACAGAGCATCACCTCTTCGGGGCCAGGAAACGAGCCCTGCTCTGCCTCTTCCCTCAATGGAGGCTCCTTTACAATTTTTCTCTGCTGTGAAGACGTGGCCCTGCCACATTTTGAGAAGACTCCCTCCAACTCGCCTACCTTTTCCCTTCTTCATAGGCTTGACAGTGGGAAACATCCTCTCAGTCCCGAGGGTGCACACATGACAGAGGCAGCATCTTTCAGGGGTGTGTCCATCCTGGCATCACAGCCACGTCCTTCTCTGTCACCAGCTGGTGATAGAGCAGAGAGGTCACTGTCCTCACCCTAAATCTGCAGTTGGCAGCCCTGGCGACAGAAATCGTTGCTTTTGTTTTCTATGCTGCTCTGGTGAGTATGGGCTATGGATATGGCCGAGTAATGTGCATTTGTTTGTCTAGCTAATATTTGAATCGCACCCCTGCTGATAAGGCTGTGTTCTAGGTTTTGTGAACTCAAATAAAGAAAAATATGGCCCTTATCCTCAAAGAGTTCTCCATCTTCAGGAAAAATATACACAGTGGCATATGTGTTGTGAAGTGCATTAACAACAGGGGCTATTTCTGGTGCAGATAGGAAGATAGCTTTTGGAAACACATATCTGCACCAGTGGGGATTTGGGGACCTTCACCTGCATGGAACGTAGAGACTTTTCTGATGACCCACAGGGTGGCTCGAACATCCAAAGTAGAATTTTGCTTCAGCAGGAGCATCTGTGCCACGGTGGACTGACCGCTCAGCAGAGGGGTGGGCTTACTGATATCATCCGCTTAACGATGCCTCTCCTGACCTCTCAGCAGTTACACTGGAGAGAAGCCCATTACGTGATTGCTTCAGACTGGGGGTCCTTCGGGACACGACATTGACATCAACACCAGCTACTGCACTTCCACCCAGACAGTGTGGGAGAGGTTGTGAGCCATCACCTGTGTCCTTGGTGTGAGAACTCCTCTCGCCAAGCAAGTTTGCCTGTGTCTATGTGGGTCCTCCTGGGGCGGTGAGTGGCACACAGAAAGGTTTTCTCCGTCTTGACTCATAAACCGCTCATAAGGGTCTGTATGTATGGCCTGTTGTTGGTTAACCTGACGTTTGCTTCTGAACCTAATACTTGATTTCCTTTTCGGTGTTTTTTTCTTAAAATTTTTTTTATCATATACAGAAAAAATTCTCATGTCTGAACTTAAATAAGCTGTGAGAGGTTTTTTTCCACATATTGACTAGTCATTGTGAAGTTAAGGATTGAGATCTATTTTCTGATTCCGTTTGAAGTCGCTTTATCACATTTCTTGACATCTTAAAGTTTACAATATTTTTCATTGTTTCTTTGTTTTCATTCAGCAAGGTGCAAATGTGATATGAAAATGATGAAATTACTTTTAGCATGATTATTCAGAAAATCTAAACCAACCACAGAACTCTGCCGGTGGGCATTGAACTGCACGTCTGCAATTCTGCCGCCAGGAGCGAGGGCCAGAGTATGTTTTCTATCTGACTAGTCCAAAGCTTAAGTAAGCAATTTAAGTGCAGTTTAAGTGCTATTAAAGGCAAAGTACAATTAATTATCATATTAAAATTAAATTTAAAATTATAATTATATTATAATAAAAAATCATGTTTAAGTGTTTCTTAGTCTGTGATCTTCTGGCTCATTTCATGTAAAAAGAATATCACTAGATCATTTGCGTTGCCATCACTTCAGAGTATATGGAACCCTTTCAAAGTATTTGTGTGTTTATTTCCTTTCTCTTTCTAGAACAGAAGATTCTCTCTAGTTGCTGGGCTTACCTTATAAATTATTTGAAAGCTCTTGTTCACAAAAGCATCTTGCAGAAATACCAGGATGCACTTCTCCTTAGTGGCTTTGTCAAAGTTTGAAGCTTCTCTCACAATGCACACATGAAAGTTCTATTCCTCCTTCTCCTTCTCTCTTTCTCTCCTCTTGTGTCACACCTACTAATTTTGTTTTATGGCAGTTCCTTACACATGGGTTTTGGCATGATTCCTCATATTTATACTTGAGAAAGGCTAAGAATAAATATAAAAAAGTTAAAACATTTTTATGGGAAAATGTTACAATGGTGAATTAATGTTACCCCGTGCATTTTTATGGTGCTTCTATTCGAATTTATCCCCCCTGTGCAAAGTCTCAACTTCTGCAATGCAACCAACATAGAAGACTTTATCTCCATTTTTCTAAATTGGGAAACTAAGACCAAGTGATTTAATTATGCCATATATTATCATGGAGTGAGCTTCTGTTAAAGATATATATATATATATATATATATATATATATATATATATAAATTTATATAAATAAATATAATATATATGTAAATATAATATATATATATAATATAATATATATATTTATCCCGGAGGTTTAGCTTCCATGACCATGATGAGTGCTAGGCATTCAAAACCCATTTTGCAGATGAGGAAGTAGGTTCTCAGCAGTTAAGTCACTTAACTGACAGCTGGCATCTAGTACAAATGAGAAGCTTGTGCTCCTCCCCGCTTACTGCTCTGACTTCCAGACTGCCTGATGGGAGAGGATGTTGCCTGCATTGCAAAGGATGCAAAGACCTTCTGTCCTTGTCTGAAGAAAGCATGGCAGTGAGTACCTGCAGTGGTACTCTGCGCTGCTCTTCTTCTCTTCTTCTCATCAGCTCTGGTGGAAACCAGCTGCTGTTGTGGTGAAATCAGGCACAACCCTCTCCGGTCAGAAATCTTGGAAAAGCAGACAGAGCCATGCTCACACCACTGGTGTGTAGCAATGGCCTATCCAGCTCAGCTCTGCAGCTTTGCCATCTGTTGCCCCAGTCCCTTGATAGCGTGTTTCCAATGGTGACGACCTGTAGGACCCCTCCAGGCTGTGGCCATGGTGGTAAGCACTGGACACCCACGCCGTTCTAGGTTCCACCCTAGGTCAGCAAGGGTTTTGAAGAGCATTATGTGGATTCCAGTAGAAGTCATGTTTTGAATTCTAATGCCACATAGGTGGTGGAGCTTCCAGGTACCCGAAGGGACCTGTGTAGTCACACTTAGAAATCAATTAGGAAAGCAAGCCCATGAGGTGTAGATTAATAGAAGAAAATCATACCTTGGCAATCGTGCCTTGGCACAGACAACAGTTTACAAGTGAGTGTTTATTAGAGAGCAGGGCTCAGCAGATGTTTTCCAAAGCCCTTCCAGATTGAGGGCAGGAACGTCAGTGTATGTCCTGCCAGATTCTCAAGGATGCAGTATGTATATACGTTGTTCAGACAGCCCCACTGCCTCTGCTGACAGAGCCTGAGCAGGGCACTTTGCTTGCTCTGGGATCATTTGGAGCCCATTAGCACGTGGGTTGACAGTCCCCTGATTACAAAGACTGGGTTCACACCTAATGAATGAAGCTTGCTTTTTGGAGCATTCCTTTGCTCATGTGCAAATTGAAAATATTAATAGAATCTACCCTCTGGGGTTGTTGTGAACAAAAAAAGATCAAGGTACAGAGCCCACACAGGACCGTACATGACAGACACGCAAAGTGTTTGCAAGGGTTTTCAGTAACGGTTCTGCCATCACATCCACCTACAGGCTTCCATCTGATGCCAGAATGTGCATGGTACTCGAGAAGGGCCACCCTGTGAGCAGCCACACATCTGCCATTTAGCTGAACTTCATGATTGAGTATGTTTTTATTCTATTTAAGAAGTTATGGTAGAACTAACACTGACTGAGAATTTACCAGAAGCCTGATGCCCTGTGTTATTGGATTTAATCACATTATGCAATGTGAGTTCTCTTCTATGGGTGAGAAGATGATGAACCATCCAGGCATGGTCTAGGGGCATGAGCACCTGGTGGGGCTCACATCTCCACTTCAGTTCTTTGCTTTTTGAGTCCAGTCCTCCACGAAGCTTTGTGTATTTATGCTGAGGCACCTCTGTTCCTTTACATATCCTTTCCCCTTCCTAAGACCTCACCGAAGCTGCTCCTTAGCTCTAAGAGCACATGCGTGTGTGTTGGAAGGTGTACTCCCTAGGGTTCTCAATACACAATATCAGATTATCTGCAAACAGAGATCGGTTGACTCCTTCTTTTCTAATCTGAATGCCTTTTATTTCTTTCTCCTGCCTCATTTCTCTGGTTAGAACCCCTAGTACAGTGTCAAATGTAAGTGATATGGGTGCCTGTCCTTGCCTTGTTTCTGATCATAGGGAGAAAGCTTCAGTTTTTAACCATCAAATAGGATGTCAGCTGCAAGTTTTTCATAGGTGACCTTTATCAAGTTGAGGAGGATACCTTTTATTCCTTTTTATTCCTAGTTTTTTCAATGTTTTTATCATAAAAATGTCTTGAATTTGTCAAACACTATTTTTGCATCTATTAAGAGGATCATGTGGTTTTGTCTTTTAGTTTATAATAGGGGGTATTACATTGATTGGTTTTCATATGTGAACCAACCTTGAATTCCTGGGATAAATCCTCTTTGCGGTTTGATGCTGTTTCCATATTGCCGGATTTGGTTTGGCAGTAATACTCTTTGGGTGTTCCAACGGTATTCATAACGAGTGTTGACTGGTCTGTGGTTTTCTTTCTTTGATGTCTTTGTCTGGTTCTGGGACCAGGGTAATGCTGGCCTTCTAGAGTGAATTGAGCATTACCTCCTCTTCTGTGTTGTTTCTAAATGACTGGTGTTAGTTCTGTAGATGTTCAGTAGACACCATCAATGTAGCCATCTGAGCCAGGGTTTTTCTCTGTGGAGAGTTTATTATTATTAGTTCAATCTCTCTATTTAGTAGAGAGCTCTGCTGAGATTTTCAACTCCTGGCATCATTTGTGTCTCTCCAGGAATTGATCCATTTCATGTAGGTCATCTAAGTTTTTGGCATACAGTTGTTCATAGGATTCCTTGAATCCTGTGTGTTTCTATAAGGCAGGCAGTGCTGTTTCCTCTTTCATTCCTGATTTTAGTAATTTAAATCTTCTCTATTTTTTTCAGCCCCTCTAAAGATTTGTCAGTTTTATTGACCTTTTCAAAGAATTAGCCTTTTAAAAATAAGCTTTAGTTTTTTCTTTTTACTGTCATTCTAGTCTGTATTTTCTTATTTCCCTTCTTATCTCTATTACTTTCTTCTCTCCATTTCTTTGGGTTTACTTTCTTCCTCTTCTTTTTCTTTTAAGATTTTATTAATTATTCACGAGACACACACACATACACACACACACACACAGAGAGAGAGAGAGAGAGAGAGAGAGAGAGAGGCAGAGGGAGAAGCAGGCTCCATACAGGGATCCTGATGTGGGACTCAATCCTGGGACTCCAGGATCACACCCTGGGCCAAAGGCAGGCGCTAAACTGCTGAGACACCCAGGGATACCCTTTATTCTTCTTTTTATAGTTTCCCAACTAAGTTGAGACTAAGTTGTTGATTTTAGATGTTTTACGTTGCATTCGCAGCTGTGCATTTCTGGCCACAGCTTTTATGGCATCATGTAAATTCTGTCAGTTGTGGTTTTCATTTTCATTCTTCTTAAAGTGTATTCTGGTTTCTATTGTGAATTCTTCTTTGATTCATTGGTTGTTTAGGAATGTGTTGTTTCACTTCCTTGTATTGAAAATTTCCCCAATCTCCTGTTTTTTATTTTTAACTTTATTCCACAGTGCTCAGGGAACATGCTTTGTATGGTTTCAATACTTTTAGATGAATTGAGACCTGTTCCATGGCCTGACATTTGGTCTGTCTGGGAAGATGTTCCAAGTGCAGGTGGGAGGATGTACACTCTGCTGCTTTTGGGTGGTGTGTTCTGTGCATGTGTGGGGTCCACTCAGTTCTCGGTGTTGTTCAGGTCTCCCATTTCCTTGTCATTTCCTCCCATTTCCGGGTTGTCACACACACCACTGAAGGCTGGGGATTGAAACCTCCAACTATGGGGGTTTAATTGTCTATTTCTCCCTTCAATTCTGTCAGTCTCTGCTTCACATATTTGGGGGTTCTGTTGTTAGGTGCATGTATGTTTATAATATTTATGTCTTCTTTATGGATTGACATTTTTATCATTGTAGAATATCTTTCTTTGTCTTTAGTAACAATAATTGTCCTGTAGTCTATTTTGTCTGATATTTGTAGAATTACTCCAGCTTTCATTTTTGTTTAACATCTGCATGGTATATCTTTCTTCCCATCCTGTTTACTTTCAATTTATTTGTATCTTTGATCTAAAGTGTGTCTCTTGTAGACAGTATACAGCTGGATCCTGTTTTTTTTTTTAGTCCTTCCTGCCAATCTCTGTCTCCTAATTGGAGTGCTTTATCCATTGACATTTAATTCAGTTACTGATAAGGTTGGATTTATGCATACCATTTTGCTAGTCGTTTTCTGTGTGTCTTGTCTACCTTAATACCAACTTAATTTATTTGTGATTGAAACTAAGTTGGTTATTAATTTGAACTAATTTTTTTTATCAGTTAAGACATGAATTTAACTGTCTTAAATTAAGTTTTAAAATTTTTTCTTAAAGGGAAAGAAATTAAAATGATACACAAGAAAATATTTGTTTGGCTCCCCAAAAGCCAGCAAAATAGGAATATAGGAACAAAAATAAAACCTTTATAAGACTGACTTAGTTTCAGTTGTATACAAAAGCCTTACCCTTTCCTTCACCCTCCCTTTTTCATACAAATTGTGCCTTTATGCAGTGTGCCCACCATCACAGTTCTGATTACTGCTTTATGCAGTTGTCTTTTAAATCCAATAAGGAAGGAACAGTGCTACAAGAGAAGCCACACAGACCCCAGCGGTGGAGGAGATGTACACACTGGGGAGTGACAAGTCAGGTCATACACAGCCGGGCTCACACGTGGGGCAGAGACCAGACAGGTCAGATAACAGTAGTTCTCTGGGAATGAGGTTTTAAGAGGGCTCTCCTCCGTGCTGTTTCCCACCCCGACTGCAGGCTGTAGAGCTGGCAGGAGGCTGGGGATAGGGTCCATTACAGTGGTTTTCCCCCAATCCATGCCTCCTGTTCCTGCAAACTTTTGCTTCATTCCGAGTTCTCAAAAAACATTCTGACACCTTTTGGTAGCTTTCTCATTGCTCTTACAGATGAAATGAGTTTGGAGGTGATTATGCTGCCATTTGCACTGACGTTAGAGGTCTATGTGGGTTTAGGGTGGCTGACCCCACTGCCCTGGCTCCAGGAGGGAGCATTGGACCCAGCCCGGGCTGTGGATGTTGAGAGGTTGGTTCAGAGGTGGGCCACAGGCCACATGGCATGGCCCAGGCAAAGCCAGCCCACCCCGGCTTCTTCAGAACCTTTGGGAAACAGACACACTTTCTCCTTAAGTTGCTAAGATGATGATTGTGAGCCCTCCGGAATGGGAGAGCACTGCCCACGGAGGTGACCACACAGGGGAAGCCAGAACCCTATGTGCAGAAAGACCATGTCCTGAAGACCCTGAGCCCTTGACCTAGCAGTGCCTGAGTTTCTGGTCACCTGGAGGTCTTGTCCTTCCTTGGTGAGTGGCAGTGTGCAGTACTGCCTGTGACTTCACTTCTGAGCTGTGTGCTTTGCTGGGACCCAGCCCACAAAAGAGAAATGGTCAGGCCATCTCGCAGGCCCTAAAACTGGTCTGAGTCAGATTCAATATGGTGAGTTCAGCCTGAGTGGGTGCATTTCTCATGCTAACCTCCCATGCTCCCAGGTTCATGCTAAAGCAGATTCAGTGAGAATGATTATGTATCAACGTCTGCAACTGTTATTTATCACTTCCATTGCAAAAGACAAAAACATTAGCATTTCCATTTACTAATCTTCCTATGGTCTGGGACTTTGGGCACTGATTACCGGAAAGACAAATGCTTTTCTTAACTTCAGATGTCCACGCACATGAGGCCCAGCTCAAATGCCAGAACCACGTTCTAAGTAAACCTTATAGTGAGAATAATAGACCTGCAACCTTGTGCTTTAAGTGTACGGAGAATTTTCACTGTGGTGAGACGTAGCCCGGGTGGAAATTATGACTTAAATAATTCCTCATAATGTGGTGCAGCACATATCGCTTTAGATTATCCTATTAATCTTTCCTCCCTAATGCTTCCTTTGTTTATACATCTTCTTGTTGGGTTGTTACCTTTACAACGTGACCACGCTGTGTGGCCTCTCGTATAAAGCAGCTGAAAGACTCTAATTTTAGAATAAATGGCTAAGAGAATGGATTCTGTGTTCACTTACTTTTAAGTAAACTCTGATTATCCGGATTGACTACACCACCACCATCCTTGTGAATGGAGCTCTTTTGTGTAACATTTATGATACCTCATGGGGAGTAAGGTCATGCTTTAGTGTAACCGGATACCCTGTGTTAAAGTGCCCAAATTAACCAATTCCTGAAAGCTACACCAGGAACAATTTTCAGATGGCTTGTTGGGCATGAAGAGGGTGCACACAAATCACTCGTGAGTAGGAAGTGTGTGTTTTAGGCCTCACTGCAAATTTACCACCATCTTCATGGAGGCTTCTGACTGTGCAAACAAGGTACATTCCTGGTGTTTTACAGGTACAGTGAGTCTGCAATTCATATTCAGTGGATGCTATGAGAGAGAGACTGCTAGACGCCATCTTCACTTGGAAAATCGAGGCTACATATGCCAGAATAACTCTTTGGGTGACTCTCATGACATTCTTATAGATTCCTTTCAAATCTTTCATATATAAATTGCTAATTTGAGAAAATTCAGGACAGTTGGATTTTTTCATTTTTTATTTTAAAGTAAAATGAGGGTGCTGGCCTGTGAGTCTGATTAGAGCAAAGGAATTTTGTGGATTGCTCTCTGGGGCACCTCTGTGTCCTGGGTCTGGGGAGTGGGTGTCCTGGGGGCAGTGAGGCCAGGTTCCCACAAGCAAAGCCCGTTCTTGGAAGAACTGTGTGCTCCCTTGAGAGACCTCTCAGTGGAAGTCCCTCCACGGCTGCTACCCTGCCGGCTGTCTTCTTCCCAAGGAGCACCTGCTCCTGCTAAGGCAAGAAGGTAAGGGGTTTAGGGTAAGACGAGGCACTGCAAGTCTGGTGTTTCCACAACTGAGAGCCCCTCCGAGATGTTCTCAGCATAAATATTTAATCTGCTTCATCCACCCTGCCATGAATATTCGTTTCCGTTCAGGGAGCAACACTGAGTTATTGGAATGTCTCTCTGACACTTGATCCCTGGCCTCAGGGGCTGATGCTCACTGCCTGGCCCGTCAGAGGCTGAGGCATCATGGGTGGTCTCTGGGCACCCAGCTCATCTGTCAAGCACTGGGCATGGGACAAATGAGGGTGGAAGCCGCAGTGGACAGCTCTGGGTGGACGGCCAGTCCACTTCAGGAGCTGCCTTTCTAAGTCACTGGCTGGTTTTCTTCTGTTAAGATTTTATTTATCTGAGTAAGATAGAGAAAGAGAGAGAGAGAGAGAGAGTGAGCAAGGGCACGGCAAGGGGCAGAGGGAGAAGCAGACTCTCTGCTGAGCAGGGAGCCCAGCGGAAGACTTGATTCCAGGACCCCAGGATCATGACCTGAGCTGAAGGCGGATGCTCCACCGACAGCCCCCCAGACGCCCGTTTTCTTCTGTTTTAAAGGAAATGTGAGTCCATCGCCAGCCCTAGCAGCCTGTCCTGGTTCTGCTCTTTACAAACCAGCTGGGGCACATCGCCCCTGCCCCACCATGGCCCCCATGGCCCCCACAGCCCCCACGGCCCCCATGGTCTCCATGGCCTGCCGTACTGGAAACTGAGGGAGGGCCCAGTGTGTCCACTGGCACAGAAGTGCACTGTGAGAGGGAATGAGAAGCCTTTGAGCACATGCATGCCATCGGGTTGGACGTGTACTGTAGGGTGGCACGCTTCATCTCCGGACCCCACATGCTTCCGAGTAGGGAGGAAGAGCCGTGCCATGAGAAGTTCAGAATCCTTTTCTGGAAAACCTCGGTGCTTCCTTCTGGGTTCCATGATTGCGTCTTCTAGAGAAGACTGTCGCCATTCGTCACATGTACATCACTCCTGTTGATTTTTTGTTATTTAGATGATTATTCTTAGTCTTGCTGAAGAATAGGATGATTTGGTTGGCAGCAGAAAGTAGAATCGTTTTGTTTCTCACCGCGGGATGAGTAAAATTGACAACCTCCTCCATTCCTGCTAGGTCATAATTAGAAATTAGCGCTGCATCAGACTGTTCGCTACAGCTGTAAACTCTGGCAGAAGAAGTGACAAACACCTCAAAACTCTGTCAGTGACTGAATTCACCATATATTTTTTTTTAAATGGTCTCGGCTTACTTTTGCCTCCTGTCAGAGAAACATGAACAGAATTTGTGGATTTTTAAATAGTTCTTGAAGTATTTAAAAATTGCCCTCTTTTTAACAGGGAAAAATATTAATCTCAACTTGTTCTTGGAATCTTTCCATTTTTGGGTTTAGACATACTTGTTGTTTTTTTTTTATCCTCAAAGCCAATTTTTTTTTTTTTATAAAATTATCATGATGGGCATAAAGGGCACAGGTGAGAGTTTGATGTTGGTAATCACGTGTGCTGTATCTGAGCGTGTAACCACAGCAAACTGGGTCTGCTCACATAAATACACGTACGTGGCTGGTTGGCACTATTGCCAAAAACATTCTGACTGTGTATGCAATTTGTCAAAACAATTCTGAGGCTTGCATGAATATTTGGATCATGAATATTCGGATGTTTCCATAAGCTTTTGTTGTCTGATACATGGCATTTGGGTGGAAGTTTAGTTCATTGTGAGTTTTTAAATTATAGGTTTAGCAAAAATTTTACATTATTTTTCACTAGGAATTATGTGATTAGATGCGGGGCTTTATACAACATGATAAATTTTAAGCAGTTATTTGAAAACTCTGCATTCAGTCAAAATAGCCTTTTGGGTACTGATTTAGACAATTGTGAGGAACGCTAAACGTCACTCACTGGCTCATGTTTAGAAGCAGCTTTAGGGAGGCAATGAGAGGCATGTGTTCACGGTTGGCACCGGACTTCAAGGTCACACTCCGGTGCACTTTGCCTTGACCACATGGGTCATGAGAGGGGTCTGCTGGGCATGAAAGAACCTCCCTGCTGCTGGGTCCCTATGACCAGCCTCTGTCATTGCTGGGCCAGTGCAAACTTGGGGGTTTCCCCCTGAGGAAGCTCCAGGTTATTTTCTCTGAGGGGTTATCATTTGGGTGCCTGTCACGAAGTAGGAGGCATGCCTGCAGGTGGTGTGATGCTTTCCAAGAGCCGAGTGCACTGGGGGCCCATGGCCATGACCCTCCTCTGCAGCCCCATTGTGGGTCAGGCCTGGATCAGGGGCATGACGGTCCAGGGGCACGACGGTCCAGGGGCACAACGGTCCAGGGGCCCTGCTCTCCCTAGAATGCGCCTGAATGGAGATGACTCCTGCCCCCACGAAACTAACGGCTGACTGCAGCAGGTCAGATGAGGGCAAATGACGCAAGGACAGACCTCCCGAAGGCCAGCCCTGTGGCTACGGCTCATCTTGCAGACCACTTTCTCCGTCCTCGGGAGCTGCTCCCAGGTTCTGGGCTGTGGGAGCCCTGGGCTGGCAGAAGGGGCTGTGTTGGGAGGGAACTTGCGACACTGGCCTAATGCCGGGGACGCTGCTGGAGGACGCTGGTCTCACGTGGCCTCATGTGGAGTCCTGGGTCCCCCTGGCTGGTCATTGGGTGTGAGGAAGGCCTGGGGAGTGAAGGTGGGTGTAAGATCTCCTCTGTGCTAGGGGGACGGGGCTTCCAGTTCCCTGAAGTCCCTGGAGACAGCGGGGCCTTCCGTGGTCACACAATTGCCTCTGAGAGCCCATGCTGTCCCTTGGGGTCAGCAGGCGGGACCCAGAGTCCCGGGCCCAAACTGTGCAGTGTCTCAGAGCAGAGCTTGGCTGCAGAGAGTGTAGACCTGGGAAGGGGCCCCTTGCCCCAAAGCTGTGAGTGGGGATGGGGTCTGGACTCCTGCCCCAGGCAGGAAAACCTGTTCCGCAGCTGCCCAGCACAGCTCCACTACCACCCTGGCCTTGCGGGCAGAAGGCGCTCCCCACATGAGGCCTTGGGTGCCTGGGGGTCAGGCATGGCCTCCCGCCACCAGACAGCCATTGCTTTGGGTAAGATAAGGCATTTAGTCATTTGTCACAATGATACACGTCCTGATGACATGGGCGGGCCGGCTTCTGAACACTGCCAACAGCCCCACTGGGGCCTGGCGCCCAAGCGAGCGGCGGCCCACCCACCTGGAGCAGGGAAGGCGACACCTGACGGGGAAACCTCGCTCGCACATGATTGATCTGCTCGTAACAAAGCTAATAATTACCCAGCTCTTCATTTCCATCAGTCTTTGTAACATGAAATTTCCCTCAGTGTGAGTGGCCAGGGCCCGCGGGGGTAGATTGGCGCACAGAGCCGCTAAGCGGCAGGTGCTGCGTGCTCCCTGCCTTCCCCCTGCAGGTATTTCCTGGAGACAAACAGCCACACATGCGCTCCGTTGCAAATAATCTGGTTTCATTTTGATGTATTTTTAAAATCCACTCACTTTTAGGAAATCTTAATGTTTGAAATTACTTTTTTATCCTCATTTGCACACGTGTTTTCCCACATACATTTCAGTGTCATGGTTTTATTTCAGGAGACCTAAGTGTATGTCAGCGTTAGAGCGTTTGCCTGAGCGGTGGCCGCAGCGGGTCCCTGGCCAAGGTTCATCTCCACCTTCTTCCTCTTGCTCCTGCTGTCTCAACAGAGCTACCGTGTCACAATCTGGAACCCTACACCTACCTTGTCAAGACGGAAAGGCCTTTAGTGCACTGGACTAACACAAATATCTTTTAATTCATATATTTGAAAGGGATTTTATTGCCTAAAAGAAAAGCTGAGAAAGGAACTCTTGGTCTTGCTGCTGGGATTTGGTGATGTGTGGTGAGGCTTGGTGGGGTTTGGTGTAATTTGGCGGGTTTGATGGGGTTTGGCGGGGTCTGGCGGAGTTTGATAGGGTTTGGTAGGCTTTTGTTGGGTTCTGGTAGAATTTGGTGAGGTTTGGTGGAATTTGGGGGGGTTTGATGGGGTTTGGTGGAATTTGGCGGGGTTTGGTGGGGCTTAGTGAGGTTTAGTGAGATTTGGGAGTGTTCAGTGGAATTTGGTGGGCTTGACGGGGATCAGGTGGGATTTGGTGAGGTTTGGTGGGACTTGATGGGGTTTGGTGGGTTTAGTGAGGTTCAGCAGGGATTGGAGTTTGGTGGGGTTTGGTGAGGTTTAGTGGGGTTTGATGGAGTTTGGTAGACACATGTGGACTCATACAGTCACACACTGACAACTCTCACACACTGACACACCCACACTACATTCACCTTCCCCCTTCCCCAGACTAGCAGGAGCCACCAGTGTTTCCTCCCAGCCCCTGACAATTAAAGTCTCCTGAAGTGCTTGTTAAACATCAAAGTGCAGCTTCCAGGGTCTCTGAACCCGCAAGTCTAGACAAGGCCCAGGCACACACCTTGATAAAATAACCCAGGTAACATGGCTTTTCCGGCTGGAGCTGGCCTGACAACGCCAGGAGGTCCTCTGGTCCCTGTGGCTGGTGTGCTCACACAGAGGAGCTGGCAAGCTGCTTCTCGCTCAGGTCATCGGCTGAGTTTGCACGTTTTGCTGTAGGATTTGTTCCCATGCCTGCATCCTCTGGTGCACTACCTGCCAAGCTAGGGCTGGGTCCTTAGACGTCGTTGAGTGGCTGAGTGACTGCCTCAGAAGGAATGGGGCCATTAAGAGGTTATTTCAACCCTTCTTGTGTCTTCACCCTCAACACCCGAGTACCGGGAGTTCTGCTGTTTTGTAAGAACTCCCCACTCCAGCCTGTCATGTGTGGTCCTGGCAGCCCTGTGTGACCCCTGAGGGGGTCCTGGCTGCCTTCTCCCTGGGCTTCTCCTGTCCTATCTCTTGGCCATGCATCTCCTCAGTTTGGAAACCTCCCACACCCATCAGGGTCCTGGAGACTGAAGCAGGAGCCCCCAGAAACCTTCCCCATGACTCACCTGTTTCTGTGAGCTGGGTCCACTCTTCATCTTTGTGCTGTGCACCTTGAATAGAATGTCTCTCTTTCAGAGAATACGGATTTGACTTTCAGAACTCAGTAGAGGCACCACCTGCCCTGGGGGGCCCGACACCCTGGACCCGCCTCTGCGCACCATCCTCCTTGGCTTCCGAGCTGGTGACAAGGTTCCCCACAGCCCGCCTCAGCTTTAGTGTTTGTGTTTTATTCTCAGACCCCTGTCGTGACAATGAGGCATCTCTTAAGATCTTGAAAATCAGGAGAACAACATTGGCTTTTGAATTTAAATGTGTACATTAATTCATAATTGATCATCAGATCCAAGATTTATAAAGACAGCTTAAAGAAACAGAATGGCTCCCAAGTGACAAAACTGAGCTGTAAGCAGATTGAAGGCATTCGCTTCGTTTAGGAAAGACTGTCTATTTAAGGGGGGTTGGTCAGCTTAGAAAATGAGGAAGGAAGTAGTGGCGCTGCTGTGGACAGGCGTTCTGTCTCCCTTCACAGCATACTCGCCGCCTGGGGGTCCTTGGCACCTCTGAGCCACGCTGCCCGTGGGGCGACCCCAGGGTGATGGCTCCTGCCAAGTGTGCTTGTGCTCTATAGCTGTCTCTCCATGCACCTTGCAGCTTCCCCACTGTCATTATGGGACTTTGTCAGATGACTCATCCATCTGATTGACCAGGACATGTCATCTGTTACTAAAATGGCCTGAACTCCCCATTTTGTTCTGGCTTCACATTCAGCTCCATTCTCTTGTGGGCTCTGGGTCCCGTTTCAGTGGCTCTCCCCCTTGGCACTCAGTAATGGGACTCAAGTCTGGATTTTCATCTGTGGTAGACAGCAGGGAGTCATCCTCTTACTTCCACCGAAATGCTCCTGCTTCCATCAAGTAGAAGTAACGATGCCTTCCTTCGAGCCAGCTCTGGCCTCCTCTGGCTGTGGCTGGCCATAAAACAGACATGGCACAAAGCTCCTGGCACTGCTGGGTGCACTGGGGTCAGCCTGCTCCAGGGAAGTTCACGAAAGTCTGTGGAGTGAGCCCCAGCCCCACCCGATGCCTTGGGGCCCATGGAGCCGTGGAGGCTCAGGGCCTGCTCACCAGACGGGGGTCCCAGTGGGAAGGGTGAATGGGGGTGAGTGAGATAGGAACTGGGTCTTAAAGAAAGCAATAACCTTGGCAAATGGAGAGGAAAGATAGATGACTAACCTGTGCAGAGACACAGTTGCAGAGCTGAGCAAAGGAGGGACGAGGTGGAGGACACTCTGAAGAGTGGTTTGAATATGAACAGACATGGAAATGCACTTGGTCGGCAAATAAGGAAGCTTCCTGCGTGGAGTCAGTTCTTCCTGGATGTGGTGGGCTTCTTTCATGATCATGAAAACCGAGCCAAAGCCTCACACTGGAAGTATTGACGCTCATCTCTCGTTACGCCTTCCAGTTATTGGGCAATCCCCATGCAACAAAGGGCCCTTTCAGATGAAAAGAAACAGCAACTGATGTCAGATGATGAGCATCTCCTCCTCAGGCCCTCTCTGACTTACACGTCCAGACTGGAATGACAAACAGAAAAAATCCCAAGTAGGTATAAAGTAAGAGTTACATACTGAAGCGGAATAAAGCCTGGGTCCGGAGTAGCAATTCCAATATGTTTATAGGGCATCAAACACCTGCAGGGCACATTGGCTTCTGAGGGTGTTCCTTAGATGGATAAGGCACGTTTTCATGGAGTCCTTCAGTTTGGGGATGGTTTTTAAAGATTTTATTTATTTATTTATGAGAGATACACAGAGAGGCAGAGACACAGGCAGAGGGAGATGCAGGTTCCCTGCGGGGAGCTCGATGTGGGACTCGATCCCAGGACCCCAGGATCACGCCCAGAGCCGAAGACAGACACTCAACCACTGAGCCACTCAGGCATCCCAGTTTGGGGATGATTATCCATGTTTGTACAGGAAGAAAAAGTCTCACAAAGCCCTCTTGTTTGGATGTTCTTCCGTTACTTGAAATTCATCATGTCCAATGGCTGGAGCAGGTCCCTGTCCTGAGGCTGCTTCTCATGGCTGAGCGAGGCTGAGGGCAGGTGCCTACACACCAAGCAGGGCCAGCCTGTGTCTCATGGACAGTCGACTCCTGAAAGTGTGACGTGGACATGGGGTATATTGTGGAATGAGCTGGGAGTGCACTGCACACCTGTGTCTACCCCTCAGGTTGAAGGTAATAGGCTTTATACTTTTTTCATTATTATTGGTATTGCAGAACCAATCAATACTAATTTTGAATCTCAGTCAATACACTAAATGCCAAAACAGAGCTCTTCTTGCAGCAAATGGTCACTAGAAATCTGGCAGACGCATGTAGAGAGACAATACTCCTGACTTTGGGGAATATCCCAGCAAGCAAACTAAGTGAAAGTCTGGTTTGACGAAGGCCCAGAGGGCACGTGTTTATTTAACCCAGATTAGGCACCAGCTGCATGCCTGGTGCTGTACTGTTAGTGAAGATTACTTGGGCCAGACTCTGTGTTGGGTGGGAAACTACAGTTTTAATGTAGGGAACGTGAACTTTGGCCTTGGAAGGGATTGCTAGACCTTGCCAACCGTGAAAGGCACCCATGGAGTGGGTTCTCCTGCTGGGCACAGGGCTGTCAGCCTCGTCACATGAGCTCCACTGGGAGAACGCACACGGCCTTTGTGCTGAATCCTTGCCCCAAAGACAACTTGATATGAGAGCGAGCTCAGTTCTTTGGGTTCTGAATGCCAGTAGCCATGCATTCTCTCCAGAGCTTGACAGATAAGCAGAAAATGCACGCTGTCGCTTTTTCCAATGTGGGACATTCATGAGGGTTTTGTAAGCCCACAGGCAGCCAGGCAGTCAGTGAGGCAGGGACACAGGGAGCACGCCCTTGGCCGTGAGCTCCTGGAAAGGACGAGAAAGTTCAGTAAATGCTCACCGCCCTTGGGGAAAATTTTACTGCAGACCCATCAAACCCAACCTGTCTGGAAGCCCGACCTGACCCTATTCACGGGCCTCCCCTCTGACCTTACCTGCGACTGGTAGGAACCGATTCCGAAGGCTCTAAAATAATCTTGGTACATTGTTTCAATCGTTACGGTGTGTCCCGGGGGTCTGTATCCTGTCCTTGTGGAGGCGAGCCCCCCACGCAGGCCCCAGGGCCCCCAAGTGTCACCTGCGGGGCTGGCCTGGGGAGTGGTGCTGAGTCCTGGGGCCACCGGCTGGGGTGGCGCTGACAAGGCCATGCTGCTGCTGACGCTTGGGACCTCAGCATCACTTGGCTCACCAGCCGGCCCTGCAGCTAGAGAACCTTTCAGCAACAGAGGCCACTGTTCCCCAGCTGGCCCTTCAGCGCGAGGTGCAGAAACTCTGGGCATCGGGGAAGCTGCAGCTTGGATGCAGCTGCCCTCCCAAAGGGGCGGGGCTGCCGCTGCCTATCCCTTGACCCCCCATCCTTGGGGATGCCACGAACCAGCCACTTGCTGTGTTCATGGGTGACAGGCTACTTTGGACGGTCAGACACACATCTGTGTTTGTGCTGAGCTCTTTTACTCTCTGGTGGTGGAACCGACACCTCTGACACCATCCAACAGAGACAGTAATTACCCAGGAAGCAGACAGCAGCAAACCCTGCCTCCCACTTTCTCTTCATGGGTGGGGGACATGATGGCTGCGTGGCCTTCCCTCCTTCTTTCCCTTGGAGTGTGCAGCTTGAGGCTCTGCGTGCACCCTTCTGGGCTCAGGCCGTGGCAGGGAAAAAACTGGTTGTTCCAGTGAATCGACCTCCCGCGCGGAGGTACCTATGTCATTGCCAGAAGAACTCACTATCCCCCAGAGTCTCGCCGGTGTCGTTTGTGTGGGGCTGGAACACTGGTGTAGGTCCCCCCAGCTGTCTCAGGCGGTGGGCGCTGCCTCGGTGCCGACCAGGCTCTTTCCCTCAGGTGCCAGCGGCGAGGTGAGCCACGTGTCAGGCCACAAAGCCCTGAGGCCTGGCCGCCGGCTCGGAGCCCCGGACACACAGCCTGTGCGGCCTGCCCGGTGCCCACCACCAGCCCTGGAGCCTGCTGTCCCCTCGGCATCGCGGACTCAGGCCTCCTCCTGCGCTCACAGCCTCCGTCCTCTCCAGCCACTCGACTGTCAGCGAGCGACCTGAGGCAGGAAAGAGGAGAGTTTGCACAAGGGCCGTGGCCACAGCGGTGAGCAGGCCCACGTCGGGGCTGAGCAGAGACAAGCGGCTTGTCAGGCGAAAAGTGGGAAGGGAAAGAGTGGGCGTCTCTGCGTTTCTACTCTTCAATTTTCCACAAATATGGTAGAGTTTCATGCAATTTTGTGCTTTGAAACATGTAATTTCTGTCTAAGATATTATGCAAATAGAGACTTCTGTGGCAGCTGACAAGTTTCACGGTCCCCCTCCTCCCCAGGCCCCCTCCCTGCCTTGTCTTGATTCCTCTGGGTGTCCCTGTGGCCTTCTCTTCTGTCCTCGGCCCCGCCCCTCCTCCGGGTCCACATCCCGTCTCGCCTGCTCCTGGCCTCCAACGCCTGCCACCTGGTGTCCCCTGGCTGCTGGGGCCACGAGGGGAAGCTGGGGAGCAGCCTCACCCGGCTGTATCTCCTACTAACCACCCTGTTACTGATGGGGAGGCAGCAGGCTCCAGGTTAGACTCTGAACCACCAGGTGATCATGATCCCACGCAGCTACTGCAGCCGTATCCCAGGCGCCCACACCACGGGCCTTAATCATCCTGTCACTTCCTAGTGGGGCCACATGCGTGTGTCCATCATGGCACATGGTTGGTTGCATGGCCCATTGGTGTGCTGGTGGAGGGTGGGCCTGTGAAGCCTCTTGCTCAGCAAGGACTGTCCACAGCGTGGCCGGGAGGAGCTCCAGGGCTCAGGGCAGGGGTCTCGCCTGGGTCAGACCAACAGGCCATCCCAGCTGCTCCGTGAAGGCGACCAGAGCAGGCCTGTCACTGGTCCCCGGGCTCTGGCCTCCTGCCGCAGGGTGCACCGAGGGCGGCTGGCAAGTCACTGGCCCCTCTTCCCAGTTCTCCATTCTGCTCTCAGCACTGCTCTCTATCATCCCTCTGGGCCCTTGAGTCCTCTTGTCTCCTCTGGAAGCCCAGGGACTCTGCAGGTGCCTTGTTGGGGTGTCTCTGAAACTGCATGAAGGGAGGGCCCGAGCTTTACCCAAAGCAACTGTGTGCCTCCTGTCAAGTCCATCCACATGTTGCCCTCTTGCCGTGTGACTCCCGTGTCTCCTGTAGCAGCTTCCACCGCATTAGTACCAATGTGCTGCTTCACGTCTGTAGCTGACACGTCTGATGTGGGAAGCCCAGGCCCCAGGGAGGGTGTCCGCTGGGCTGGTACCTCCTGGCTGCTACAGGGCAGGGCCGCTCCTGGCTCCTGTGAGCACCTCCCGTGCTCACCTCGCATCTCCTCCATCCTCACAGCCGGCAATGGCAGGTTGCTTCACATACGGCATCTCTGACAGTCCCTCCTTCCTTCTTCTTCAGTCTGAAGGACTCTCACTGCCGGGTAGGCCCCCACCCACCCTGGAATCCAGGAGAACCCCCTCAGTACCAGGTCATCTGGTGGACATGCTTAATTCTGTCCACAGCCCCAGTCCCCTGGCCACTCGCAGGTTCAGGGATGACGGTGTGAGCATCACCGAGGACCAACGTTCTGCACGTTTGCTCAGAACAGTCAGGCTTTTTGTGTTGTGCCAGACAGGGCTCACTCTTCCCTGGCTGCCCCTCAGGGCGTGGCTGGCAGGGGTGGAGGAATGGAGCAATGGTACAGCACCAAATTAGCGTTAAAATCTTGACACCTTACACACATTTTTAAAATGAAAGTCACACTCCACAGGGACATATTATAAATTTTACTACAGTAACAATGGGGTCCCTGAGATTGAGGAGTTTGAGTTCCCCTAATTGGCGGTGGTAAGGATCTGGTTCTACTAGAGTTGCTTCTGATGCCAAAACCTGTGGTCTGCACAATAGTCGTTTAGGAAGACTTGCACTTGAGCAGGGTTAAAGCCCGTGCCCAGGATGAGTGTGAGGGTAGTGTGCCTGTGGCGACCTCCCAGAGGCACTGGTGCTCCTCTGCTTTGCCCAGCTGGCTGCTGCTTCATGTTGGGTTGAAGGGAATGTGCCCACCATTCAGCCCTCACTGAGCAGTCCTTTCCAATGTCCTGGAAGCTGAGTTTTAAACTCTAGTTGGAAACTATTTTAAGTGAAGGAGGATACTGGCAGACACTACTGAATTCCAGGGGCTTGCTCGGGCCTCCATAGGCAAGAGAAGAGCTCATTCATCGCTTCCTGCACATATACAAGCAAAGGCATCAGACCCTCTTTGCAGATGAGGAAACTGGCTAAAGGGGGTGAGTGACTTGCTCACACTCATTGGTGACAGAGCAGAATTGATGGCCCCAGAGCCAGGCTCCCATCGATGACACCTCTGCTGTTCCCTTGTTGAGGGGTTTTGCTTACCCTCTGAATAGGTGCTAACCTTCGCTGGGAGGATTGCCAGGAACATGTACGCAATCTCTTCCCAACATGAGCAAACATCATTTGTCCTAAAAAAAATATTTCCAGTAGCCACTCCTTTTGTAAGGATACCTCATGAAAACAGTGATGGTTGATAACCTAGACTATCCACATCTTTGGAACCATGAAAATAAAAATCTCAAGAGTCCCCCAAATGCCCTTTCTGCCACAACTACAATATTTTCTTTCACACAGTCTTCCTGGGCATGGCTAGCAAGGTGACGGGTTCTCCATTCTGTGCCTCCATCTGTCCTTCATGCAGAACACTGCTGACAATCACGGTCCAAGTGGGCTGCAGAATGAGGATAGTAGGAGTGAGGATGGACAAAGAGAGGCTAGGGGTTAGGTGATTAATGCATCATATGTGTGGCTCCAAATAACTGGAATTTGGTTAGATATATTTATACTCCCAAGTTATTGTCGTGGACATCTATTACTCTTCCACCAAATGCACAGCCATTTTGAAGCAAAAATAACCTTCTAAGTTAATATTGGTCTTTCCGAAAGTAAATAGATCTACTAGTAATAGTTTATAATGATGTCACGGTTTTTTTTTTTTTAGCATATAATGAGTCATCAGCCTTGATTTTCCATGTGCAGACTAGAGAAAAAAAAAAGAGTGGAAGCATTAACTCCAAATGCACAATTTGAGTGAATTACAAAAACTATTGGTTTGTTGAATTTGTTTTGCATAAAATATCCACCACAAGCTCTGTTCTGTGAGGCCACCCATGAGTGAGACAGGCCAGTGACTTCATGCTGGGCCAGCACACTGGCCCCTGGTCAAGACAACGTCACAGGGCATAGAAGGCCACCTGGCCCATGCTAAGCCCTATCCCCGTCATCATGCCCCTGGAACACAGAAGCTGACTTCGTACTCAAACTAGTCATTTATTGGGAAAAAGTCCCTACTTAGGGGCAGGAGCATTTCAGGGAGATCTGTTTGTTCTCAGCACTATGGGTTCTTGTTTTGAGTTGAACAAAATACAAACTCTCTTTAACCTTGCATGTGGTTGTCGGCCTTTCACAACTACTGGCCTTGCTGCTCATCAGATGGGAAGGTGTGCATGAAACAGTTTGCAGAGCACGGTTTTTGAGGATTGGGTTGATTCATGGCACAAAGAAGAAGACAATTAATTGCTTCTCATTCTTCCTTCTGACCGTTAGCCACTCCTGCTAATTCTAGTGAGGCTATAATTTTTTTCTGTGCCACGTTGCACGTAACAGGTGTCTCCAGACTTGCAGCATACTCCCTGCCTGTTAACAGCCATCCACAATGTGCAGAGGCACGCATGCTCGACACCACCACGCTCGGTGTGATGGTAGGAGAAGCTGGTGCACGCACGTCTAAGGGCGAGGTAGATGGGCAGGAGACATTATCAGCACAGAGGTCCTGGGCTCAGCAGTGGGGGTGGCAAGGGACCGTTACCACCATGAGAAGCCCTACATGGAGGAAAATGATCCCTAAAGGATTTGCATGAGGCATACACATGGTTGTTAATGAAAGCACAGCTCCTGTGACCATGAGGGATGCAAAGCAAAATGGAGCAAAACCCTGTTTTGGGAGAGCCTATTGTCCACCTGTCATTTCTTTAGCGGGTGACTTACTGCAGCTTCATCAGACTGCTGCCCTCCAGATGCTTCACCAAAGTTGGGAAGCCCAGAGTTCCCAGAAACCATCGTGTAGGATAGGGCCACCCTGCAGTGACTCCTTTTACCTGTTGTGTCTTCCCAATTATCACCACACTGATGGCGTCCGATCTTCCAGGCCGTGGGGCTACATTGCTGTTTTTCAAAAGTCCTACCCATTCCAGCAGATGTGGTTGGGAAAACCCAAGTTTTACCAAACACCAAGCTTTCACTGAGTTCCTGGAGTATTTCTGGTCTGGAGTAAACACTAGTGATGCTCAGAGCTGAAGCTCTTCAAGAAACTGAAGCTACTGGAGACTTTGAAATTGTGCCACATGATGAAAGCAGGCCACGTTGGCACAAATACTTCACAGTAAGCCCTGTAACTTGTGACCTCAGAGGACATGCTCCTGTTGATGCACTTGATTCACCACAACGACCCAGGAAGTGAATGACAAATGCCAGTGATGTTTGGCGTAGTGTTTCTGGTTATGTTCTAGTTCTTGATTTTTCCAACATGAAATAATATTCAGACTACAGCAAAATACTACTTTTGGAATCTGAAATCACTTTAGAATAGTGTTTTTTAAATCATTTTATTATAATTTATGCTCTTTATAATCACTTTATAATTGTATTTCAGAACTTAATCTCTTATCTTTGAATTTTTTAGAATTACTTGCTTTCCTTCAGACTCTAGTGCTTCCCTGCATTAGGGCATTGACTCCAGAGGCCAAGGGGCATTGTCTTTGAGCTAGGCACTGCTGCACTTGGAGCTGGTAAAAGTATGAACTTATCTAGCTTTTATTTTCAATAAAAAAATAAAAACTGTATGCAAACCAAAACTGTATCAAACATTAAGCAGAAGGTAGACAATTCTTAATAGTCAAATATTAAAAAGTAAGTATCTATGTTAAATTTAGTTCTGTCTTACAAAAAAGACTTAATCATGTATTTCAACCTTTATCAACTTTAATTTGACATTTCTTTCTTTAACTCACTGCAAATTTTAAACCTAGTCAAAACTCTGCTTTGTGTTTTATAGAAGTACACAGTTGTTAGGTTTCATTATGTTAAAATCTTTACGACTCATCCACCAAATGGAATTTTATAATAAAAGTCTATAACACAGTTATTTAATCAATTATAACTTAATGATCATGGTTTTAATTTGCAAACTACAAAAAAATTGCTCTATTTTGCAAACTTTTAATTTTGAGATAATTGTGCAGTTGTAAAAAATACTACAGAGAAATTCCATGTGCCCTGCACTCAGTTACCCCCAAGGAAGCATCTCGTGCAATTTCAGAGCAGCATCACAACCTGGAATGGTCACTGATGCAATCCACTGGTTCTAGCCAGCTCCCACCTGTTCTGCACTTGTGTGTGTGCATGTGTGTTCAGTCCCATGCAATTTTACCAGGTGTGTCGCCAGCACCACGATCGAGAGCAGGATGTTCCCCTCTAGATGGGGAACTTTCCACTGCAGGTGAGCACCCCCCCACCCAGGGCTCCTTGCACAATACCTGCCTCTAATCTTTTCTGCGTCTTTACAATCTTTTCATTTCAAAATGGTAGATATGGGGAATCATACCATATGACTGCTTTGAGATCAGCTTCTTCCTTGCAGCATGATTCCCTTAAGAACCACCTATAATGTGTGCATCCAGAGCAGTTCTGGTTTCTGTGAGGCAGGATTCCACGGTCTGGATGGGCCACCATCAATTTAACCGTCGATCTTTTGAGGGTCATTTGAGTTACTTCCAGTTTTTGGCTTAGAAATGAAGCTGCTGGGATCCCTGGGTGGCACAGCGGTTTGGCGCCTGCCTTTGGCCCAGGGTGCGATCCTGGAGACCCGGGATCGAATCCCACGTCGGGCTCCCGGTGCATGGAACCTGCTTCTCCCTCTGCCTGTGTCTCTGCCTCTCTCTCTCTCTCTCTCTCTCTCTCTCTCTCTCTGTGTGTGTGACTATCATAAATAAAAATAAAAAAAAATTAAAAAAAAAAGAAATGAAGCTGCTATGAACACTCACTTGTGTACAGATCTTTGTGTGCATGGAAGTTGATCGTTTCTCTGGAGGCAAATGCCCACAAGGGCCACTGGAGAGTCACAGGGGAAGTCCAGTTTTAGAGTTTTGAGAAATTGCCAGAATCACATTCCCACCAGCAATATTTGAGCGATCCAATTTCTTTGTATCCTCACCAGTATTGACGTTGTCACTGGTTTTGTTATTTGTGTTAGCCTCCCTACCGAGTCCTCAGTGAGGTCTCCTTGCTGGCTGGCGATGCTGAGCATCTTCTCATGCGCTTGTTTGCTACCTGTACGTCCTCTTCAGCGAAATGCCTTCTTCTGTGTTTTGCTCATTTTCTAATTGGTCATTGGTTTCTTCACTATTATGTTTAGAGAGTTCTTTAAATATTCTGAGCACTGACATTTATCAGATACATGGTCTGCAAATCTTTCCTCTGGGTCTATGGCTTGTCTGGTCGCCCTCTTCATCAGGTCTTTCACAAAGCAAGAGTTTAAAGTTGATAATGCACAGTTTATCAATTTCTCCTTTGCTGGGAAGGGTTTTGATGTTAGGTCAAAGGACCCTTTGCCTAGCCAGAGATCCAGAAGATTTTCTCCCATTTTTAAAAGTGTCTTATAATTTTACATCTTATATATAAGTCTGTCATCAGTTTTGAGTTAATTTTTGCATAAAGTGTGAGGTATAGATTGAGGGTCACTTGCTTTTGTTCATGGTGTTCAATTGTTTTCACCTAGTTTGTGCCTCTGTGAACAATCATTTGATGTGTTTGTATAGAAGCTCACCTGGGTTCTGTGTTCCCTTCCAGGAATCTATGTTCTTCTGCCACAGTGCAGGGTGAGGTCGACCTTGGGGAGAGTGTCTCTACTGCTCTCTTCTTCCTCTTCTTTCTCAAAATTGTTTTATCTATTCTAAGTTCTATCCCTTTCCATATGCATTTTATTTTATTTTAAAAATATTTTATTTATTTATTCATGAGAGATACAGAGCGAAAGAGAGAGAGGCAGAGACACAAGCAGAGGGAGAAGCAGGCTCCATGCCAGGAGCCCAATGTGGGACTTGATCCCGGGTCTTCAGGATCACAACCTGGGCAGCACTAAACTACTGAGTCACCCGGGCTGCCCTCCATATGCATTTTAGAATATACTTAAGACATAGGTCTTATCGGCATCTAAGAAGACCTTGCAGGGATTTTAATATGAATTACCTTAAATTAAAAAAGAAAAACAGAATTACCTTAAATCTAAGATCAATATCAGGGCAATTGACATCTTTACTATGTTGGCTTTTTCAACCCATGCATCAGTCTATTTATTAGGTCTATTTATATATCAACATGCTATGTATATTAGGATGCAGATACTTTGCATATTTTGTTAGATTTAAGACTATGAATTTTATTTCCTTTAGAGCAATGGGATTATATTTTTAATTTCAGTGTCCACGTGTTTATTTCTTGTATACTGAGATACAGTTGATTACGAATGCTCATCTTGTTTCTGTACCTTGTGAGCTTGCTGAACTCACTTGTTATTTGTTGGAATTTTCTCGCAGAGTCTGAAATTTTCTTATGTAACCAATTGTGTCTCACAAATAAAGACAGGTTTAATTATTTTTTCCCCCATTTGTATGTCTTTGTTTTTCTTGCCTTATTGCAATAGCAAGGACTTCCAATGTAATGCTGGGTAGGAGGCACAGCAGCTGACATGCTTGCCTTGTTCTCAGTCTGTGAGGGAAAGCATTCAGTCTTTCACTGTTAAGTATGATGTGAGCTGCAGGTATTTTTCTAGATGCTCTTTATCAACTTGAGAAAGTCCCCTCTATTCCCCATGATGAGTATTTTTAACATAAATGCATGTTAAATTTTGTGAAATTCTTTGTCAAATGATGTGAGATATCATTTTTTTTTCTTTAGATGTTGATATGGTAAATTCCTTTGGTGAATTTTCAAATACCAAACAAGCCTAGAATATCTGGAATAAATTCCACTTGATCATGGTGTCTGGTTATTTTAATGTTGGAATCCATTTGTTAATATTATGAAGAGGATTTTAAGTCTAACTTCATGAGGTATATTAGCCTATATTGTTCCTTTTTAGTATAATTTTGTCTGATGAACTTTGGCTCATAAAATGTGTTTGGAAATATTCCCTCCTATTTTCCTCAAGAGGTGGTTACAATCAGTGTTAATACTTTTTAAAACATTTGGTAGAATTCTCCAGTGAAATTATCTGAGTTTTGAAATTTTCAGGAGAGCTTTTAAATTACAAATTCAACATCTGTCATGATTATAAAACTTTTCAGATTATATCTTCCATCTTGGTTGCTTTTTGGTGCCTTTTGGGCTTTAAGAAATTGGTCCATTTATTCTAAGTTGTTGAATTTTTTTAACATAAATTTGCTGATAATATTTTCTTATCATTTTATTGGTTGTGGGACTTGTAGTGATATAATTGTTTAACTCTGGACTTTGGTGATTTGTCCTCTCTCTTTCTAACATTGCTAATTTTTAAAGAGGACATTCATTTTTTATTTATTTGAAGAATAATTATTTCATTGATTTCCTCTATGGCTTTCTTATTTTCAATTTTGTTTATTTCTGCACTTTTATTTATTCTTTGCTTTCTTCTTGTTTTATTTTGCTTTTCTCTTTCTAGTTCTTGAGTTTGGAGCTCAGATTATTGATTTGAGATCTCTCCTTTTTTCTGATATGAGATTTTGGTGCCATAAATTTACCTCTCAGCACCACTTTGGCTGAAAACTACATATTTTGACATATGCTCTTATTTTCATTTGGTTGTTTGGAAAGTACATTTTTAGGAAGTTGTTTCTTCACAGTGGATTCGTCCTTATATCACAATGTAATATCCCACATGCTTTCTTTTGTAACTAACATTCTCAGCTCTTGAAAGGAAAGCGGAAGCTAGATTTCTTCAAGGAAGACTGAGTTTCTTTTATGAACTTAGTTTCCCTGTGTTTTTTGTAGATTCTCAGCCATAGAAAAACTTCACCATCCATTCCTTAGACCAATTTCTTCTTAAAAGATAAAATGAAACAGTATTTTTTTTTAGTGGTCTTGATAAAGATCCTCCCCATCGACTCTGAGATGAAGGAACAAGTAGTCTCCACTCCCTTTACCTGGAAGTATGGTTGTTAGAAAGTTCTAACAAAATCCTTTCCAAACAGTCAGTTGCCAGATCCTTTTATAACCTCAACTTGGGTAAGAGACACAAGAGCCATATAACCAAGTCTCAAAAGTTTCCTTTGAAAATTTCTCTCTAGTGGTCTTGTATCTCTCATATCCTGGTGTTTCTGTGAAATTTTCCAGCTAGGGTCTTGGAACATTGAATTTCTTTTCAGGACACTTTAAAATGTTTTCCCATCCTCTCTTCTTACTTTAGGCAGTAATCTTATCCAGTTCTGGAGTTTTAATCAAATTTACATCTTTATTCTCAAATGCTGAACTTAAAAAAAACTGCTTAACTGGACATCTTTAAATTGAGCTTATCCTCTGCTTCTCAAACTGCTGTGCACTCACACATGCACATACGTGCACACAGTCATATTTACTGCATACACATGCACACATGTGCACATGCACAGACATACATGGACATACTTACCAAATATGCTTCTCCTCTGGTTTTTCTATATGGATGAATGGCCCCTCCATTCACTGTGGGGTCAAAGTCAGAAGCCCATGGTCCTTGGGTCACCTCCTTCTGTTACTCCCCACTTGGAACTGATGTGTACATTCTACTACTAAATCTCTTCCAGTCTTGTCCTTTCTGCCTCATTTCCTTTTCCTCAGCACTGTTATTTTTTACTTAGTTATTAAGCCATAAGATTATTTACAACTAGTTTTTTTGGCTTTAATTCTCTTATGTATGGCTATCAGGCTCATCTTTTGAAAAAGCTAATCTTACAATTTTTTTCTCCATACCTTAAAATCAACTATAGTATTGATAATTATACATATGTTGTACCTCAGATTTTCTACATTTCAATGCTAGTTATTTCTCCAATTTCATCTTCACAGGATATTTTATTCCATAGGACTTTTGAAAATTCTCCAAACCACCCTTTTCTTATGCCTTCATTCTTTTGTCCTTGTTTTTAACATGTTCTTACTTCCATGAATGGCTGTCATGTCACCCAAACTTCAATGTCTCAAGTTGAATCAACCACCCCTTCCTTTTAGCCTGCATGATGTCACTCCATTCCATTAGGGATCTATCACATGACATAATTCATTGACTTACATTATTGTCTCCACTGCAAAGCTGTGAGCTCCTCCACAGTGAGAAGAGCGTAGTTTCACTATTGAAGAACTAAATTGTTTCTCAATAAATGTGTTCAGCTTATGAATGGCTGGAAGGAAAAAGACGATAATATCAAAAGGAAAAGTCCAAAAGGATTGGACTTGAACAACTGTGAAGCCAAGTTCTTAAAAAATTCGATTATAAAACCTAAATGACAGCATGCAATTTATTCCACAAATGTTTGTATTTATAATGGGGACACACATTTATCTCATTTGTAAAATATCTAAAATGGGCCAATTGCATGCCTCAGGGCAGCCTAGAAGGTACCTGACTCTGGGATCCTGAAGTAAGAATGTGTACCAGGAAGCTCAGACACAACCCCAGTCCTCATATTGACAGCGGTGCTCACTGCACTGACAGTAACACCAGGAGCATGTTAGTGTGCATCATCTTACCAAGTCCAGTGGGTGGGCATTATCATTATGTCCAGCTGCATAAATTGAGGCTTGGAAAACCAAGATATCTTGCTAATGGTGAAGTAAGTTTGTAAGTTACACAACTGGATTCCAATCCATGTCAGTCTGATTCTATAAGTGAATTTTTTTCATGTCACTAGCATGATCCTTTGAAGAATTAAGCCATGCATCTTTTGGATAAATGCCTTTTCTTCCTTCCATGTGGCTCCACAGCACTGAGACTGAGCATAAATGTGAACATTTGTTATTCTGGGGGAAAGATGGTGTAGGCCACAAGATCACAGCTTAGCTTTGGATTTCAAAGTAGACTTTGAAATTCCATTGCAAAGTCAAAGGTTGGAAGTAGGGCTTTTAAGAGGTAAAAATTAGTTTTATCAAGACTCTCAGAATGTTTGTAAGCCTTGAGGGCATACTTAGGAGTAGGCAGGAAGAATTAAGGATGGTATATAAAAGCTGAATGAGAGGTGAGAGGAAAATGTGCTGGCTGTCCTTGTGTTGTGCTTCAACTTGGCACATTCCAAGGTGAGCAGATGGGTTTGCAGAAACTTCAGAATACCAGGACCAGTGCTCTGCTTACCAGGGCATATCCTGGGAAACTGAGCCACCAAGGGAAGGATCTCATTCCAGCTGGTGGTGCCCAATGGTGGGCTCACAAGTCCTGCACATTCCAGAATGATATTGAATAAATATCTCAGGGTTTCCACCTCTAATGATATGGTGGAAATATTAACAAGGCTGTGGGGTCAAATGACTTGTGGTTGACTTAAGGAGGCCACAGAACTCACTGCAGAGGCAATGCAAGGTCCATGGTCATCAGCAACCAGTGTCAGCAAAAGAACAGGTGGGACCAGCTTACCTAGTAGAGAGCCCAGGCAGGGCATCCAGGCAGGAACCTGGAGGGATAAGCTACACTGGAGGGGATGCATTGCCAGCTGGCCAGGGTCTTTAGTGCTGGGGATGAGGCACCAGGCCCGGAGGCAGTAGGATGAGAAGGTGTCTGGGATAGGGGGAGGGAAGAAAGGAGAGTCCTCAAAAGGGAGAGGAACTCTGGGAGGCTGCTATAGGAAGATACTCCTTCTGTGGCCAAGGTCAAGAGCTCTCCATTTTCATTGAGAATAGGGACTCAAAGTCAAGATGTGATAGATCATAGAGAAAATAATGAAAGTTACTTTTTATTTTTCCACATAGCAGATTTGTAACAAGGAGATGCAACTATTTTTCCTGCTTAAATTATAAATAAACACACCAAACTAGTATGTTTAGTTAGCTATATAAACTAACATGTGGTCAGCGGATCATGGGAGACAGGGCTGAGCCGTGACTTGGGGAGCTGCTTAATGCCATCATGGGGTGTCCCAAGACCAGTGGAGGGGGCCTTGGGTGTGCGCTGGCAGTGGCCCATTTGGGGGAGGACCAGGGAGGTACAAAGGGTGGGATGAGGAGAGGATGGTGAGGGAAGAGGAGGTTACACAGGTGCACTGGTTCCTTTTGCAAACTTCCATGTTGAGGAAAATAAGAAAGAAATTAAAAACAAAGCACTCTGGCAGCAGAAAGATCTGGTGATAAAGCCCACGACTAACCTTGGGGGGAGCTCTGCACTTGTCACTTGGGGCCTGTTTATTTATCGTTATTATTTTTTAAAGACTTAATCTTTTCAAGTAATCCCTATGCCTAATATGTGGCCTGAACTCACAACCCCAAGATCAAGAGCCTCATGCTCTTGCAACTGAGCCAACTAGGTATCTCAGGGCCCATTTACTCTTCCTGCATATATTTCTAACAGGCTTTGCCACCAAGTTTACTTGTCTGGAGGAGCCTAAGAAGGAGGGAATCAATGTAGCCAGGACAGTGTCAGCACCTGGACCACATGCAGAGAATACTCATAGCCTCCCTAACCCCACTCTGCACGCCCCACAAAAAAAGAAAGAAAAATTAAAGCTGGCAGACGAAATTCTAAGCTGTAAAGTCTAGACTCACTGATATCATCAATTGATAACCGCACAATGAAATTACGGTTGGGAGCATCCTCTTTCAGAAGGCAAGGAAGCATTTACCTCATTTTAGAAATATTTCCACAAAGCACCTTTGGGAGGAAAACCCATAAAGGAAGAGGTTTAAGTTATCCAGAGTTTATATCCTCAAACTCGTCCTGCTACAAATCTGAGAGCTGTGAATGCACTTGTGTGGGCTCACCCGTGTCCTGTGTACACATGCGGGTCCACCTGTCGGAACTGCTCTGTGACCACGAGTGAGCGAGTGTCATCTGTGCTGAAGTGCTTAATGACGGGCTCGGAGGATCATCCACACAGCATGTGCACATGCCTGGGCCTCTGGGTGGTCACAGCCATGGGGCACTCTGCTGTGAGCCACCACCTCCACCTGGCCTCTGCTGCTCTGGGCAGCACACTTCTTGTGAGATTTGGACAAGGACAAAGGGCAAACCCCACAGTGTGGGAACAGCACACACAACTGCTCACAGCTCCTGGTGGTGCCAACAAAGGAGGAACCAGAGCAGGAAGCCGGCTTCTTGGCCAGCCAGAGACTGAGAGAAAAATCCCCCAGGAGCCTGAGAAGCAAAGAAAGACACGACTCATTTTGTTCAATCCAGTTGCGAGAGGTAAGGGTATGATCTTCCTTGGGGTTCCTCCCACCTCCCAATGAGTGTAGATGCTAGCTTACAATGAGAAAAAATGAAGATGATGTGATTTTATTTAAAATGCATTTGTTACCAAGAAAATCCATATTTATCATTATTACAAAACCAACTAGAAATGAGAAGGTGGTGCTAGGGTCCAGGGCAGTGGATGCAATTTCTTTGAGCTCCTATTTCTTTCCCAATGGGAGACCTTGACCAGGAAGTAGAAGGTGTGTTGATTGAACGTATGTTGGGACCAAGAGGAGGTGAGTTGGCAATGTCACCAACCAACTATCAAAACGCTGGTGAGTGAAAAACACATCTCAGGTCCTTGCTTAGTTTTTCAAAACCATTTTTTTAAAGGTTTTATTTATTTATTCATGATAGACATAGAGAGAGAGAGAGAGAGAGAGAGAGAGAGAGAGAGAGAGGCAGAGACACAGGCAGAGGGAGAAGCAGGGAGCCTGAGGTGGGACTCGATCCTGGGACTCCAGGTTTGAGCCCTGCGCTAAAGGCAGGCACCAAACCACTGAGCCACCCAGGGATCCTCTTCAAAACCATTTGTACCCTATTTTGGGTCTTAGTTGATGATGTACAGTTGATACACTTGAGTCCAACCCATGGGGTGTCTGTGCTGCATGTACCCGGGAGCACCTATGCTCACCTGGACTCTGGGTGGCCTTGGGGCAGGAAGCTTCTCAGGGTGCCCCTCCCAAGCTGTGGCAACGCGGACCCTGTGGATCTCCCTAACATATCTGATGAGAGGGTCCAACACGAGCCAACCATTATTATTAACATTATTTAAAAACGGGGTTTCTCCGCCATGGAGGTGCCCCATGCTCACCCAGCTCCAACTGTGACACTACTTACAGGGATTATAATGAATTGTGATTGCCATCTCTCCATCCCCAAGCTGGCCTGAGGACATACGTGGGCATGGAGGGGGGAGGGGCAGGTCTTCCAGCAGGCAGGTTGGGGCTCTTCCCCCATGACCACTGGCCAGGCTTCTACATGTGGACACCCACCCTACGCTGGTGAAGAGGTGGGGCCAAATCCAGCCGTGTGGTGGCCAGGCTGTGGCAGTGGGGTAGCTCTCGGCAGGCCCGGGGTGGTGCTGAGAGTGTGAGGGCACCACCCCTGCAGTGTTTCTGTTCTCTGCTTCCATTGGTGTCAGGGGGTGGGGGTGGGGACGCCCCACGGCTTTCCTGGAGCTGCAGGGCTGATGTTCCTGGACTGGAGGGGCACCATGCCTGCAGCCCTCCTACTGCAGCCCTGCCTGGAGTGCTTCTCCTGCCTGCAGTCCTCCTTCCTCAGCACCCCTTCCTCAACCCTCTACCCACAGTCCCACCAACAGCCCTCCTCAGCCTTATCCTCAGTCCTCACTTGCAGCCCTGCCCAGAGCCCCTTCCCTGCCCACAGCCCTCCTCCCACAGTCCTGCTCATAGCCCTCCTCCTGCAGCCCTGCTCACAGCCCTCCTCCCTCAGCCCTATCCTCAGTCCTCCTCCTGCAGCCCTGACCAGTGCCCCTCCCTTGACCACAGCCCTCCTCCCACAGCCCTGCCGCACCCCACATCTGGATCCTGGGGGCTGCCCTCCACCTGCAGCCTCCAAGGACCGACACTGCAGGGCTCGGTGTTGGCATAATGAGCCCCATTCATTTCCTGCCGCTGGCATATGGCATGTCATTGTCCTCGGTCACCCAGGCAGAAGTGATGCAATTTGTTGGCATGTCCTGCCCCGGCACAGACTGTCCACCCCACTGAGCCCCCGAGAAAACAACAGAGGCTGCGGAAGGGCAGCCAAAACTTGACAGCCCTGTCACGCATGCGTACAGGCACAGGGCCCAAGCCCCTAGTTCTGTGCTTGTGTGGAGGCGGGGAAGCGGGGAGGCCAGGGCACCCGGTGGGGGGAGGGGGTCTTAGAGTTTGGCTCTGTGTCTGTCTCTCTGAGTCTTTGAGTCTCTGAGTCTCTGTCTCTCTCCGTGTCTCTCTCTGTGTCTCTGTCTCTCTGTCTCCAACTATGTACAGATCACTGACACTAACGAGGACGGTTCTTAGGACACCCCTTAGAGGTCTCTGGTCTCTACCTCTCTTATTTCCCCTTCCTCTGCCTCTCAGCACAACAAAGAAGGGAACAAGTGGACAATGGGGACTCAGTGGGACTTCAAAGATGGAGACCAAGTCCACCTGGTGGGACTCCCGCCCCAGAGGGACTGTTCCATCAGGGAAGGAAAACAGTGGAAGCATCGTCTTGGGCAGTGGCTTCTGCGAAGAGTCACAGCAGAGAAGATTCACATCCTGTTGGAGTTGGGGTTTGACAGGAAAAGCCATTTTGAGCGTCTGAGCCAGTTTGAAAACAGGCAGAAGTGTTTTGCTCCATATGGTTTGAATTTTCACAACAGTGATAATAACATCCTAAAATCTGAGGCTGATGTGATCTATCCCATAATGGATTTGAGCAGGACCTAATGATTCACATGTTATAATGACACAGATTACCCTTGTATGTGCTGTTTTGTTACGGAAGCATATTTATGGGAGAGCTGACTCCCGCTGAGCCTGCTCCATCTCTCCCACAGACACAGGCAACTGCACATATCAGCACACGGCTCAAAGTAATTCCGCTGGAAATGAGGGCCACTCTTATGGATGGAATGGCCCTGAGGGCCACGGCTTGCCCTGTTGGCGCGGGATGCACCCCGGGTCTCTGGCCGTCAAACCAACATCTCTCACCTGCATTCTCACTTCTCTGAGAACAGGTGTTTGAGGAGACCCTGTGGTTCCCTCCAGCTCTGAAATTCCTTCCTGTGATGACCCTCGAGGGCTCCTCCTCGCTGTCCATGCAGGGTGCCGGGGTGGCCCCAGCGCCGTGCTCCGTGGGGGAAGGTGGCTCACTTCTGTGGGGCACTAACCTGCTGCAGCACGTTGGGAGCTGGGTAAACACAAACACGGGGTGAGGCCGCTGATGCACCTCCTGACTTGAGAGACGAGTCTGGGATCTGAGAGGAGAAACTAAGTCAGGTTTGTCTGAGAAGCGACAGCGGGCTGTGCCACCCTGGGCCAGGACGCATCTCCCGCCTTGATTACTATCATAGGGAGGGAGCCCCGTGCAGAGAGGCACTTCACAAGGACACTTTGATTAATTTGTATGAATATATTTACCTCCAGAGATGAGAGGATGAGGTAAAGAAATTAATGTTTAGCTCATAAGAATTAGTTTCTGAATTTCCTGATTAGTAGACAAGAATCGCCTTCCGTTTTGTGAAGGATATCATATTTAATGTCAAATTTTAATGTTCTTATTTTAAAAATGGACAAGCAATAGAAAAGGGAAAAGATTGAGCAGGAAGCGCATTGTCTGTTCCCGAGATAACTGTGTGTCCAGCACCTGCGCAGCTCTGGGGACCCCGCTGCGGCCGCAAACGGCTCGAGTAGGAACTCCTGCCTCCCTGCGATTCCACCGTCCTTGGAAGTCTCAGAGCCTGGCGCTCCCGAGGACAGAGCAGAGCACCTTTCTGTTTGCTTAAGTAGCATGGGACACCCAGACATCAGCCATCAGGTGGCTCTGAGAAAGCTCTGGAAGCAGAGCAACAGAGGCTGGCTGTACGGGGCCCCGGAGACCAGAGGGACAGCATGGTGGGTTGTCCTTTTCCTTCCCGCGGCCAGATTCGGAGATGAGGAGCTGGCTACCCAGACACACCAGTGGGTACAGACCAAGCCCCACAAGCGGGCATTAGCTGCCGTCTGAGCACGGAGCCGGAGTGGGCAGCCTGGCAGGACTGAAAACCTGAATAGCAGCGGCTCTGCTCCAGCCAAACCACTGAGAACACTTGCCCTGCCCCCCGCTGCAGGAGGGGACCCAGGGGTTCACCTGGAAGGCTTAGCAAGGCCTCCCAGCCGCACCAGCTCCAGGAGAGCTCCTCAGCCCCCAGGACAGTGGGGGCTGGGCTGGAGCAGGGAGGAGCCCCCGCCCCGAAGCCCAGTGGGGCCAGGCTCCCCCCACCGTGGTACTGGGGTGGCGTCCCCCCATGGTGTCGGCGGTAGGCAGGCGGGCAGGGGCAGGTCAGCTCGGCCAGCAGGCACGAGGACCCCTCTGCTGCGTGGTGAGGCCGCCCCCAACCATGGGTGCAGGTGGGGGTGGGGGGAAGCTGGCAGGAGCCGCAGCTGGGGGGCCCGGGCTCGCGTCGCTGCTGGTCTGTCTAGGTTCAGAGGAAGCGGGTCAGTGAGGCCAGGCCTAGAAGCTGTCAGGCCGCACGGACAGCCCTGGAGGCGGCGGTACTGGACGGCAGCCGGCCCTTGAACAAGTGCAGTGCGTCCACGCCTTGGAGCCCTACTCACTCGGCAAGAAAAAAATGCTCCGAGGTGCCGCGGCCTGGTGGGTCTCTGGGGGCCTGTGCTGCCCGGAGGAGGGGCCGTCTGGCGTGCCGGTCGGGAGCCGACAGAAACAGGGCCGCAGAGCAGGTGCCCGGCTGCCCGGTCGGTGGGCAGGGGCTGGGAGGCGGCTCCGGAGGCCCCTGGGGGGCGGACGCCCTGCGTCTGACTGTGCCAGGCTCCCGGCTGTGACGCCGTGCACGGAGTCGGGTGGGGTTACCAGGGGGACGCTGGGCAAAGGTGCCCAGCCCCTCTCTGTGCGGTGCCTTACTACCGCCTGTGAACACATGACGGCTTCGCCCGAGGAACTCCGGGTGCCGTGCAGGACCTTGGCTCCGCTGGGGTGGCAGGACGCACACACCCCAGCCCGCAGGAGCATGGGGCAGGAGGCTGTCACAAACCGTGTGACCCGGGCGACACGAGCTGCGGAAGGGAGATCTTACAGGGAAGGCCGGCGACTCCATCACCTTCAGATGAGGGTCCTCACAGATGTGAGCTAGACGGATGCGCAGGGGTGGTGGTCTGGCTTGGGGAACAGGTGCGCAGGGCCACGGGGCCTCGGGTGGGAAGGCTTGGGTGAGGAGGGCCGGGTGGCCCACAGTTTTCGGGGCGCAGGCTGCTCACGGGAAGGGGAAACCCCGGCATGGCCCGAAGCTGTGGAGCGACGTGTGCAGATGTACATGGAAGGAACAGTTACAGTGGGTTTGGGAGCACAGTCAGAGGGAGATGGGGGCAGGGGTGCAGACACAAGGGGCCAGCCACTGTAGGGATGCTCATGAGTTGGGGGCTGCGGGGACACGGGCTCCCGGTCTGTGGCTGAGCCGCCCAGGAGTGGGGAGCACCACACGCAGGCCTCCTGCGGCGGGTCACACAGGGCACCAGACATTCATGCTTGGACGTTCCCACAATGTTGAGGACCACAGTGTGTTCGTGACTCGTATGCTCCTCCTTGCCGGAAATCACTCCTAACACCAGGCAGTTCTCATGTGTCACTCATTTTGTGGCTCATGTGATTTGCATATTGACTTTCAACCTTAGGATAGTGTTTGCCCAATTCTAAACAGAATCATTCAAATATATGAAATTTGCCATTATTACATGATTGTGTAAACGTGTACCTGTAGCTACACCAAAGAGTGATGTATTAAAGTTTTAAACAGCAGGCTTGTGAGCTCTTTCACTCCCCTTGAGCGTCTGTGCGGTGCCACCTGGACATGAGACATGGGTCCTAGCTGCAGAGCTGGGGAAGGGGCCTGGCCCCTGGGCTCCTCAGGGTGGCAGCCATGGTCACAGTGTGACATGAACACGTGTGTACGGTGTCAGGGTCTTTTCCCTCCTACAGACCAGACCAGATAAATGATGTTGCGCTTTAATGAGGGGATCAGATGCATACCCTCAACAGGTTTAGACCAAGCACCCTCAGTTTCTAGGGACCCAAGAGCACCAGTTACGTGCCAGTGGACAGTCCGGTATGCTGCTGGGGAGGCCAGTCACCCCTGCATGGGACACCCTGGTTCAGGAGCCTAGGCCCAGGTGAGCCCCCCAGGGCTGGGAGAATGGCTGTAGGGTGACCTCCTGTTCTACTTGCCCGAGCAATCCCACTTTATTCCTGTTCCTCTGGGGAAATTATGAATAAAGCCCCATCGAGCCTAAAAGATGGCATGATTGGGGGGATGGGTTATATGGTCACCCAGTGATGTCAGGAGGGGAAAGCTCCTTGCTCGTGACCAAGGGGGGACCTCGATGGGCCAGCTCCAAACTGCCGGGGGCCGGGACCATGTGTGCTCACTCCCCCACACCCAGGAGCTTCACAGCAATGTGTGCATTAGCGTTTCCTGGGGCCACAACATTGACTTTGAAAGAATATATTACTAACAACTGCTTCTCTGCAGTTACTGAATCTGACTTAGAAAGTCAAATGAGGGGGTGTCTAGGGGCTCAGTGGTTAAGCATCTTCTTTCATCTCAGGACGTGATCCCGGGGTCCTGGGATGGAGTCCCGCATCAGGCTCCCTGTTCAGCTTCTCCCTCTGCCTGTGTCTCTGCTTTTCTCCGTGTGTCTCTCATGAATATATTAAATCTTAAAAAGGTAAAAAAGGAAAAAAAAGAAAGTCAGATGATTTTCCTGTTAGTAAAAGCCTACCGGGGTGCTGGGTGGCCCCGTGGGTTCAGTGACTCTTGGTTTTGGCTTTGGTCATGGGATGGAGCCTGGAGTAGTGTTCCACACTCAGAAGGGAGTCTGCTTGGGATTCTCTCCAGCTCACACTCCCTCTGTCTCTACAAAGAATAAATAAAATCTTTTAAAAAAGGAAAGAAAACACCTACAGTCTGGGTTACTAAATGGCATGATGAAGTGGTAAATCTTGCAGTGTCTAGTGTAGACGGTAGTCCCTTGAGATCCATCCTTTGTGAGGACAGGCACTGACTTCTACTTTTCTGAGCTGTGTGCTAGGCAGCAGTGATGGGGAGCCCTGAGACGTGTCTGATCTCACAGATCTCTGACTACGTAAAAGACCAGCCCAAGTGCATGTCTAATTAACTGCCGTGTAAAGAATATGTCAGGAAAAGAGGCTGGTGGGGTTCACAGAACGGGCAAACTTCCAGTGCCTTCTGACATGCAAGTGGGGACCGGCCACTCAAAAGTGTGGGGAGTGCCCCAGCAGAGCCAGGACGCCACGTCCAGGGCACAGAGGCCCAGAGCCGCCCCTCACCCAAACTGGACCATCTCTGCTTTTTAAAAATTGTTATTACTTTTTCTGGTGCTGCTCTGCGTGATTTTATATTTGAAGCTTCCACTGGTGCTGGTATAATGTTTGCAAGTCACTAACATGGATGATCCTTGGGTCCTGTGGTTCCAACCACAGGAGGGGGCCCCGGCTCACCCGTGCTCACCTCCCTTCAGGGGAGTCTGCGTGCGGGCACAGGGGACACAGGCCGGGACACCGCGGGGGAGGCGGGACCCAGGTCCCAGGAGGGCAGAGTCCTGGAGGGAGGTGAGAGCAGACGGGAGAGCCATTGTGTGGTCCTGAAATGCCAGGACAAGCATGCAGGGGAAGGGGAGCAGGGAGCACGCAGAGGGGAGAGACGGATGATCCTTTGGTAACCAAGAGAACTCGTCCCTGAGTTCCTTGGGGATGCCCTTGCAGGGGAGGCGGTGATAAAAAAAAAAAAAACAGGGTCGTCTGAGAAAGGGTTGGTCACTGAAATGGCGACTTTCCTGTCTGGTGAATGGTGTGGCCGAGGAAGCCCAGGGACATACCGATTCAAAGATCATGAATATATAATAATAATAGTTTTCTCTTATGCACAGTGCTATACGCACACACACACACACATCCGCACTTGTGACGGGGGCCGCGGACAAGACCAAAGATACACACTTCTTACTCTGTCCCAGATCACAAGCTTTGTGCTTTCTCACCTTACAGATGCCATCGTGAGTCGTGTGGCACCTGAAGCTGGCTCACCCTACACAGGCCCAGGTCCTGTAGCTGGACGCTGCTCAGGGAGCCCCCCACCCAGGACCCAAGGTTT